>NC_050575.1:431939941-432239941 GCF_011100635.1 Trichosurus vulpecula | reverse complement strand
CAAAGAACATGTCAGTCCCTTGGCCAGGTCTGGCCAGTGCCTCATGGAGAGAAATTACCTCTAGGATAAACCACGGATACCTTTGTCTGGCCTTTACAGCTTGTCACAATTTATTAATAGCCAGCTAGCATTTACACAGCACTTTAAGGTTTCCAAAATTCTTTACAAATATTTTCTCATTTGATCCTCGCAACAATCCTGGGGAGTAGGTGTTGTTATTATGCCCATTTTACAGATGAGGAAAGGTCAGCAAATAGAGGTCAAGTGACTTGCCCAGGGTCATTCAGCTAGGAAGTGCCTGAGGTTGGATTTGAACACAGATCTTCCTGACTTGAGGTCCAGTGCCCTATCCACTGAGCAATCTAGCTGCCTCACCATCATGCTAACTCACATTTCTGGAGTGTTTTTAAATTTCCAAGGCATTTTTCCAGCAACAATGCTATGATATTTGCCACCACTTTCCCCTATTTTACAGGTGGGGATACGGAGGCTTGGGGGAGTGGCCATGACTTCCCCAAAGTCCCCCATTGATGGTATTTGAACCCAGTTTCTTGGCTCCAGGTCTGGCTCCTCCAGCCAAGACTGTGGTGCATTTTCCATCACCTCCTACCCTCCCACAGGATTTCCCTCTGAGACTCTGGTGGAAGCAGAAGCTAGAATTTGGCGGACAGGAGGGGTCATGTGTTGGTGTTGAGGGGGGTGATCCCTAGAGCCGTGAAGCTTGGGGGGGGAGGTCCTCAAGAAGGCTAGGCCCATGTTACAGACCCTAATTGGGTTGGTGATTTTCACTGGATTTATTTTCCCTCAGCCTAGATGACCTCAAAGAAGGTCCAATTCTACTTTCTTTCAAACTTGATGATTTTTTTCTTTTAGGTGCCAGGAGCTAAAATTTCTCTAATGATTCAGACTATTTTTTCTTTAAAAAAAGTAAGATCTGAGAACCAGCAGATTATATATATTTGGCAAAGCACCCAAATTAGCTGACGGGGGGAGGCCTGTATTTTAAGAAAGCAATAATCTTTTAAATTAACTTAAGAACATGCCATGGAAAGGGATGAATCAAAGCAATCCTGAATCCTGCTTGCTGGGGGTGGGAAGGAAGAATGGGGAAGGGGGAGCTTCAGGACCCTGGCCTCTGCGTGGGCACACAGAAGAACAGAGAATGACTATTGCGCCTTGGAAAGACAGTTCACGAAACCCTTCATCTGGACAGATGTGTCCTGACTCAGTGCCTATTATGCATGGCCAATGCCCACTGTGAGCACAGCCCTCTGCTGAATGCCGGCAGGGAGAAGAGGGAAAGCAGTCACCAGCTTCATACTACACAGCAGCCTGTTTAGGGGCAAAGATAGAGTTTCTGATTCTGGTTTGATCAGGTAGCTGTGGTCTTTGCCCTTGGGGACTCCTCCTTGGGGGAGGCTTAGTCCTTTTGTTCAGAGAACCCCTGGCCTCCCAGAATTCATATGATCACAGGACTCAGAGAGCACTAGGGCTGAAAGGGGATAACAACTTCTTGACCTCAGAGAACACTTGTGCTTATGGAGAAAACACGATCTCTAGGATGGCGCTGGATACACAAGCCCCTGGCTGGTCTGATGCCCACAGGGAGCTCCTTCTCAAACATCAAAGACAGTTCCTTGGACACGGCCCCTACCAAGGGATCTTCTTTAACAGGAAAGGCAATAAGGGGGCGTGATAAGAACCTTTAAAACTCAGCTAGGAATGCATGTTAAGTATCATATATAGCTAAATACCCACAAACCAAGATATTGTCAGATACATGTATACAGACATACATTACAGCCCAAATACACAAAGTGGATGGTCCAGAAGGTCAAGGTCAGGGTCAAACATCAAGCTAGGCACTTTCCCACAAGAAAGCAGAGTTCCTGTACGCATCTCAGCAAAGGAGGGCTTGGATCATGGCATCATAGATCTAGAGCTAGAAAGGACCTTAGAGGTCACTGAGTCTAATGTCTTCATTTTGTAGATAAGGAAACTGAGGCACAGAGACATTCCTGATGAGGAAGAGGTGACAGTCATGCAGAGAGGACTCCAATGAGATAATATTTACAAAGTGCTTGATATGGTGCCTGGCACATAGTAGGTGCTTAATAAATGCTTATTCCCTTCCCTATCCCTAGCCCAGGGTCACATGAATGATGCATCAGACTCAAAGTCTAGTGTCCCATTCACTACTGTTATGCTGTAGATTTTGGGATGTGCATCCACTGTTCATCAAAGCTGGCAGTATAGAAGCGAGGATGGGGAATGTGCCCAGAGAGGTGAAGGAACCTGGATTGAATTCATCCACATTTATACAACATGGACCAACACCCCAGAGGATGCCATTCCACAAAGAAGAGCAAAGGGCAGTTCAATTATTTTTCTTTTATGGTTTCCTATTGCCCCCAGAGTCAATACCCACCCCTTTTGCCTGGCGTTCACAGTCCTTCACAATATGGTGTCACTCCACCTTCTTGCTCTTTCTCTGGGCTCTCTATTTCTATTCAAACCATATAACTGTGACATTTAAAAATGTCTCCCAGGGTACAGGGGAAAGGACTGTGGCCAGAATCCTGCACAAGCACATCCCATATCCTGGAGGCCATTGATCATGTGAAAAGACATCTGATGGGCCCCAGAGCAAGATTTTAAGTTGATTGCTTGGTTTAGAGACTGGATGCCATGGTGGTACCAGAGGCTGGAAAGGAGGCTGGGATGAGCCATTGGTCCATCTGTCTGGAGAGAAGTTGGGCATTGAGGAAACCTAGAAAGAGGAACATAGGGGGTATGTGTAAAGCAGGATGGAATGAAAGTCCCAAACGAGATGAAACAAAAACTCACCCGTGAGAGCTGAGGGATCTGAGGGGCAGTCCAGGTTACTGGTGGGGAGGAGTTGAAGTTGATGGAAAACCAATTACATCTATACTAAATATTTGACCTTAGCAGGAAGAGAGAAGTCCGATAATCCCCTGGGAGGATATGATGTGTGTGGACACAGCTATGTTAGTCCCCCCCCCCTTTTTCCTCCTTCCCAGAGCTCTTTTCTAAAGCCCTCCTGCTACACTATTCAAAATCCCTCCCCCCATCTCTATGTACCATCCCAGCACTATATTGCAGATTTGAAGTAATAGCAAAGAAACAAAATGCCCCCTTTCTGTACACAAGATAGCAACTTTCAGAGCTCCACCCAGGACTTCAAGAGGGACTGGAAGGACCAGAATGGGGATAGATTACATTAGAAAAACTTCTTGGAAGAACTGCTTTAGGAATGGAATGTAAAGGTAAGGAAGGGTAGTGTTTTGCTCTTACCAATATGGCAGTATGCAGTGGAATGAGCCCCCATCTTGGCCCTAGGACACTTGAGTTGGAGCCCCACCCTTGGCACTATGGTCTAGGTCAAGTCACTTTTCTCCATGAGTTTGTTTTCTCAATATGAGATTGAGGAACATAGGGAGAATATCATCTGCATTTCTTGGTTTTGGGTGGCTATAAAATTTGGGCTCTGTAAACCTTAAAGGTTAATATGCCTTGTGATTTATTTTAGCAGGAATGTAACAGAGGACTGAGGAAGGGTAGAACTCTGGCAGAGGCCATGGTTTTAACACAATTTCAGTCCAATTAGTTTTCTTTTATGATTTCCTGTTCCTCTCAGAGTTAATACCCACCCTCTTTGCCTGGCAATCACAGCTCTTCACAATATGGCATCGCTCCACCTTTTTTGATTTTTCTCTGGCCTCTCTATTTCTATTCAAATCATATAACTGTGACATTTAAAAAAGTGTAGAGACATAGTTTCTGGGCAATTTAATAATTTTATTAATAAGGCCAGCAGGTTATTAAAAAAAGGATGGTCATTTGGCCATCTCTCTTAGACCTAAGACCCCTAATGGTGGTGGGGTTACAGTTTATATGCCCATTGAAAAGGAGGTGTTCCCAAGGGGGTGCTTTCTTAACTGATTGGTTAACACAATGGGAAGTGGCCTGTGTTGGAATACATGACTTAGGTCACTCAAATCTTGGTCAAAGAGACATCAATTTCCATAGGACCTGTCTTGATAATAAGGAGGATCAGCATTCCCCACCCCACCCCCCAACCTGTCTGAGCAAACATAGTCTACAGGAATTTACTCATTAGCCTGAACTTAGAGTTCTTTCACTGTCTGATTAGATCTTGGCCGGAATAAATCTCTAAGAGAGATTTCCCACACTGGTTGGTTTCTGGATGAGGATGTAGAATATAAGAGAGAAATATTTGTTTCTCACATAGCTCTCTGTCCCCTGAACATGGCCTTGGCTTTCCTATTTCCCAGTCTTTGCTCACGCATAGACTTTGATCATGCTCATGGACCTATATTAAGAATGCCTTTCCTTTCTCTCTTTGTCTTTTGAACTCTCACCCACCCTTCAAGACAGATACTGCCTGAATTTATAGTCAGAGGGTTTGGGTTCAAATCCTAACCTTTGACATTTCCTAACTTTGTGACTTTGGGCAAGTCACTACACCTCTCTGGGCCTCAGTTTCCCCTTAAGGTAAATGAAGGGGTTGGATCTCTTCCAGCTATAAATCTGTGATTTCATTATTATTCCAAGTTATCAGAAAGAAGAACTGAGCCTCAGAAAAGTAGGGTGATTTGCCCAGGGTCACACAGCTAGTAAGTATCTGGGGTAGGATTTGACCCACCCCTTCTGGACTCTTAGGTTCAGTGCTGCATCCACCATGCCATGCTGCTTCTCTCATGAATTTATTATGTCATATTGCATATTAGAGGTGTCTATATTGTTGTCAACATAGGGACAGCTAGGTGGTATGGTGGATAGAGAGCCAGCCCCGGAGTCAGGAGGACCTGAGTTCAGATCTAGCCTCAGACACTTACTAGTTGTTTGACCCTGGGCAAGTCACTTAACCCTGTTTGCCTCAGTTTCCTTCTCTGTAAAATGAGCTAGAGAAGGAAATAGCAGAAGCTCTCCAGAATCTTTGCCAAGAAAATCCTAAATGAGGTCATGGAAAGTCAGACAGGATTGAAACAACTCTATAGCAACAATACATTGTTGTCACATCCTTCTAGACTGTAAGCTACGTTAGGGAAGGAGCTGCGTATAAAGGAACTGAGCCTAAACTGTGGGTTTCCTTCGGCGCAGGCACGGTGTTGTGCATATAGTAGATGCTTAATCAGCGTCTGCATTAATTTTACTCAGGATCATAAGATCATCAGTTTTAGAGGCCATCTAGTTCAAATCTCTCATTTTACAGATGAGGAAACTGAGGCAGAAGAGGTTAAGTGACTTTCCCAAGGTCACAGAGAGAGCAAATGCCGGAGATGGGATTCGAACCCAGGTTTTCTTTCTCAAGAGTCCCTGTTCATTCCGTGTCTCTCTGCTTATCTAATTGGCCTTGATTGATTTCTCAATGTCTTTATTTTTTATGACCTCCTTTTCATTGACTGTGTCCCTGAGGCCAGTCAGCTCATTCAGTGATTAAGAGTAAAGTCACCTCCTGCCCTGACTGCACACTAAGAGAGGAGGCTGCTGGGAATGGTTTTGGCTGGTGCTTCTAAGCTCAGTGCCTCTAGGTCAGTTGGCTTGCTTGAGTTTCCATTTTCATCCTGGTTGATAAAAATGTCTTGCCTCCGTCTTGCCATCACAGTTTTGGAAGGCTTTCACGCACAGCCTGGCATTGTAGGAAAGAGCACTGGATCTGAAGTCAATATATTTGGGTTCTGGTCCTGGCTCTGTGACCTTGGGCAAATTATTTAACCTCCTGGGCCTCGGTTTCCTCATTTGTAAAATCAAAGGGTTGGAATAGATGTCTTGACTCTAAGTCCTATTGGATTATAGGCTGTTTGCTGGCTGCGTGGCTTTGGAAGTGTCACTTAATTTTCTGGGACTCAGTTTCTCTTAATGTAAAATGAGGGGGTTGGACCCCATGTGTGCTTTCCAACTCTAGGTCTATCATGATATCAAAGTTCCTTCCATTTTTTTGAGCTACAGTTTCCTCCACTTTAAAACAAGTGTCAACCTTTCTTGAGTAATTATGGATTTCTTTTAGGAGGCTCTGCCATGTTTTAGGGTTTGATTTGGTCAATACAAGGTCACCCATAAAAAAGAGCATTTGGAGGCTTCACCTCCAAATGGGGGGAACACAAGTGGAGGAAAAGCGCCTTTGGTCTAGGCTATGGTATGGAGTTAGTTGGGCAAGCTATAGACCCGGCCCATCAGTGCATACATTTTGGACTGACAATGAAGATGTCCAATGAGCTGGGTCCAACAATGAATAAGAGGAGGAAGGAGGACTGGATTGCCTTTGGAAACATGCACGGTTCTCTTCATGACCCCAGGCTTCTCCTTTTTAACCCCACTATTTGGATCTCAGCTCTAGAACTGGAAGGAATCTCAGAGGCTTTCTTACAAACAGGGAAACTGAGGCCCAGGAGGTTATGGAAGTCATGGAATAGTGCATTTTCAAGAGAGATCATTCAAAGGACAATGCAGCGGTGCATTCTAGTAGGCCTGGAAGCCGACTTTACCTGCCTCCTTGAGTCGCCGTATTTTCCAGAAACAATCCCTGCCCTGAGCTGACTTAATTTACTGATTACACCCCTACCTGAACTCCCTGTGTGTCCTTGGGAGTCAAACCAGCTACAGAACAGGAGCCGGTCAGTCTGCACCAGACTGAGAAACTGTTGGTGCAGCTGAGACCCTTGCAGATAAGCAGACCATCCGATCTTCAAGGTCTGGCAGTTCCCAAGGGAAAAGAATGCTGCTTTTGCATCCTCCTCACTCATGTTCCCCCTCCCTTTCTCCTCCCCTTCAGAGGGGATTAACCCTTTCCCCACCCCCACTGCTAGTGCCCTTTTTGGGACATGTTGTATCTGTACATGTGCTCTCACCTGAAAGAATGTAAGCTCCTCAAGGGCAAGGACTTTGTGTCCCTCACTGCTTAGCACAATGCCTGGCAGATACAACATGTCCCCAAAATCTTAGTGCAGTTTAAAGACTTTTGGGACACCTGTGTGAGTAGATACAGAATACATACATAGTTAGTACAGGGTAGTTTAGGGAGGGCGAGAGGGCACTAGCAGCAGGTGGTGGGACGCCACAGATCAGGAAAGGCTCTTAAGGGTTATAACATTGTCAGAGAAATACATTAGCAGGAAAAAATAATATAGCAAGAGGAAGAGAGATAATTGATGGACATCTCCAGAATGGTGCTAATGCAATGTCAAGAGAAGCAGAGGAGGAAAAGCCTCGAGCATGCTGGGTCCACACCTCCCCCCTCCCCCATTGGTGGAAGAGTGGCACAGGACGGGCTGTGATCTGCACTGCTGGAGGGGTGCTCACATGGATGGAATTATGTGTGCTCGGTCCCTCAGTCCTGTCCAACTCTTCATGACCCCATTTGGGGTTTTCTTTTGCCATTTTCTTCTCCATCTCATTTTGTAGATGAGGAATCCGAGGCAAACAGGGTGAAGTGACTTGTCCAGGGTCACACAGCTACTACATGTCTGAAGCCAGATTTGAACTCAGGAAGATGAGTCTTCCTGACTCCAGGCCTAGCACTCTGTCCACTGGGTCATGTAACTGTCCATCCAACTATCGAGACAGAATGGTGGCACTGGATCACGTGGCCCATGACGTTCTCCTAAGCTCTGACCTTCTCTTGACTGTTGCATTCATACCTTACCACAGACTGGAGATACTTCCATATTATAGCTGAGGAAGTCGAGGGTCCCAGAAGCCACCTGATTGCCCATGGCCTCAGAGCAAAGAAGAGATGGGGTGGAGATTCCAGAACCCAAGTCTCGCTTTTTCCACGGCATATCAAGAACCCCTGGTAAGCACACTCCCAAGACCATGGGTCCCCGGACTCTGCGTGGGTGACTGGAGTGACGAGGAAGAATTTGGCTCTGTTGGGAATGGAAAATGAATCCTGAAAAGCTGCTCCTGTTTGCTAGCAGCCTGTGATCACCTGAGAGGGAGCTGGGAGCCAGAGGGGTGGGAGGTGAGCTCGGCAGCCAGCCTTCAGTTTGGTTGCTAAGTTCTAAGTTTCCCCTCTGCCTAAAAGACAAAAATGGCTCGCCCCAGTTGCTGTCACTCCCTTGCCAACTCCATATATAGGCTGCTTCCCCCGGTGTTGTTCATCTTAACTCGGAGCTTCCCTCTCGATCCCCAGCCTGGCTGCTCTGTTTCCTTAAACGGCTCCAAGCTGAGCTTTGTCATTCAGAGGACTAGTCTTTCTCCATAACAGCAGGAGCCTCAAAAACCATATCCTTGGGGGGTATATATAGGCTTTGGAGGGGAAGGGGGTGGGAGGGCTGGAGCAGGAATTAGATTTGGATGACAGGGAATATGCTGTTCTCTTATTTCAAGAAATAAAAGGATCTTGCTACTATTGTCCTTCTCATGTAAAAAAAGTAACTAGGGTGGGGCAATAGGAACTTTTCCCCAGGGTGGAAAATTTAGAGGGTATCAGACATATAAATATGTATGGCTTCAGCAGAGTAGAAGGAGGGGAGAGGAAGGTGAGCTCAGATGCTGGTTGGGCACTGGAGAAGAGGAGATTTGGGTTCCAATATGCTGTGAGGACAGTACACTACAATTTTTTTGCTCTTTCTTTCACCAAATACCCAAGCTGCTTTTTCCCCTCCCTTCAGGCTTCTCTCTCCCTCCAACCTGTCCAGGCAGACCAGATTCTCTCCTGTCCTTGCAATGAACAATACTTCTCTCCCAGTGAGGTTATGTAAGCTTGGCCATATCTTCCTTCTTGCAGACCACGTATGTTGGGGCCTTGCCAAGGCCTCTCTGGTGGAATAGAAATAACATGGTGTCGCCCTTTCCCCCCGCCAGTCCTGAGGGCTGAACCAGATGACTTCTCAGTTTCCTTCCAATTGTGAGATTCTATTTGCTAACCCACTGTCAACTAATTCTTCCCTCTTCTTAAGTGAAAGGATCATAATTACCTGTGCTATTTTCACACTATGTATTACAAAGTTGATTTGCCGGTAGGTTCTGTGCTGATTTCCTGCTTTGGTGCTGCTAGGTGGTGCAGTGGATAGACCTCCTACTCTGGAGTCAGGAAGACCTGAGATAAAATCTGGCCTCAGATACTGTCTAGTTGTGTGACCCTGGGCAAGTCACTTAACCACTGTTTGCTTCAGCTTTCTTATCTGTACAAGGGGGATAATAACAATGCCTATCTTCCAGGGTTGTTGTGAGGATGAAATGAGATGATATTTGGAAAAGTGCTTAGTCCAGTCCCTGGCACATGGTAGGAGCCATATACACATTAGCTCTTATTATTGTTCTTGCTGCTCATCCACTTGGTCTTTCCTGTGTGGATGGACAAGCCAAACTCCTTTCAGTCATCACAGATTCCTCGGCAATATCCTTGGAGCTTGAGGCAATCAGCAGAGTTTCTCTGGCAAACAGGAGTCGTCAGAAGACCTTCCAACCCAAAGGTTGTTTCTCCTTGCCCTGGACACTCCCTTCTCTTCCATCACAGCGGCAAACTCCTTTGGCATCCATCTTCTTCGATGGGGAACATCCCTTGAAGCGGACGTTTTATTTTTGAGTGGTTTTCACAGTTAAGGAAGGAGAGAAGGGAAGGGAATAGTCATTTACATATCATTTATTATGTGCCATGAACTTTGACAAATAATATGTAATTTCATCATCACAACCAGCAACATTGTGAGGTGGGTCCTATTATTATTCTAATTTTCCAGTTGGGGAAACTGAGGAAGACAGAGGTTAAGTGACTAACCCAGGGTCAAATATTTAGCATCTGAGGCTGCCAGATCACCAGCTGCATATTGACTCTAAATCTGCCTTTGTGCTCCTTCCTTCCACTGCCCCTCATTTTGCCCTCTGGGGCCCAGCAGAGCAAGCCTCAATTTCCTTCCTCATGACTGTCCTCAAACGCCAGGAGGCAATAGCCACGCCCTATCTTGAACCTTTTCTCCTCCAGATTAAACATTTCTAGTTCTCTCAATTCCTTTTCATATGGCCCAGTTTTCAGCCCTGTTATGATCCCAAGCACCTTCTTTTGGACGCTCTCTAATTCCTTAGTGTCCTCTCTACAATGTTCCCTGCCCCCCTTCCCCCCCACCCCAAATGGATGAGATGCTCCAGATGGCCAGGCCAAAGGGTGGCAGCTCTTTCATGCATCCTTCCTTGCTAGGATGCTAGGCTTCTATGAATCAACCTGCTATGTCTCCTTGAGCCTGCCCATGCTCTTCTTCCCCCTAGCAATTTAGAATCGCTTCCCATTACAATACTTCTCTAAGAGCCTCCTTCTTTAAAATGCTCCCTGGGCTTGTTCCTCTCTGGTGGTCTCCTGTTCCCTCCCAAATGTCCTTCCACTTCTCATTGCCTCCTCGACCTGATCATCCTAGTCCCCATTCTGCCTTCTTCCATCCTACAGCCTCCGCCTGGAATGTCCTCCCTGCTCTAACATGGGGAGTGAAGAGACCACGGGAGATTCCCAACTCATCACTTCCATCCAGGTGGTACAATGGATAGAATCAAGAAGAACTGAGTTTAAATTCAATTTCAGATACTAGCTATTTGACTCTGGGCGATTCACTTAACCGCCGCCTCAGTTTCCTCATCTGTAAGATGGGGATAATAACAGCACCTACCCTCTGGGATTGTTACAAAGATCAATATTTGTAAAATATTGAGAAAATATGTGTAAAGTGCTACGTGAGCCTTAGAGCACCTACAAATATTGTTACTATTATCCCATGACAGCGGCAAAGTCCATCCAACCTGTTTGACTGAACCTTGGCTTCCTAATCTACGAGATGTGGCTGATATTGCTGTTCTGTTTACCTCATAGGGGTGCTTGGAGAGTTCAATTCACCATTTACTAAGTACCTACTATGTGCGAGGCGCCATGTAAGGGTCAGAGATACAAGAACAAAAATGGAAAAGGAGTCCTTGTCCTCCAAGAGCCACATTCTAAGGGAGTGAGACAATGTGCGTACAAGAAAGTGTTGGTCAACCAGGCAGATGCAGGCGCCCCCTTTGATAACTTATAGCTAGCATTGACATGTTCGTGAAATGCTTTGATATGTTATCTCATTTGATCCTTACAATAACCCTTTCACATTATTCTTGTTTCATAGATGTGGAAACAGAGATATTAAATGATTTGCTCAAGATTCCCCAGCTAGTAAGTACCCAAGGTGGGATTCAAACCCAGTCTTCCTGACTCAAAGTTGACTGCTGTTCACTGTGCCACTCACCTGCCTTGCTGAAACTATAGGGCATGAAGTGTCTGTCATGTCATTTCATCAAATGGATTGTGAGAGGACTTAAGTGATCTGGGGCTCTCTGCTTAATCTCCCCTACACAAAATTATACTAAGTAATTTCAAGAGGAAGACCATGGAAACAAGTGGGGAGACCAGGGAAGGCAGTCTGGAGTAGGAGGTAACACCTGTTCCATGCTTTGTAGAAAGATGGGGACTATGAAATAACACGTGCCAAACATGTCATGAACCTTAAGACTGCATAAATTTGAATTACTCTCCTCTCCTTGTTACTGAAACAGCTCCCAATCTTGCCTTCCCAAAGCTTTTCTTGACTGACTGGATAACTTTTTCCTCCTTTATCACCATCCCACTAAACCAGGGGTTCATTAGCTTTTTTGTGTGTCATGCTCCCCTTGGGCAGCTGGTGGTGTCATAGGGCACAGAGTGCCAGGCTTGGAGTCAGGAAGATTCATCTTCCTGGGTTCAAATCTGGCCTCAGACACTTACTACCTGTGTGACCCCAAGTTTGCCTAAGTTTTGTCATCTGTAAAATGAACTGGAAAAGGAAATGGCAAACCACTCTAGTATCTTTTCAAGGAAAACCCCAAATGAAGAGTCAGACTCAACTGAAGACCAAACAACGGCCTCTTGGGCTGTTGGAGGAAGCCAGTGAACCTCTCATCAAAAATTTTTAAAAGTATAAACTAAGTGCATAATATTACAATTTTAATGTATGCGTTAAAAGGACTCCAATTATGTTGAAATATAGATGAATTACTGTAACCCAGGTTAAGAATTCTTGCTTAAATGCACCTAGTCATTTGAATAGAGTATGACTATGTTAGTGATAGGATGTAAATTCTTAAGGGCAGGAGTGGTTCTCTCTTTTTCTTTTTTTGCTCTTTGTATCCCCAATATTTAGACCAGTGCCTGGCAATCACTCAATAAATTAAACAATCAATCAATGAGCATTTATTAAATATTTATTACATGATAGGTACCATGCTAAAAACTGGGGATGTAAATACAAAGAAATAATCCCTACTTGAAAGAAGTTTACATGGTAAATGCATAGTAGATGATTAAGAAACATTTGCTTAATTGAACCGAATTAATTTATGCATTTGTTCTGAACCATTCCAATTTATCTTGGGAAACCCTTAGAATCAAGAGACTGTCTATTCAACTCATTTTATACAAAACAGCGTATCTCCTCACAGGGACAGATACTTAATAAATGCTGTGGTAGTCATGTAGTTCATATTCTTTTATGATTCAATATTCCAAGGATTCACAGTTTCATCAACTCTCTCCACCAATGGTGACTGCCAACGTTTCTATGACTTGATGGATGATATTCAAGAATTATTGTGGTCCAGTAACCCTTGGTTTGCCACTTAATGTGGTAAATTGGACCTTTGGTCCACTTAGTGATAAATCTCTTCAGATGTATTGGGGCTGGCCATTCTTTACCAAGTATTTTTTGGGGGATGGAGGAGGGTCTTGGAACTAAACAATTTCTAGTTACGTCCTTACAATGGGATTCCTAGATGAGGTGGGAACAGGAATTGGTATTTTCCATCCACAGGACAACCAAAATGCTAAAGGTGAGTCTGTGCCATAATAGGGTGCTTAGTTTGGAGAAAAGAAGACTAAGGATGGTGGTGGAGGTGAGGACAGGATAACTGTCTTCAAGTAGTTGAAGAATTGTTAAGTGAAGGGGATATTAGACTGGTTTTGTTAGGTCCCAGAGGGCAGGCCAGGAGCAATGGGGTTAAGTTGTAAAGAGGCTAGTTTTGGATTAATATAAGGAAAAATTTCCTAACAATGAGAGCTGTCCCAAATTAGAATGGGTAACCTCAAGAGGTCGTGGGTTTAGGCTGGAGGACTACTTGTGTGATATATTACAGAAGGAATCCTGTTTCAAGTTTAGTTTGAACTATCTGGCCTCCAGCTCTGAAATTCTCTGATTCTGTGGTCCCTGGTGAGGGAGAGGCCAAATGGCTAAACATGTTGGATCCAAATTGGATTTGGATTCTGCAGCTAAGATGCCATCTGCACATTTATGCTCCTGTCTCATTCACTCCCCACCTTCTCTACTCTCTTCAGCAGTAAATAACACCCACTTTGGGTGGCTTAACATTAAAAAACCATAAGCAGTCTCAGCCTCTGCAGAAAACCCAGCTCTGAATAAGGGCTGCCTCTCGTATCAGGTTTGTCAGCGTTGAAGGTGATTTCCAAATATAGCGATGATCTTCTCCACTTTCAAGCCTTCCCCCACCCATTTAGTTAGACTTTCTTTCATCTCATTCCAGAAATCTTTTCTTCTGGGACAGGACCATGGGTATGACTAAGAGGTCCCCTACCCCACATACCCTGCCCACCTTTGCACCAGTGAGAATTAGTAGTTTTTCAGCTTCTGAGAGGGGCTTAATGGCACCTGAGTGACATCCTCCAGTAAAATCTTACCAATTTAGATGCTGCCTCACAGAGTGATACATACTGCTGTTAGTCACTCCCTCCCAGCCCTCTTCTCCAAGCTAAGTTTGTGTATCCATTCCTGAGCTGTCACAGAAACTGAGCAGTTTCAGTGTGTGGAGGCCGCTTCACAGACTTCTGAAGAGGCAAAGAGATGATAGGTTCCTAGCTCTGGAGCTGGAAGGGACTTTGGAGGTTATATGGTCCAACTCCTTCATTTTATAGATGAGGAAAACAGAGAGGTGAAGGAATTTGTCTGAGGTCACACTGGGAGTAAGGAGCAAAGATGAGATTCAAACTCAAGTTCCAACACAAATTCATCTCAATTCCTTTGACTCCACTGCTTTGCACAGTATAAGATCATTAGAGGTACCTCGGTGGCTCCCCCAGCCCAGGAAAATGCTAGGTCTCCAAGGAGTAGCAGTAAAGGCTGGCCTGCCTCCCTTCTTCTTCAGCTCCTCTAATTAATTAGTCATGACCTATCATAGGACAGGCTTGATTCAGGCAGGGACTGCAGTTCAGATTCAAGGTTAGAATGAGATGAGACATTTGTAGAACATCTGACTTAATAAAATAAGTTTTATTTAGCTCAGCAGTGGAAGGATAGTCATTCAGTGACTTGCCCAGGGTCACACAGCTCCTAAGTGTCCGAATCCAGATTTTGACTCACAAAAAGGAGTCTTGTTGACTTCAGTTCTGGTGCTCCATCTGCTTTGCCACTCACCTTCAAGCACTCATGAAGTTTCCGTTATGCGTTAGCACTTACCACAAGAGCTGGCAAAGTGGGTGCTTAATAAATGTTCATTGAATGATGGACTGACTGCTGAGCATTATTCTGACCACGAGTGTCACAAAGACAAATATGCAGTAGTCCTTCCCCTCAAGCTGCTTGTGTCCCACTGGAACAAGTATGCAACTGAACCGAATAACAAAGCAGGTCTGGCTAGGCTCCTTCAGTTGTTCAGTTGTCTCAGACTCTCTGGGGCCCCACTGGGGTTTCCTTGGCAAAGATATTGGACTAAGTTGACCATTTTCTTCTCCACCTCATTTTGTGGATAAGGAAATTGAGGCCAACAGGGCTAACTGACTTGCCTAGGGTCACATAGCTAGTCAGTATCTGAGGCGGCATTTGAACTCATGAAGATGACTCTTCCTGATTCCAGGGCCAACACTTACATCATTTTTGAGGGAAAGATGAAGAGATGTAGGCTGTACAAAAGGATCATTAGGTGGATTTGCAAGTGATTAAATGACCAGAAACCAGTATTACTCATGCATGATTCACCTCCAAAATAATCCTCCTAAAGCATGTCTGTCCATGTCATTCCCCTCTTTATTAAACTTCAGTGGCTCCCTATTGCTTCCTATTAAAGAATAATTTTTGGCCAAAATGAGCCTCAAAGCCCATTTGTATGGGGCTTTCTCCTCATTGGTGGAGATTTAGCGACTCATGAGCAGAGTCTATAAGAGCTGGAGGGAAGAAAAATCCTGCTCTGACTTCCACCTTAAAGAAAGAAGTCACACCACTCTAGACTTCAGGACCTTGGAGAGAGAAAAACTCTGGGAAGAAGCTGACATTCAGAAGAGTGGGCACTTGCATCAACTCAGTTTACTGCACTTTGGGGATCTTCCCCTTAGATGAGTTCTGAGTCTCTCTGTCTCTGTCTCTCTGTCTGTCTCTGTCTCTGTCTCTGTTTTCCTCTCTCTCTCTCTCTCTCTCTCTCTCTCTCTCTCTCTCTCTCTCTTTTCCAGTGGGAGAACTCATTCACTTGGTACTGGGGGCAGCTAGGTGGCATAGGGTATAGAGCTCCTCACCTGGTCAGGAAGAACTGAGTTCAAATTCAGCTTCAGACACTTGCTATGTGTGACCCCAGGTGAGTTGCTTAACCCTGTTTGCCTCATTTTCATCATCTGTAAAATGAGCTGGAGAATGAAATGGCAAACCATTTTAGTATCTTTGCCAAGAAAACCCCAGATGAGGTCATGAAGAGTCAGACACGATTGAAGTGACTTAACAACAACGAATATAATAATCATTATCATTACCCTAAGGCACTCAACACGTAGTCTCCTAAGGGTGCCTTCTCTGATTTTTGTTTCGCCACTGGCTTGGATAAATAGGTGTGTTTGCTATTTGCTATGTATGGGTTCATTGTGGAACTGGAATTCACTGGGCAAGTAGTCAAGCCTTGGATATATAACTTCAGAACCTCCTTTCTTGTTAGAGAATAGCACTCAGGAGTGCATCTTGAACCTAAAAATGATTTCCCCTAAAGTAATAATATTTAAGGGAACAAACAGACATAATTCTAGTCCAGTACCCTTCTATCCAAGAAAAGCAGAGTGGCTGACCTCTAGCCTCAACCTCCCATTCCCCTTCCTAATAGCAATCAAAACCTCCCTTGAAGAAGGGTGGGGGGAGAAAATGAAATAGGTGTCTGTTCTTGCCTCCCTTTGAGCCACATCTAGACAAACTCAGGCGGACACATATAACTTACATAGACAAAACAGTACAACACCCCAAACTCCTTACATGAGGAGGCCCCATTAATTAGGGCTGGGACTGTTGGCAGAGAGGTTAGCCAAGCCCTCCCCCAAAGTCCCTCAAGGGCACTGGCAAATTCTGGGAGACAATGAATTGTAACCTACTGGCCCTGGGGCAGGGAGGGTCAGGATAGCTAGTGTTCCCTACATCACCACGTTTCCCTCTCCCAGAGAGCCAATCCTCATAACAAAGATTTTTCCCTGTTGATTTTAGGATAAAATGTAAACTCCTCATCTTGGCCTTTAGAACTCTTTGCCATCTGACTCTCAGCTTTCTTTCCAAACTTCTTGTACTTCATCCCCTTTAGTCGATCAATAAACATTTATGAAGTACTTACTATGTGCCAGGTGCAGTGCTAAGTGCCGGGGACACAAAAAGAGGCAAAATCCCCAATAAGCTTACAATCCAATGGAATTAATCATCTGCATCTCAGCCCAACTGATCCATTGTTCCCTGAATTCAGCTTTCTGGTTCCCCCCATTGGCTTCTTTCAAGTCTCAGTTCAGTTGCCATCACCTGTGGCCCCTAGAGAGAAGGCCTTAACTTGGGAGCCAGGAATTGGTTTTTTAAGTATTCTGACAATTCAGAACAATTAATTCCCTTTGTAATTCTGTTAAATGTCTTCTGAGAAGGGGTCCATAGGCTTCACCAGACAATCTAGGTTAAGTACCCTTGGACTAGAAAGACCAGAAATCCCTCACAATGATAGCTCTCTCTCTCCTGAATTTGAGTGTAAGCACTTATCTGTGTATTGGTTGTACCCCCTATAGAATTACAACAGCAGTAATTAGCACATATCATCTAAGGTCTGCCAGGCACTTCCCTGTGCTACCTCATTTGATATATACTTCACGTAATGATATCTCATAATATAAATGTGTATTTGAGCTATGTTGCATATGTTATTATCTTATGTTACATTATGCCATGCCATGTCATGTCATATGATATGATATTGCATTTTGTTATACTGTATTACATATATACATATGTATGTACTGTTAAACCTGAAAATTTGGTTGAAGGAAACAACAGAGCTAGGTGATAGAAAAATCCATGTTGTTTATTATTTTCCCTTAAAGCATAGCAGAGCTAGGTTACTTGTATGTACAAGGAGTCAGAGTATAAACTCTGGCTGCCTGAACAAAGCAATGAGAAAACTTATATACGTTATTTTAGCAGAGCTAGCAAGCCTGCATGACCTCATTTTTATGACCCCCATGTATGTTTAACCATGATACAAGAAGATGATTTTCCTTAATGGAATAGATTGTAAATACAACAAATTAGATAGTTGAGAGAGTGTCAATTGGAATTAATACCCCAGGATCTCTGTGTTTAATTTGCCATTAACATTCCACAACATAGTATATGCCCATAAAATATTAAGATAAGGAAAAGTCACATAATTCAAGATAGTGTCTGGGGTCAAGGTTTTCACCCTTAATGGCCATGGACAGAGCAAGGAATGCTCCATCTGGATTTTGTTGATATAAGATAGAGATATCTCTGAGCTTACTCAGAGAACAAAGAGACTGTTAGAATCAGGCTTTTCTTCTGGTTAAGTAGTTCAGGCCCTGAGTCTTATTGAAATTACAAAAATGATATAAAATAGTATAATATTTTCCACAGTATGTATATATATAATATTTTGTTAATTATTTCCCAATTGCATTTTAATCCGATCTGGTCTACACTTAGGAATGTTTTTGACATTGCTGCTCTAGGAACCTTTCTAAGATTATAGATTGCAGAGAAGGTGCTCATTGGTTTTGGCAGAGGGAGTTTCTTCACCAGGAATTCCCCTTATCAATGAAATCCTGGGTCCACACCTTCTCCCTTCTCTTTTCAGGGCCTAGCACAGAGTCTTGAACATAGTAGGTACTTTAAAATGCTGGTTGGGCTAGATTGAATTTAGATTGGAACCACTAAAGCAGAACCACTCCTTTGCAAAGGCAAGAAGGGCTCAGATCTTGGGAAGATTCTTTTGTGCTGTGCTGAAGAAGGCCATTCAGTATCTGTTCAGGACCGCCTTTGTCTTTGCCTTGACTCTGAGGGTGACAGAATTGCCAAGACCTGAAGGGAGGAGGGAAAGAAAAGACTTCGTTGCACCAGGAGCCGGAATCCCGACCATCTGGAGAGCCACTGAGGGGAGGCAGCCCATTTCAGAGGTTCAGGTCTCCTGGCCAGGATTTTTTTTAAAGGGGAAGAAACCAACATCTAAGTATCATGTAAATAACATTGTACCAACAGCTGCTTCCACCACCATCAATTTAATCTGTGAACCTCAATTTGTAGAGGTTCATGGGGTTTACTGTAAAAACCAGAAACAAGAAAGGAATAAGGGTTCCTTAGCGGCATGGCTTCTGGTGGTTATTGCTTCTCTCTTCTGAGCATTTTGCAGGAGGCTTCGAGAATCTTGGACCAGCTTCAAAGAAATCCCTGAATTTGTCATAGGTCTATCTCTGGTTCCATTGGATAAGCAGGCAGGCTCTCCACGGGAGCTATGCAACAATTTCTCTCTCTCTCTCTCTCTCTCTCTCTCTCTCTCTCTCTCTCTCTCTCTCTCTCTCTCTCTCCATATCACTGTGTTGAGGAAATTCAGAAACCTGGGCTGCTGACCCAGAAGCGAATGTGATGCCTGCCTGAACTGAATGCCAAGTCATGGGGACAAATTCCTCTCCCCTGGGATATAATGTAGGGCACCTCACCACTGGAGTGGGCTCTAGAAGCCAGATAAATAGTAGAGGGGGAGACCTTTTTTCTCTCTTATTCTCATTAACCACCTCCCTTCTTTAAAAATAAAAAAGGCAAAGCAAAACAAAACCAAAAAAAGGCAATTTTACTGGAATAAAAACAGACCCAACAGTGAGATATGCATATGTGTACTGAATCCTGTTTATTCAGTCCCTTGCTAATATTGTTTAGCTGACTTGGTTTCTGCCTATTAGCCCTAGGATCAAAGAATTACAGCTCTGGGCAAGTCACATCTTCTCTGGGAATGCTATTAAAAAAGAGGCAATCTTAGGCAAAATGAACTTGAGTCCTTGCCCTCAGGTAGTTTACATTCTACTGGACACACTGTAGAATTGGGAACTGCTCCAATTATTAGCAGTAGGACTCTCCTTAGGGGCAACTTCTAGGGTGGGGGTGGGAACCATAGTGCTGTGGAAAGATTGTTTGATTTGGACCATAGGACTTGGATTCAAAAATTTGGATTGAAAAATTGGGTTTCAAATATTGTGTTTGCCACTCAAGATTTGAGCTGAGTCTTGAAGGAAGCTGGGGAAGCTAAGAGGTAGAGGTGAAGGGGAAGAAGATTACAGCCAAAGGTGTGGACTTAGATGATGGAGTGAGTATTGTGTTCCAGCAACAGCTGGTAGGTTAATGTGGAGCGTATTGAGGGAGGTAAGGTGTTTGAGGCCTGGAAGGGGGGCCAGATTGTGAAGGGCTTTAAATTCCAAGGAAAGGATTTTATAAATGGTCCTGGAGATAATGTTGTTGTTTGTCTTTCATTTTGGAAGAGGACCATGACATCAGAAAGGTGAGGCCATGACTTGCAAGTGAATTGGATTTAAGTGAGAGAGGCCTGCGTAAAGTCACCAGCTTGACACTCTCTTCTGGAGCCATTGAGGTCCAGGGGCAAGATATAGATCAGGACAACTGAAGATGGCCCCCGTAGAGATAATAAGGAGCAGCTAGAGCTTACCAAGGAGGGGAGAGAAGGTGACGTGGTCAGGCATGTGCTTTCGGAAAACCTCTGTGGCAGCTGAGTAGAGGGTGGATGGATTGGAGTGGGGAGGAACTTTTTGATTCTCCCTACCCCACATTTATATTTGGGGGAAAGTGAGTTAAAATGAACATCAAAGCCAACTTTAAAGGGAAAGAGGAGAGTCACAAAAGGACCTGAAGACTGCTTGTGGAAGACAGGAGGGATTTCTAACCCTGACTCCCCTCCCCATGCTGGACTTTCCTTCACAATGAATGAATGAATGAATGAATGGTGGTCAGGAAAGGGGAGTTTTGGTCCAGAGAGAGTTGTAAAGGTGGGGAATGGAACTATAGGTCATTGGAATGACTCGACCTTTCCAGGAACAATGAGAGTATGGATTTTATTATTGATTCCAGAGCAAAATGTGGAAAGTGAGGATGGAAGGGTGGCAAAATAGTTGGAATTTGGGGCTGGTTGGATGACTGCCCTCACTGGCTCCCTAGTCAGGATGGCTCAGCCCAGGACAGAGTTCTAAAGATAAGGGGATTTACTCTTTTCAGCCCTGGGTTAGTACTCATGGCCAATGCCACAGATATGACCAGGACTGCATTTGGGTGCTACTTCTTTTAGGACTCAGTGGTCAAGCAAGACTTCTCAGACCAATCTTCTACTTTCACCCTGAGCTTTAACGTCCCTCGTGCCCAGATATTGGCATTTAGAGCAGGTAAATCCACGATGATATGGTGAATCTGTAGAGAGGGGTCAGCACCTGGTAAGAAAACATCGGAGGTGAAGAGGTTTGCAGGAGTTGGCTTCTATCTGAGGACCAGTAGGACGCAGAGCAAAGAGCCTCAGATCTGGAGTTGAAGACCCCAGGTTCAAATCCCAATACTGCCATGTAGCTGCTGTAAGTGAGGTTGGGCAAGTCATTGCTGCCACAGCTAGCATTTAGGAAAAGCATTTTACTTATGTTATTTCATTTGATACTCACAGCGACTCTGGAGTCAGGTGCTACCGTTACTCCCATTTTACAGACGAGGAAATCGAGGCTCCAAAGATATTAAGTAACTTGCCTTGAGACATGGGGTTGGGAACTGTCCTAGGCAAGATTTGAACTTAGGATTTCCTGACTCCAAGTCCAGCATTCTCTCCGCTATGCCACCTAGCTGCCCAATGAATCTGTAAAAGGAGAGAATTGGGCTAAATGACCTGTAGGGTTCTAAGCATTGTGATCCTAGGATTAGATGATCTCAAAAATCTCTTCCTGGTCTAGCTAGACCAGGTCTCCCAGGAACCAGTGATTAGTTAATTTCCAACTCCATTTGCATAAGCATTATTAATAATAATAAATCATATTTAAATTAAACCAAACGCTTTTCCAATAACAAACACCCATTCTTCATGATGTCTGCTTTCACTGGGGGTTTATCCAGGCAGATGGGAAGCTGGTTTTAAGAAAGTTGTAAATGAAATGTCGGCTTTCCATGGGTGCATTTCTGATTTAATTAGCTAGCCCCTTCTGCTCTGCAAACATTAGCTCAGCGGGCCAATCCATAAGTGGAGCTCTAATTTTCTCCAGAAGCTTTCCCCTGAATTGTCCAAGGGACTCCATAAATTTGCAGTAATTGTCCTAAAGCTTTTCCGCAGCAGGCTTGTGTGGGAAGCCTTAAATAGGTCTCCTCCAGGAACCTGCTGAGAGTGGTAGCAAAGGACTCCTTGCAGACAGGCAGGGTTGGGACTGAACTTTTGCTGCAAGTAACATCCTCTGGATGACTTGGACAGCGTGTACTGAGGCTGGGCCTCGATGGAAGCCAACGTACTGGGGAAAGCAGGGGGTTGAGTGCAGGCTTTCTGATGCTGAAGGTCCAGAGATATTACTAGGGAACTGGCATTGGAAGCAGACTGGAAGAGACAACTAGACAGGAGGCAGGGATGACCACTTCATTAGCTGAATCTGCTTGCTCAGGGTCCTGCTGGGCAGTGGGCTCCTCTTACACAGAGGATCTGCCTCTGCCTTTCCTAATTCTGTTAATCCTCTGTAGATGTGTAAGGCTGGGATATGATGGGTGAGTTGAGATAATTCAGTAAGCTTTAATTCAGTGCCTGCTGTGCAAGGCTTTGGGAAGCAGTGTGGGGGCATGTGTAGACAACCAACCTCTGCAATCAAGAAAGCCCGAGCTCAAGTTTCAGGTCTGACACATACTGACCACGTAACCTTGGGCAAATTAACTTAATCTAATCTCTCAGTGCTCAAGACAATGCGTTGCATTGGAGAGGGCTGTCTTGCTCTAATAGGGGGGAGTTTCCTCATCCAGGAGTTCCCTTTTTCGATGAAATCATGAATTCATTCCCGCCTTCATTCCTATGTGCAACACATTAGATTAGGCAGTGGAAACTAAAAACAGGCCTCACCCTCAATGAAGTTCCACTTTATTGGGATGATATAATATGGACATAGATAAATAAGCATCAATGGTCTTGAGTATGGTGGTCTTTCTCCAGAAAAGTTTCTTAAGGAAGAGCTAGAAAGCCTACTGGTTTTTAGCTAGTGAGAGGTCTTGGATTCAAATTGCATTGTTGATGCTTAGTGCTTGGGTGGCCATCTACACTCCTAGACCCTGGGTCTCTTCTTTTTACTCCATCATGGCTGCTTCCCAGAAACCATGGGTCTATACATCCGTGGGGCAACATCTTATTTTAGGATTCCCCTGCTAACAGGCCAAAATCGAGACTCTTAGCTCCTTCCTCTCCTCTATTTCTCACCTCAAAACATTACCACATCCTTCCTTTACATCTGCTCTCTCTCCCATTGGTCCAGTTCCCAACTACTCTACTTGTGGTCAGTCAGTCAATGTTGCTGTTGTTTGTCCTTCGAAGAGGACCAGTGACATCGCGGGGTGATGTCTTGACTTTGTGTGAATTGTATTTAAGTGAGGCAGAGCTGCACAAAGTCATTGGCTTCACTGTCTTCCAGAAGTCCAGTGGCAAGATGGGTGACAGGCCAGGATGCAGTAGATGGCCTTGGTATCTTTGATGCTTTAGCAATCTCTAAGCACCTTCATGGCTGTTTGAACAAATTGTTTTCACCTACCCATGCCCCTGGGGAAGTCTTCACATGTTTGGGGTAGATATCGTCCTAACTTACCAATGGGTTTGAGGCCTATCAGTTATCCCCAACTGGGTTTGGCCTGTCAAAATGGTTTTTACCAGGGTGTGGCTGCTGTGCATACTACAGCTTCTTGGAGCTGCCAGTGAGAGTTGGGTAGAGGTGGGCACCAAAGGTGGATAAGCAGCCCACCAGAGGGGCTAGTCCTCCTGAACACCCCATACACCCCAAGCAGTCAATAAGCATCTATTAAACACTTACTCTGTGCCAGGCACTGTGGTAAGTGCTGGGAATACAAAGAAAGGTTTCTTGAGCCAGAAGAACATTAGACACAGTAATATAATATTATAATGCTGATCAACTGTAAAAGTCTCAGTTCCACTGATCAAGACAATTCCAAAGGATTTGTCATAAAAATCTATTCTCCCTTCCAGAGAGAGAACTGATGAACTCTGTTTTTTGTTTGTTTGTTTTTGGAGGAAGGAGGACAGGGCAATTGGGGTTAAGTGACTTGCCCAAGGTCACACAGCTAGTAAATGAGTCAAGTGTCTCAGGCCGGATTTGAACTCAGGTCCTCCTGACTCCAGGGCCGGTGCTCTGTTCATTGTGCCATCTAGCTGCCCCTAAACTAACAAACTCTGAATGCAGACTGAAACAAACTTTTAAATACTTTCTTTGTTTTCCTTATTTTTTGTCTGTGTTTTCTTTTGCAACATAGCTAATTTGGAACCGTATTTCGCATGACTTTACAGGTATAATCGATATCAAATTGCTTGCCTTCTCAAGGGGGTGGGGTGGGAGGGAAGACTTTGGAACTCAAAATTTTAAAAAATGAACACTAAAATTTTTTACATGTAATTGAGGAATGGTTAATGAAATAAATAAAAATATGTTTTGAAGAAAGATAGCCCCTCCTATGAAGGAGCTCCTGGTCTTATTCCATCTCTTCACCTGTCCCCTGAGAGGTTTTCCTTTTCATGAGTCGTTCTTCATCTCTTATCTTGACTCTCTCCTTAATTAATGTTTCCCTTCATGCTTCATACAAATGTACCCTGATCTCCTCCAAACATTTTTTTTTATTGGACTTGTGATTATATCAGTGCAGTAAACTTCTGTTGAGGAATTTGTTCAATATAGACCAGCACCAGCCACTTAGCAAGTTGCCTAGAGCACTCAGAAGTTAGATGACTTGTTTCGGGTCACACAGCCAGTATTTGTCAGAGGCAGGACTGGAACCCAGTCTTCTGGCTCCAAAACTAGCTTTCTGCCCAATACTTCAGGCTGCCTCTCAGGAGAGAGGGAACTGGGGAAGGGGGATCATGAAAGGCTTCATGTGGAAGGGAATGCTTGAGCTGGCTTGAAGGGAGTGCTCCGAAGCTTTATGTCCCTCGAGTAATGTGCATTGTTAGTACTATGAGATGCTTCCTTTCCAAGAAAGATAAGGCAGGAACGAGCTAATGAATACAAGATTTGGTGAGGGCGATAGAAGGTACCAGGGAGCACTAAAGTCGATTTTTATTGGTCACCTCCAGCCCCCACTCCTCTTGTTCTTAAGATCTGCCAAGTGTAAATAACAGGGAGATTTTGTCATTCCCAATGAACTTGTTTTGTGAAATATGAGGATTCCTCTCCAGGGCAGAGAGAATGGTTGACACTTCTGCTGTGAATCTCTCAGCAATATTTTAACTTAGTATGAATGAACTTTTGCTAGGGTTGGGAGGTGGTGACTGAGGTGGGGTTGGGGGGGGTGAGAATCAACACACTCACCCAGAAGCATCTCAGACATTGGACTACTATTTCTTCCAACTGAGATTACAAGAGAGGAAAACTCCAATGCCTTCCCCCACCCCGCCCCATTTCTCTTCCCCATCTCTCCCCCCAGTCTCTACCTGAACTGTGATACGAGCCTTCTACCTGGACAGAGCCGCTGAAATAACATCCTACGGCCGAAAGAGGATGGGGATAATAGCGTCTGCTTCTTAGGGATTTTATGGGGATCAATTAATATAACAATTAATATACAGATAACATGAGATAGTATTTATGTGATTGGAAAAACATCTGGGGAACCTCTTTGTGCTTCAGTTTCCTTAAATTTAAGATGAGGGCCTTGGCCTCTGAGGTCCCTTCTGTCTTGCCATCCACCCCAATAAGGTTGTTTTTAGAGGATCTTAGAATAAAGAGTGCTTGTGGGATAGCCACTAGGGGGCAGGCTTCTTTCATATTCAGTCTTACCTCACCATATGCTTGGCTGGAGATGGGATCTTCCATCAGAATGAGGTGGCTGCCTCTCAACAAAGAACCCAGAGTTTGGGCTGACATCCTTGGATTTGGTTTGCAACACAGGGCCAACCCTTAGAGAAAAATTGCTCCCACCTCTGTGGATGGCCACATTTCAGCTACTATAGTATTAAAAGTGTCTCATGACTTTCCTGGAGCCCCTTGATCAAATGGGCGCCCACTCTCCTATTCATGCATGCATTCATTAAGCATTTATTAGGCTTCTACTGTGTGTCAAGCACTATGCTACGTGCTGGGGATACAAAAAGCAAAAATGATACAGTCCCTGCCCTGAGGAAACATATTCTAGTAGAGAGGAATGTATTCAGTAAAGTAAATTTAAGAACAATATTTTAAAATTTATCATGGGCAGATGGTGAAGTAAGGCCGTGTGGAGGAGATCACCACTGAACTGACCTAAAGAAACTAGGGATTTCGTGGAGCAGGGTGGAGGAGGGAGTGCATTCAAGGCATGGGGTGGGGGTGGGGGAGTCTCTGCAGGCTCAGAAATGAGATATAGGACGTTGTGTGTGGGGAGCAGAAAATGGGCTAGTTTGACTTGGAGGAAGGGCGAGGGAGGGCAAATAATGGGCAAGAAGCAGGGAAGGGAGACTGGGACTCCAGGCTGGGAGATTTCCTTCATTTCTGAGCATCATTTTACAGCTGTGAATTGCTCTAAGAAAACCAAATATAGGAAATGTGGATTTTTAAAACAGCAAATCAATGAGAGGGAGAGAGTTTCCTGTGAAGAGATGATGTAATGTGGCTGATTCCACAACATATATACTTGGAACGTGGACTCATGAACGTGGAGAGGTTTAGAGCCTGGAGGGATTTTGGAGGTCATCTAATCTTTACAGATGAGGGAAAAGGAGACCCAGAGAAGTAAGTGACTTAACCTGGTCACATTGGTGAAAGCCATAACAAGGCTACAGTGACCACTACATGACCTTGTGTGTCTGGACGTCTATCCAACAACACTGACCTTGACGCCTGGGTTCTGGACTCAAGCCCAGTACTAAGCAGTACTTCTCTTCCTCCTCCTCCTCCTTCTTTGAAATGAGATAATATTTGTAAGAGTTTTGCCAACCCACAATGCTTGTTGTTACTCCAGTGT
The DNA here is from genome assembly GCF_011100635.1 of Trichosurus vulpecula. NCBI lineage: Eukaryota > Metazoa > Chordata > Mammalia > Diprotodontia > Phalangeridae > Trichosurus > Trichosurus vulpecula. The sequence goes on along the minus strand of NC_050575.1, from coordinate 432,213,443 downwards.
TGCTATGAGGATGAAGTGAGACCCTAGATGGGAAGTGCTTTACCTTTTGAAAACACTGGGGGAACGTGAGCATAGCATGACCCATTTTTCTAGGTGCCTCTTAATAAGGTCTCCTGTTTTTAGGAATCCAAATGGGATGATAGTTTGTGTTTCGAGGTAAAGTGGGTGGAATTTTGGTCTTCCTCTGTTGTATTATACAAGTAATGAAAGTAAAAATACTTTTTAAAAGCACAACTGTTCGGTGCCCGTTGAAATGGGCAAAGCTCATCCATATAGAGACCTGGGGGTGGCTGTAAAATAAAGCGAGTTTTGAACCTAAGTTAACTGGCTGCCAAGACAGCATTTTCCTGCTGAACTCTCAGTTTGGACTGGTTTTGTTCACACTCATTGCAACAGGACAGAAGTGACAAGGTGTTTGTGGGACAGATCTCTCACCTTCTGCTGGAGGGGACCATGAAGGAAGTGGTGTCTGTTTTTGTCTGAGGAAGAGATGTCTTCACTCATGAGGAATTCAATTTCATTTTTTTTTTATTTCTATGCTTCTGTAGGAGCCAGGAGATCCCTAGTAAAGAACCTCCCTTTCCCACTGCAGATCAGCAAGAGGTGGGTACCATAGTGTGAAGAGGATTGTCTGGAGGCACTGAGGGGTTGAGAGATTTGGTCAGAGGCATAGAGCCTTTCTGGGCCAGAGGCAGGACCCCCTTGTCTTTACTCTGCACCTGGCCCTGTACTACTTTGCCTCCATACTTAATCAATCCACAAGAATTATTGAGTGCCTACTATGTGTCAGACACTATGCTGATAATAATGAAACAGTTCTTGTCCTCAGGAAGCTTATATTCTACTTCATTTTTTTTGTCTAGGCCTGTGATTTCATTAGGGTAGATGGCTCCTCCTACTAATGCAAATCAAAGCCATTCTAAAAGTCTTTCTTTTTTTGTGACAATTGGGGTTAAGTGAGTTGCCCAAGGTCACACAGCTAGTAAGAGTCTGAGGCTAAGTTAGAATCTTAGTGGTCTGCTGCACTGAGAGGTTAAAGTGCTTGTCTAGAGCCACACAGGTAGTAGGGTCAGAGGGAGGACTTGAACCCAGCTCTTCTGGTCTGAAAAGCCAGTTTACTATTCCCTGGGCCACAATGACCCTCTTCACTCTGATTAGTGAGAATTATGAATCTCTTGAAATAGCCCAATTATTCCAATCTGAACTGAGTATTTCCACTGAGCTGGAACCAATGATCTTATTGGACATATAATTATACTTTGAATAGTGCAAATTTGGACAAGGTGACATTTTTGCACTAACGGGGACCTTGCTGTGGTAGTGTGATAATTGTCACAGAGGAAACGAGTTTACTCTTTGTGTTTATGGACCACATGCTGGCTTGTCTTGATTATTTCCTTTTTTTCAGGACTCACAAATTATCCTTTTAATAATTCATGCCAAGAGCCATAGCATTTGGAGTTGGAAGGGACCTTGGGTATCATTTATTACAATCTGTTTTACAGGTGAGAACACTGAGGCACATAGTGGTGAAGAAGGTTGTCCAGGGTCATAGAGTCAGCAGATGGGAGATACAGGTGCTGACCTGGATCCTTGGACACCTAGCCTGGTAGTTATGTTTCAGCCCTTCTTCCCATCAAACTCACTGGCCTGCAGTTTGAGGTGTTTAGAACTAGATAATTATTAAAGGCATAATTGGTGAACACTATCCTGCGACCTCCAGGATCAAATCTAGAATCCCCTATTTGGTGTCCCAGTCTTCTTACACCTTCTACATACCCTCTCCTCTCCCAGCCCTGTGTCCCCTGGGGCACTGGCCTCTGGGCTGATTCTCAGACAAGAGACTCAACCTCTTAGCTCTGGGAGTTTTCATGGTCTGGCCTTCATGCCTGGAATCCCCTTCTTTATTTCAGCTTCCTAGATTCCCTGATTTCCTCCATGTCCCAGATATCATCCCACCTTCTACAGGAAACCTTTCCAATCTCTCTCAATTCTAGTGTTTTCCTTCTATTAATTATTTCCTATTTCTCCCTGTGGGGTCCCAATTGGTGAAAGCCGTAACAAGGCTACAGTGACCACTACACGACCTTGCGTGTCTGGACTTGATGCTTGGGTTCTGGACTCAAGCGCAGTACTAAGCAGTAAGTCAAAACATTAGCTAAGCCTCACTGACATATGTAATGATGATCCATAGCTGCTCTCCCCTTCGGCTTACTTCTATAATTGCCACGGGGCTTTTTCGGGGTCTTTGCAAGGATCCAGTGAATCGTCTGGCTACTGCCCCAGACTGGTTGTTAAACTCTTGGCAGGGATCCATCATTCTGCTCCAGTGTAAGGAATCCATCATGGTTACTAAACTACTCTTACAATCATCATGGAGCTCCCGGCCTCTTCCTTCGCTATTAAACTTGCCCCACTGTTTGGGGGAGGGGGACCGTGAATATCCCTGTGCAGGGGAATTCCAGACCCTACAATCTTGTACGTAGCTTGATAGCATATAAGTTGTTTGCATGTTGTCTCCCTCATTGGACTGTGAGCCCTTTGAGGGCAGGGGCTTTCTTTAGCTTGTCTTTGTATCCCTGGCATTTATCACAGTGCCTGGCACATTGCTGTGTGACTCTGGGCAAGTTACTTCACCCTGTTTGTCTCAGTTTCCTCATTTGTAAAATGAGCTGAAGAAGGAAATGGCAAATCACTCCAGTATCTGTGCCAAGAAAATCCCAAATGGGCTCAAAAAGAATTGGTCGTGACTAAAATGACTGAACAACTAAATCACCGAACGCATTTATATAGCACTTTAAGGTTTGTAAAGCACTCTAGGCCCAGAGCTCTATCCACTGAGCTACGTAGCTACCTCTGAGGGCTAAGAGATGGTTGGAGGTAAACATATTATCAGATGAGAGTATAGGGTGATATCTTTCTTACTTTATTCTGTGTACAATAGACTCTGTAATAATACCTTGTGATTTCTAGTTCTTTGAATATACTGGGAAGTGACCCGAAAGAGTTGAATCCATTAACGGGGGCTATAAGCTAGGTATGCTCTTCAGTCATTTTTCAATCATGTCCGAGTCTGTCCACCCCTCAAGGGTCTTCTTAGCCAAGATACTGAAGTGGTTTGCCATTCTCTTCTCTAGTTCATTTTACAGATGAGGAAACTGAGGCAAACAGGGTGAAGTGACTTGCCCAGGGTCACACAGCTAATAAGTGTCTGAGGCCAGATTTGAACTTACAAAGATGAGTCTTCTTGACTCAGCTCTGTCCATGGTGCCACTGAACCACCCATAAGTTAGGCATAGATAACAGATTTTATATATTTTATTTTCTACAAGATTTCATTTTTTAGATTGAATTTGGGCTCAGTAAGTGATGAAGTTAATTGAAGATGCTTTAGGAGTGCCCCTGCAGCACTGTGACCTTGCGTAAGGGGAGCAGCTAAGGTGCTTGCAGCCTGAGCATCCTGGGGTAGACACTGAAGACTCTTAGGAAAATACTATGTCAGACAGAGAACCTGAGAAGACCTGGGCTGGTAGCTCACATAGAGCATCATCAGGTGGACAATTCAAATATTAAATTCAGCTAATGAAATTCCCTTGCTGGATAATTAACAATGAGACACACCATCTTTCCATAAACTTAAGGAAACATAAATCAGACGATACAGATTGAAGGAACTCTCTTATTGGGAGCAAGGTAACAGTTCAATCAAGAGAAAGAATCTCAGATCTTACCCAAAGGGAAATTCCCTGAAGTCTCTCGTGCAACAAGCTGTGAACAGAGACATGATCAAGGTTCTCCATGTTGGTTTCTTCCCAGAGTCTTTTTCTCCCTTTCTTGACATGAGGAGAGGCATTGTGAATCTTCTCTCTTGAAGTTGGAAGGCAGAAGACCCCAAATAGACTGAAGAGATGGGGTTTTTCTTCTCTCCTTTTCTTGACATTCCCAGACCCACCCCTTGTGCAGGCAGAGGGCATTGATGGCCACTAATGAGGAGAGAGTCCCATACCAATGGGCTTGGGTGATATATGCATTTAAAAATATTCTTCTTTAAAAGGGCTCCATGAGCTTCACCAGACTACTCAAGAGATCCTTGAGATGAAAAAGGTTAACAACTCTTGGTCTCAATCAACTCTTCTATTACCAAGGAAGAAACTGAGTCTGATGAAGATTAAAGACCTGCTGAAGTTCACGAAGTCAGCAACAGTCAGGATTCCAGTCCAAACCCTCCAATCTGGAGGCGTATTATTAAGTGCCTACTGTAAGGGCAGCTAGGTGGCAAAGTAGGCAGAGCACAGAGCCTGAGTCATAAATATGGCCTCAGACTCTGTGTCCTGTGTGACCCTGGGCAAGTCACTTAACCCCACTTGCCTCAGTTCCCTCAGCTGCAAAATGAGCTGGAGAAGGAAGTGACAAACCGCTCCAGTATCTTTGCCAAGAGAACCCCAAATGAGGTCATGAAGAGTCAGAAATGACTGAACAACAACAACAGCCAGGCTCTGTGCTAAGGACTGGCGATACAAAAAGAGATAAAAGGCAATCCTTGCCCTTGAGGAGCTCACAATCTAATTCCTTTTACACTTTGCAAATCTGCTTCCCATGCTGAAAATAAGCTTTCTAAATGCTTCTCATGTAGTAAATAGTCATCAATAGTCAGTAAACATTAAGTGCCTACTATGTGCCAGGCACTGGGGATACAAATATGAAAAAGAAATGTTGTCCCTTCTGTCCTCAAGGAGCTTATAATCTAACGGAAGTAGCGAACAAAAGAAAGCTGTAAAAGGAGGGGAGATATGGGGGATGGAAGGGGAGAAGAGGGGACGGTGGAGAATCAAAGAAGTCCAAAATGAGGGCAGCTTTCCATCCCCAAGATGTTTCAGGACTCTGCTTAGGGACAATTTCTTACAGGAAGTGTTTCTAGAATGCCCTGCTATTCCTGTGCTCTCCTCAAAGGACCTTGAATTTAGAAGGAATTGTGGAAGAGAGATAGCAAGGTGTAGGGGTGAGATCTAGTCCTGAAGGCAGGAAGATGGGTTCAAATCCTGATTCTGACACGTACTGTCTTTGTAACTCTGGGCAAGTCTCTCAGGGCCCTGGGTAATTCTAAATTCAAAAAAGGTACTAACCTGCATTGGTAGAGAGTTTCCTCATCTGGGAGGTGTTTATATCAATGGGTCATATATATATATTCTCCTTGAGGACCGAGACTTTCTTTTCCTTCCTTTTCTTCCTTCCGTCTTATCTTTCTTTCTTTCTTTCTTTCTTTCTTTCTTTCTTTCTTTCTTTCTTTCTTTCTTTCTTTCTTTCTTTCTTTCTTTCTTCCTTCCTTTCTTTCTTTCTTTCTTTCTTTCTTTCTTTCTTTCTTTCTTTCTTTCTTTCTTTCTTTCTATCTTTCTTTCTTTCCTTCTTTCTTTTTTCCCTGTCTTTGCATGCCCAAAGACCTGCTCTCAGCCCAGGGCCTCCAGCTGTCATTGATATGAGAAGTCATTATGGAGAGGCATCCTCCAGCCCCCATTCCTCATAGCAACTAGTGACCAGAAATTGCTGGCCAATTTCTACAGACAGGTAGACAGATACAGGAGCCTCGGAAGCAGCAGCACCTTTCAGATCAAGCCTCACAGCCATTCTTGTAGAAGGCAGCTTCTCAGCACCATCTGCCACCTATAAGGCAGGCATGCCAGCCTGACTGAAGCAGCAAGGACCCCTGAGAGAGAGAGGGGAGGCAGCAGGGTCCAGACAAGGCAGAATACCACCACTCTGACCACTCTTCTCCCTCAGATCCTGATAGGAGACAGTCCAGGATTCTGAACCCAAGAACCTTGAGAACAGCAAGTTTCCAACCAGGCCCCTCACCATTGTCCTGAGAAGCAACCTGGGTGTGAATGCTGCCTGGACCTGCTCTTGCAGGGGCTACAGCCGCAGCAGCCAAGACCCAGGAAAGGAAGTTCTCACCAAAATCTTTGGCCCTATGAAATGATTCAGCATCAGACACTGATATCACTATGTCCATGGAAATTACGTTAAAGAAGAGGCGCTAACATCTGCTTTGCTGCTGTATCCTATGGGACCTTTCCATCTGACTTACAGCTGAATTCTTCTCTTCCTCCTCCTCCTCCTCCTCCTCCTCCTTCTGTCTATTTTTCCCTCTCTCTCTCTCTCTCTCTCTCTCTCTCTCTTCGCTCCCTCTCTTTTTCTCTCTTTCCCCCTGCTCTTTCCTTCTCTCTCTTCTTTCTCTCTCATTTCTCTTTCCATATAGTGTTGTACCAGAAGCGAGCGAGACACACCACAGAGTATAAGTTTTAAGTGGAGAATTTATTAGCCGGCGGCCATCGGGGTACGGCACCACAAATCAATGGCAAATGTGTTGGGGTGATGGCTTGGTTTATATAGGATATGGGGGTACAGAGTAGGGGGGAAGAGGAACAAAGGTCCTGGCTGATCAAAAGATTCAGTCAGGTTATCGTACTAGTGGGATAATCTCATTTACATTCCTTGGTGGAGTCACAGAGTCCCAGGGATATCTCCCAGGAAGGGTCTGTCAAGTTATCTCTCAGTGGGATGGTCCTATCTATTGACATTCCAGGAAGGAGCCAAGGAGTCTCAGGGATATCTGCTAGACAGGATCTGCCAGGTGGGATGGTCCTATCTATTGACATTCCAGGAAGGAGTCATCGGATCCTAGGGGGCTCGTCAGTAGCTAGGAGTTACTCAGGGGTTCCTAATTTTCCTTGTATTACATTCCCCACTTTTTTTCTTCATGGGAATTTCAAATCCTTGAAAAAAAAAAGGAACAACCTGATGGGGCATAGCAATAAAATTAGGAGGCCAACCAAAACGCTAAGCGGGGGTGACAATAAAAGAAACGCTAGGTCGTTGGCCCCAGGGGAAGGCCAGACCTAGTTGGAAGACTCAAGGAGGGTCCAAGGAGCCTCCCCAGGTACTACACTCCAGAAATTTTAAAAAATGGTATAAAACATCCCACATTTCTCAAAACATCCCACATTTCCCCCTTTTTTTTTTTTTTTTTTTTTGGTCAAAGGCAAACTGAAAGTTATGCCTAAGGACCAATTAAAGGTATGGAAAAAAAAAAAACTCTATTTCCCACAGGGTGAAGTTTTAAAATCCCTATCTAGGTGGAGTCAGGTTTTCCCTTTTCTGTATTGGGACATCCCCAGGGATGGGCAGAAATTGTAAACTAACTGTAAGTAAGTAGAGGGAACATAATAAAAGTTCAGGAAAAACAGTCTTGGGAACACAAGGACACAGAAGGGAAAAAAGCAGATCTTTGCTCAGGTTCTGGTTCTGGATCCCGTGAGAAAGCCGTCCGCGTCTGGTGCTGTCCCTCTCAGGCTCTTGGAACCGCAGGGCGAGGTCTTCTATAGGCCCAGATGTCCACTCCTCACAATGTTCATTTAAAGCAGTATTTTAAAATCCCAGATGCCTGATTGTAGTTATCTGGTCCCTTGATAGTAAAAGAGAGTTCTGCTTCTCTGGTTCAGATCTAGAAATTCTCAGACAATTTTAACTTACTATAACTTACAGATACTTTACAAAGGGAATATATTTTCACCTGTACCACTATCTTATACAGTTTTCTTGTATTAGCATCCAAATTTAAGATCTTATTACCAAAACACACTTAACAGCTCGAATTTCCAGAATTGATAAATTTTTAGAGCCAATCATACACATCTGTACATAATTCTTAGGGGAATCAATCAATTGCCTTTTTTCAAAATTCGCTATCCCTTCCTTTTATTAGACATCTATCACATTACATCTTTGCCTTATTTGCTTTGCCTAATCATTTTCCCCTTTTGGAGGATGTTATCCCTATATTATTTCAATGTTTTATTTGGTCATGAACCTAAGTTAAAATTGTAAGCTATTCATACCTGTATCCTATTATAATAACTCAGAGATATTTCAATATCCATCTATCTATTACCTAACAGATTTAGCATAGTGCTTACAAAACTTCTTGACAATTTAAATTTGCTATTAAAGAAATGAGGGACTATGTCATATATCTTAACAGAAGGAAAGAACTTCCTTAGCTCTGTTTGATTCCAGGCACGCGTCATATCTGATAGCCAATCTTATAGTCACCAGGTGCTGAAAGCAGGGCTTAGGAGTAACCAGGTGGGGACTTTCCTTTTCAGAAAGGAAATAGCAGAGTTGGGAAATAAAGTCAGGAAGATCCTACCTAGGCTGTGTCCAAGGTCGTCTTCACGACTGCTCCCAGGCAGACCCACCTAAAAAATTCTCAGCTTGTAACACCTGGTGTGCCATTACCGGCTTCATGTGACCTAGTCCTGTAATCAGAGCTTAAGACAATATTAAATTGTAGTCCCATAAAATCTTAAATAGCAAATAAATATCCTTCAGATAAGACTGCCCAAATTTTATTGAGCTAATAATTATCAAATCAAGCTACATAACTTTTCCATCTTCTAAATACTTCCTCACACTCATCTCCAACTTACTTTGACCATCAGAAACTATCATTCTCGGGACAAGAGAGGCTTAGCTAACTCCCATTTGTCCCCAAACTTTCTTATCTGCCTTTCCTATTTTCCCTCAACCTTAATTCACCTTTCCAAATCTTTCAAACCTAGTACTAAGTCTTCTTTACATTTCAACCATAAGACAAAACAACTCATAAGTTAGTACTTTCATTGTCATAACTGTGTATACTGGAATCCCATTCCAGCTTCTTAAACACACAAAGACACACAAAAAAGGGGATTTGTTTTTCGTGATAACTCATTCTAAAAGAAGGAACACTTATTAAAAAGATCTGCCATCTCACCTCCCCCCTGAGGGTGGGTTCTTCTCCATCAGATGGCAGACTTCACTAATTAACTACTAGGCCAAACCCATCTCAAGTCTTAGTCTAATCTTATCAGTTTTTTTAAAAAGAAGCCAAGTTGGAGGCTTCTAGGCCCCTACCGTCCTCTTATTGCTGCCCCTCCCCTTTCCTTCCCTTCTGACAGGTGGGCTAAGGTGAAATTCTTTTCTCCTTATCTAAACTAAGGGCAGGGAGGAGTAAGGAATTCAGACTGTCGTTTGGAACCTCCTTACTCAAAAAAAAACTTGAATAAGACATCAAATGGGCCTTCAACCTCCCTCTCAAGGCTTCTATAGATAAGCATTAATTCTAATAATTCTAATAAGGTTCTCACCCAGAAACTCTGAGAACTCACAATAGGTTTGAACTGCAACCAATTGGCTTACAGGTGGAAATTCAGCAGGCCTTCTAAAATTATACAAAAAGATTTTACAGAACATTTTTTTCAAAAGTATTTTCCCTTCTTAAAGCAAAATAACCTTTAAATGCTGGAATTCATTAACTAAGTTGGTGCCAAATGTCCTCATTCTCAATATTGCACAGAATTCCTAGACATTACAAAGTTCCTTAATCAAAAAGTGTTATAATGGGAGGACACTTAATTTCTATAAATTACATACTCAATTAATTAGCGTTATCACAATAATAAGGTTTACCAGGACTTTCCATAAGAATTCCTCTACACAGAAAACCACACAAGATTGATAAGAATTCATGACTAGATGGTTTCAAAAGTTCTTGTTTCAGTTAATAACCTCAATTTCTTAATTAACTACGATTCTTAATCTAACAACATCCAGATTATAAGAGAAATTATTCTCTGACAGCACAGGTAATGCGATGTTAACCAATTTGTATATAATAACTAACTTAGAAATAAGTACACCACAAGCAATTATCATGTACTTAAAACTTGAAACAGATTCCAATTAATTACCAATCTAGTGATCATAACTGAGTTGGATAAGCAAATCAAATCTGATTCTTAACCACTAGTGGTAACATTTTAATTTCTAAGGCCCAATACTCTCTGCATTGTAAAAGATTACCACATTTTTCAATATTGCTGATACATCTGTTTGTCAAATTACACAATTTAGAAATGTACCAGTGCCCTAAACATAATTATGCATTTTAAAACTTGAAACAACCCTTTTATCAATTTAGGTGATCACATTTCTAAATCTCCTTGCACGGAGAATCTTTCATATCATTATTTGAAACTATAACTTTAAATCACCAGATATATTCTCATAATAGAAAACTTTTTCACACAGAAAGTCTGTTCTTATGGTTAAATATCAGTATTACTAATTATTTACTTGTTATAACCACATATAACAATTCCAAATTTTATCACATCCCTTTAAAACCCAATTCACATATATCAAAATCAGATTAAAATTGCTATAATATCATTTCTTACCACACAATGGTCTTCTCAAATTTCACAATCTAAGAGAATTTTTTGGGAACACAATGCAAGTTTAGAAATACAGAAACAATAATTTTCAGATGACATCTATTGCATTTCCAGATACAATATAGGAACTGTTGGTCTTATTACTTTTGGTATTATATATTAATGTATTAATATATAAATACATGTATCACATATATTAATACATTAACATCCCAAATACACTTTATTTAGCTGTATATTCTTCAGTACCACTACCTCTGGCCCAGGTATAGGAACTTTTGCCTGGCCGTGAATGAACTTATGAAAGAAAGAGAAACTTAATTTTGTTCCAAGCTTCATCTTATACAAAAATGCCTAAAAGAATTTTTTTCGGACTCCCAAGGAAGATAAGAGCAGGAAAAAATCCCTTTTAGTTTTCTAAAGGGGCTCCTCCCTAGGTAGGGCCTGGCAGCCCCTTGAGGGCAAGGAGCCTACCCTTCCAAGCACTAACTAACCAGCCCTGTTTCTTTACAAGTTTCCTTTAGCTTCAGCTCTGATAACCTTTCAATGTGGAGGGTGGGGGAAGGGTGAGACCAGGAGCAGCACATGGCAGCCAAGAGGAGCACATGGACTCCTGACTAGACAGGTAATCTCAAGCTGCTATTCTACAACCCCCTAAATTCCTTATACAGGTTTTCTATCTCTCTCTTTCACAAATTTACCTTTTAAACTTTACCACAAGGACGGGCTACAAAGGTACCCAGGGGCACAGGACTGACTGTCAGTCTGTGAATTTCTATCCCTCTCCTCATTGCCCGGTGGGGAGGGCGATTTAAGTTTTTCCCTACAGTTCTCCTGCATTCTCTTCTAATCTGATCCGGGACGAGAGGAATTTGATTTAACTGCTCTAACTTTTACTGCAGCCCTAGTGAAAAGATCTCAATGATTGTAATTCAGGTAAACTTCACCCCCTTGCTCACTCCCAAAAACCTCTTTTGTACTTGAATCTAAGGGAATCTGGGACTAAGACAAATGCGAGAGTCCCACTGAAGACTTTAACGGAGGTTTTAGCCAGAAGGCATTCATTGGGAGGAGATGTTTTTTAGCAAGAGTGAGCTCCTGGAATGACTTTATAATTTCAGGAGTTCTTTCTTCCCAAATTCAACTAACCAATTTCCAAACTTTTTTAACAATTTAAAACCCAGAATTTGCCAAATTTTAACCCATTCCCCGTAGTTCCACGCTGGCCAAACGGGAGCCACAAGGAAGGGAGTCTGTTTCCCTAGTGACAGCCTGATATCTCTGGCTGCCTATGTTTCAGATTTTTTTTAACAAAACATAGACATTTCACAATTGACACAGACACGCTAACAGAGACGAACTCAAAACACAACAAAGTTCACGGTGTGGATCTGATGAGGGCACAGTCTCTGGGAACCCCTTGAACCCTTGAACTCTCCTTGAATCTTGCCACTCGACCTGGCCTTGGCCTGAGGCTATAACCATTAAGCCCAAATGCCTACCTTGCCCAGTCCTCTATTGTCCAGCTGTTTCCCACCCTTAATCCTGTTTCCCGTCCTTAATCCTGATCAAAATATCTATACCCTAGCTCAGCTACCCCAGCCCTTGATGGGTTGTCATTTCCATATAGCCTTCAGCTATTTCCCCCACCCGGGAGTCTGACCTCATCCTTAAGTCCCTCCCTAGACCCCTCTTCTGGGCACCCCAGACCACCCCTCAATCCCTCCCACAACCTTTGTGTATATAATCTCCATCTTGCCTCCATGAAGGCGGTCAGAACCAATCTAGCTCAGATGGGTCTGGCCCTTTTTCCTTACAGGCGTCGCAAGGGGTGGGATCTCTCGGGGCAGGCTTATTTGGCTAACTCTTAATAAACTTTGTCCTTTCCCTTGGCTGAGAAAGCTTGAGTCGAATTCTTTCGGCAGGACCCGGCGTGTCGGTACTTTGGGGTGTCGAGCACCTCTCACCCCAAACCCTCATCATTTATGGTTCCCTGAACCGGGAAGCACTGCTAATCTCAAGTTCTTCTCCAGCCAAGACTGAAGGTATGTGAGCCCCCCCCTCTCCCAATCCCCCTCCTCGCTCTCCAAACATTTTGGATGTGCTTCTCGGGCCTGACCTCAGCAGGTCCCAGTGGGTTGGACAGCTTGGTCCAGTGGTCTCAGTGAGTCGGACAGTCACTCTGTCCTGGTCAACCTGATGCTATCAGGTGGTTCTCGGTGGGTCGGACAGCTTGGTCCAGTGGTCTCAGTGAGTCGGACAGTCACTCTGTCCTGGTCAACCTGACGCTATCAGGTGGTTCTCGGTCCAGTGGTCATGTCGAAGGACATGGACGGATGCCCCATCCGGAAGCATGTGCCAGATCCTTTCAATTGTTTCAGCGCTGGGAATTTGGGAAAGTTTCAGGTACCTTCTGTATATTTTGTTTTCTTGTTTTATTTTGTTTGTCTCCCGACAATTACTCCTAACTTCTCCTTTACTAAGGAGGAAGGAATTTCCAGCCGAAGGGACCCCACGCCCTGCCTCTACTGCAGGCCCTGCAACATCTATCACCATGGGCCCTATCCCCAAGGCAATCCCTACTCAAGTTCCAGCCTCGGGCCCTGCCCCCACGGCAATATCTCCTCCCCTAGCCCCTCTCTCTGAGGTAGCACCCACTTGGGTCTCTGGGGTATCTTCCCCTCTGACCTCTACCCCTCCTCAGGTACTAGCTGATCTCCCTTGCCAACCAGATGCCCTGGCCTTGCAGTCTAATCTACCTCAGCCCCAAGCTCCAGGTCCCACAGCACCTTCAAGGCTTTTTCCCCTGAGGGAAATGCCTGCCTCCCCTGCTGGGACGAGGAGATTGCATGTTCCATTCTCCATTTCAGATCTTCTTCAAATTAAAGAAAAACTGGGGAGATACTCAGAAGATCCCACTAAGTTTACTGAGGGTTTTAGGGATCTGTCCCTACAATTTGAACTTTCTTGGTGTGATTTGCATATCCTTTTCTCTACCTGTTGTACCACTGAGGAGAAGAGGAGAATATGGGAACACGCTCAAAGATTTGGGGACAGTTTGGCTAGCAATAACCCCATAAAATATCCCCCAGGAACAACTGCTGTTCCAACTAGTGACCCAGGATGGCATTATCAAAGGAGTGAGGATAGAGAAAAGAGAGACCATATGGAAATTTGCCTGTTAGAAGGCCTAAGAACTGCATTTCAAAAGCAAATAAATTTTAAAAAAATTAGGGAGATTACTCAGGGAGAAAAAGAAAACCTTGCCCTTTTCCAAGCCCGGCTAGTAGAAGCTATTAAGAAGTATACAAATTTGGATCCTGATTCTATTGAAGGGGCAGCAATACTTAACATGTATTTCATTAATCAGTCTGCCCCAGATATTAGGAGGAAACTGCAGAAATTGGCAATGGGACCCCAAACACCTCAGGCCCAATTACTGGAGACAGCATTCGGAGTGTTCAATAATAGAGACTTAGTCCAGGCAGAGGAAAAAGCCAGAGACAGAGAACATGTCCAATTCTTGGCGGCTGCCATGGCCAGGATATTGCCGGAGGGTGCTTCTGGCAACTTTGGCAAAGGGGAAACCTGCTTTCGATGTCACAAGGAGGGTCACTGGTCTAAGGAGTGCCCCTCTAGGGCGCCCCCCTGGAAGAAGCCTCTAGGATCCACGCCTCCAGGACCATGCCCAGCATGTCCCCGAGGCTGGAAAAGTGGTAGAGCCTCCTCCCAGTACCCTGTCCTCCAGTCTTCTCAAGACTCGGAAGGAGGGGAAAGCCTGGGGCTTGGCTGTGCTCCCACTTTCTCCACCTCTCTCGCGGAGCTCTGGGCAAAATCGAGGCAGAAGGTAAGATTACCCACTTTATCACGGCTATGTTCTCTTGCTTTAACTAGTGGCTTTGGCCCCACATGCCCCTCAACCCATCAGGTCATGGGCATCAAGAATCTGTTGTCTGAACACTCCTTCTCTGGCCCTGCCCCCTTTTGGTGAAGGGACCTGATGGTGAAATTGGGAAGCCAATTTTCTCTAGTTAAACCTCATAACTCCCTTTTCCCCCTGTTTCCCAGACCTCCCCATGTTCCCCCAGAGGCATGGGAGAGGGTTGAGCCAACTGTTTGGGATCAGGGAATTCCTGGGCAAGCTACTTCTGCCACCCCAGCCATAGTTCCCCTCCATAGCCTTCAATATCCAATTAAGCCCAAGGCTTGGGAGGGACGGCAACCATTAATTGGCACTCAAGGCCCTGACTCACTCCCTCTAGAGTGGGGCCCCTACCCACCACAAGCTTTTGGGACTTTGAAAACTAAACTGACCACCACTCCAGCATTAGCCTTACCTAATCTAGAAAAACCTTTCATTCACTCTGCTGAAGGAAGGAGAGGATAGGCTTTGGAAATTCTAATCCAGTCCTTAGGATCTGACCCCTGTTTTCCAAAACAATTAGATTCTCTGGCTGCTACAGCCATTCCAATTGAGGAAGCTTCTAAGCCTCTAGCAGACCAGCCCCTAGAAGCTCTGCCTTGCCAGAGCACCCTGGAAGCAGAGGGCCACCAGTGCCTGGCTAACCACAGGCTCACCAAACATCAAACCTTGCTCTTAGATATCCCCGACCTAATTTGGATGTGCTACACACTCCTGAACCCCGAAGCAGAACAAGTGGTTAGGAGAGCTAGGTACGAAATAGTCATCTTTAATTCCCACCAGGGATATTGTCCTTTCTCTGTACTCCTGTACTGTCTGTTTTGTTGTTTGCTTAACTTCCTTGCCAGGTTTGTCTCCTCCAGTCTCCAAGCCATCAACTTCCAGATGACTGTGCACCCCTTGAACTGGACCCATCAAGCCAGCTCTACGCCCCTTATCAGCAGGAAGCAATTCCAGAAGCTGAGACCTTCGTCCCTGACCCCAAAAGAATTTGGGTCCCATTTGTTTGAGGGGGGAATGATGAGGGCACAGTCTCTGGGAACCCCTTGAACCCTTGAACTCTCCTTGAATCTTGCCACTCGACCTGGCCTTGGCCTGAGGCTATAACCATTAAGCCCAAATGCCTACCTTGCCCAGTCCTCTATTGTCCAGCTGTTTCCCACCCTTAATCCTGTTTCCCGTCCTTAATCCTGATCAAAATATCTATACCCTAGCTCAGCTACCCCAGCCCTTGATGGGTTGTCATTTCCATATAGCCTTCAGCTATTTCCCCCACCCGGGAGTCTGACCTCATCCTTAAGTCCCTCCCTAGACCCCTCTTCTGGGCACCCCAGACCACCCCTCAATCCCTCCCACAACCTTTGTGTATATAATCTCCATCTTGCCTCCATGAAGGCGGTCAGAACCAATCTAGCTCAGATGGGTCTGGCCCTTTTTCCTTACAGGCGTCGCAAGGGGTGGGATCTCTCGGGGCAGGCTTATTTGGCTAACTCTTAATAAACTTTGTCCTTTCCCTTGGCTGAGAAAGCTTGAGTCGAATTCTTTCGGCAGGACCCGGCGTGTCGGTACTTTGGGGTGTCGAGCACCTCTCACCCCAAACCCTCATCAGATCGAACTGAAGGCTAAGCAGGCCCCCTCAGAGGAAAGATTTCCTCCTCAAAGATACGACCCCCAATCTCTCTCACACCTCCAACACAAAACAGAGACCAACAGCATGAGTTAATTGGGGCTAAGCAGGTCCCCTCAGAGGAAAGAAAATAAACCAGGTTTCCTCTTCAAGGAAAACACCCCAATCTTCCCACACCCAACACAAAACATATAACCAATGGCATGAGTTAACTGGGGCTAAGCAGGTCCCCTCAGAGGAAAGAAAATAAACCAGGTTCCCTCTTCAAGGAAAACACCCCAATCTTCCCACACCCCAATAGGAAGGGTGGTGTCCCAGCCCTCCTAGCTCTGTACCACAGCCTCGTCAGGGTTTAGCATGGTATCAGAGACCCAAATGGCTAGCCCCAAACCAGAAACCAAACCAGAAAACCTTACCTCTAGAGGTCTACAAAACCAGAATTCTCCGTAGGCCGAAAAGGGACAGGTCAGCAAAGAGTCCATTCTCCGAGACCATCACTCCACATCAGAGTCCTAGGAAAAGAAATCCCCAGGAGCCGGCCCTCTGAAGTGAGAGAAGGTGGATTGGGGGCAGAGACTCCCTGCTGAGGTCCGGAATTCTGTGTGTGTCTCCAGGGCGGTAACACGAAATACCGCCGCATCTCGCTGGGGCCTCCAAAATGTACCAGAAGCGAGCGAGACACACCACAGAGTATAAGTTTTAAGTGGAGAATTTATTAGCCGGCGGCCATCGGGGTACGGCACCACAAATCAATGGCAAATGTGTTGGGGTGATGGCTTGGTTTATATAGGATATGGGGGTACAGAGTAGGGGGGAAGAGGAACAAAGGTCCTGGCTGATCAAAAGATTCAGTCAGGTTATCGTACTAGTGGGATAATCTCATTTACATTCCTTGGTGGAGTCACAGAGTCCCAGGGATATCTCCCAGGAAGGGTCTGTCAAGTTATCTCTCAGTGGGATGGTCCTATCTATTGACATTCCAGGAAGGAGCCAAGGAGTCTCAGGGATATCTGCTAGACAGGATCTGCCAGGTGGGATGGTCCTATCTATTGACATTCCAGGAAGGAGTCATCGGATCCTAGGGGGCTCGTCAGTAGCTAGGAGTTACTCAGGGGTTCCTAATTTTCCTTGTATTACATAGTTTACATACATCTGTAGGTTTGTATACATACACACACATATCCTATATGGTCTCCCCCATTAAAATGTGAGAGTGGGCACTGTCTGCCTTCTGTTTGTATCCCTAGGGTTAAGCACAGATCTTTGCACCCGGTAATTGCTTAATATTCACTTCCTTTTTCCATTCTTTTTTATCCACATACAAATTGCCAGACCTCATCCTTTCTTTCTCTACAACCTCCTCTCCTCACAGCCATTACAGGGTTTAAGCCCTCCTGTCTAAAGTGGACAAACGGACTAGTAATCTTCTAATTAGTTTCCTTTCCTCGTTTCTTCCCATTCTAGTTCATTCTCCACATAATTACTAAATGATTTTCCTATATCGTCTTACCAGGTCAACCCTCTTCCCCACCCCCCAATACAGCGGCTCCCTATTAACCCTGGGATCAAATGTGTCCATGGTCCTTTGTCCTCTATCTTTATAGACTGGTCACTTCTCATCTTTCTTCTACTCCCTGAGCTCTGTGAATTCTGTGACCCAGCTGGGCACCGACCTATATGTTGCTCCTTGAACACCTGCCTCATAGGAGTTTGGGGGGGATTAAATTAGATTTTTTTGGGGGGGTCTGGGTTTGTGATTTCACTATAGGCAGGGAACTCCCTGGGAAGATGTTCCCTCTAGCCACTGAATGGAACAACTACTCTTCCTCTGGTCCAGAGGCTCCCAAAGTGGGTGATACTGCCCCCCGGGGGATGCTGGAAAGATCGAGGGAGGCAATAGTAACCGCCGGTGCAGTTGGGGGCCATTGAATAAAAATAGGTGGCAGCGGAAGCATGAGGAAAGAGGAGAAGAAAATTGTGAAATACCGTTTGTCCATGTTGTGTAACAGAATTGGAGTTGCAGCGATTACATTATTTTCCAAATAAACACACAAAATGCAAGTTATTGATCGGCGGTCTTAACAAGGAAGTGCTGGCAGGCCAGCCTGTCTCGAATTGGTCAGGAAGTCCAGCATGTGTGGAGAGGAATATGCGTGTGTAATGGCTTGTTAACAGCACGACACTGTATGCTTACATGATGAAACATTTTGTCATCAAAATTTCAATGCAGGAAAAAACCCACAAATTTACAATAAATTATTAAATTTAAGATACGTCATTTAAAATATTTTATATATTTTTTGAAATGATGCAAAATTTTTAAAAAACCTCTAAAGGGTTAAAGAAAGTAGATTTCAGAGGGGGGGACTGAGTGATTTTTTTTCTTTTTTGAAAAAGGGGTGGTAGGCCAAACAAGTTTGGGAACCTCCGTTCTAGTCCTAGGGAGATGCCTGGGGCATGAAGAAGTCAATTGACCTTCCTTGGTTTAGCTGGGGACCAGGCCCAGGGAGGAAAAGGAAAATGACATATGATACCCCTGGCAACTTCTCTGCCAGCATTCATCTCAATGAACATTTTCTAGGGGAGGCGAGGTGGGGGGCGCTGGTCGACCTCCCAGGGCTTCTGGCCAGTAAGTGTCAAAGGCACTCTTGGAATCAGGTTCGGCAAATATATTTATAGAGGATGAATAGGGCAGATATATAGGAGCTATTACTCAGTTACATTAATGCACGGAGAGGCACTGGCTTAGGTAGGTGGTGCAGTGGATAGAACCAGGAAGACTTGAGTTCAAATCCAGCCTCAGACACTAGCCGTGTGACCCTGAACACATCCCTTAACCCCGTTTGCCTCAGTTTCCTCATCTGTAAAATGAGCTGGAGAAGGACACGGCAAACCCCTCCAGTATCTCTGCCGAGAAAACCCCAGGTGGGGTCAGGAAGAGTCGGAGGGGACTGGACAACTCGCAAATGTCACCGGCGCGTTCCTTCACCCCTCGCTCCAGGTAAGGGCGATTATATCCTCGTTGTGCAGAGGCATGGAGAGGTTCCGCACCACCAGTGGACATCTGAGGCTGGATTTGAACCCAGGGCTTCCTGACTCAAAGTCCAAGGGTTGCTAAGATCTTAGGATGCGTAGCTACATTCCCCTAAAGAGTATTATTAGGTGGTTCCATGTCGCGGAGGCTTCCCATTGTTAGGATATGAATAAGCATTTAAGCACCTACTGTGTGCCAGCCCCTCGTACCCAAACACCACCACAAAAACAAACCAGAAGACAGTCCCTGTCCTCAGGGAGCTCACAGTCTCTTGGGGAAGATAATATGCAAACTACAGACGGAACAAGACGCTAAATTGGGGGGATGGGGGAAGGTGGGATTTCTCCGGTCAGCCGGGAGGCAGAGAGTGTCCCGGCACGGGCATTCCAAGGGCTGTTTCTTCAGAGGCTGATGGTCCATTCCACTAGCAATGTACGCGTTTTTCCCCTCTCTCCTGCGGTCCCAGCGGCCCACAAGCTCCCTCCCCCCGCCCTTCATCGCTCCCGGCGGACGCTTCTGCCGCAGCTCCGCTCCCCAGGTGAGGGGCGGGGCCTGAGTCTGGCCCAGTTTTCAGTCCCGAGGCTGGCTCTGCGACTCCCTCGCTCGCGCTCTACCTTACTCCCTTACACGCATGCGTGCCTTCTCCCCCTCCCTTTACCCCCGCCTCCCCCTCCGCGCGGACGCGGCGTCCTTAGCAACCAGAGCCCCAGCGCAGACTCCCCCGGAGCCGGGCGCGAGGCAGGGGCGGGGCGCGCGAGCGGGAGCTCAGTGCGCCTGCGCAGGGAGCCAACGGTCGGCGGTCGCTGTGGATCTCGGGTAAGAGAGGCGCCAACATGGAGCCGCCGGCGTCGGCTCGGGGCCTGGGAGCGGGAGAGCGGGCTGACGGGGAGAAGGAGGCGGCGGAGCGGCGGCGGCCTGAGGAGGAGGAGGAGCAGGCGGGAGTGGGGCCGCCCGGTGGGGAGCCAGGGGTGAGTAGTGGTGGCGGCCCGGCCGCGTGCGCCGACCCCCGGGGCCAGACCCGGACCCTTCCCACCCTCGTGCCGCCTGCTTGGAGACGCTCCCGGCGGGGGCCGGGCCGGGGGCACCTGTCCGGGCGGGTCCCCTTGTGCGGGTGCGTTTAATCGCGCGTCCCGCGCCCTCCCCCGAGCCCCGCGCTCGTCTCGGACCCTTCCCCGCTGGTCCCCGCAGCCCAGGCTCCCCTCGAGGGGCGCTCCGAGGTTGTCTCTGTCTGCGCAGGTCCCTCGGCCGCTGTCGGGGGTGAGGAGGCGTTCCCAGAGGTCCCGAGGAGCCCGCCGGCCCTTTGCTTGGGTTGTGGCCCCCCGCGCACCCCGGGGGTCAGCCCGGGCTCCGTGCGCCCAGTGCCCGGGACTGCCAGCCCCCCTTCCTGGTCCGGGGCTGCTTCCGGACTCCGGGGGGGCGCGGGAGGAGGCGCCGCCGGGCTTCGCCGGGGTGTCCGTGCTGGTCACCGCCCCTGCGGGGTGAGCCGTCCGTAGCCGGGGCCGCTTGGTGTGATTCGCGCCCCGGGTGCCCGGCACCGTGCGGGGGATGGGGGATGGGGGATGTGAGAGGCGGCCGATAGGAGTCAGGGGCCAGAGGGTCAGAACTGCGTAGCCGCGGCCGGAGACGCCGGCCCGTGACCAGGGTCCCTCGGTCTCCCCGTCTGTTGGCGGAGAAGCCGCCTCATCGGAGGGTCGAAGGAGATTATAATTAAGCGCCTAGCGTGCGCGCTGTGCCGGGCTCTAGGGTCACACAGACAGACGTGGAACAGGAAGGGTTGATTAAGCGCCTACTGTGTGCCCGCGCTGCGCCGAACGCTCGGGGACAAAGAGAGGCGGAAGACCCCCCGTGCTGGGGAGGACCCGGGCCGTGCAGCCCGCGCAGGAGCTGGAGAGAACTGCAGAAGAAACGTTCAGGAGGGAGGCCGGGGGAGACCGCCTGTGGAGAGTGGGGTTTCACCGGGACCTGGAGGAAGCCAGGGGGCCGGTCATTGGTTTGTAGTTATTTGGGGAGGGGGAGCAAAGTGTAAGAAGGCTGAAAAGGGGTGAAGGGCCTTGAATGCCGAACAAGAAATCATGTTTGATCCTGGGGGCCACGGGGAGCCCCTGGAGTTTGTTGGATACAGGGGTGATGTGGTCAGATCTATATATCAGGAAGATTAATCGGATAACTGAGGAGGAGAGGCTCGGGGCAGGCCGGAGGGGAGGAGGCCTGTGTCCGAGAAGAGAAGGTGCTGGGAAGGTAAGACTGCCTGCCGGGCCAGTGTGGACCCAGGGTTCTGGTCCTTGACAGTAATAGGGGAGTTTGAAACGTGTAGGGGCCTTGAAGACTGGAAGACAATGGGTTCTCTTCTGGACGTGTTGAGTTTCAGATGTCCAGTGGACATCCAGTTCTAGATGTCTGAAAGGCAGCTGGACATTTGAGCCCGGGTGTCAGCGGGAGGCGATGAGATCTCCAAGTGATAGAGGGAGCAGAGAAGAGGGGCCGGGCCAGGACAGGGCCCCTGGGCATACCTGTGGGTAGAGGGTGCCATCTGGAGGCGGATCCAGCAGACAGAGCAGGAGTGGTCAGAGAGGTAGGGGGAGAACCAGGAGAGGGAGAGTGATCCACAGTGTGAAAGGCTGCACAGAGGTCAAGGAGAATGAGAATTGGGAAAAGGCCATGGATTTGGCAGCTCAGAGATCCCTGGTAGCTTTGGAGAGAGCAGTTCTGGTGGAATGATGGAGCTCACATTCTGTCCTCGTGTCAGCCATGGTATTGTAGCACACTGGCTTTGGGGTCAGGGAACCTTGGCTTTGCCCTCTGACTCTGCCACTTAGAATCGCTGTGGCCGCCGTTCTCTGTGTGTCAAGCTCCTCATGGGTTAAATGACCATGCCGGGCTCCATGGCCTCTCCTGTTGGTCTTTCTGGCTTAAATCTGTGATCCCTGCCATGTAGAGCTTCAGTGGGTTGCTCACCCGTGTGTCCAGCGTGGTGTGAACACACAAGGAGTATAGACCTGGCTTCTGGTGCTCAGGGAGCGAGCAGTCTGCTGGGGCATCAGACAGTTAAGTAACAGTGTAAGGATATGTATCACTAAATGCAAAATGTGCTCTATTACACAGGATTGCTGCTGGCCAAATGGTGACCGAGAAAACCATAAATGAACATTTTCTATGTTGTAGTGTATTTTTATTTATTTTGTGAAACATTTCCCAGTTTCTCTTGTCCATTCTAGACATTTAGAGAGGGGAGTGCAGTTTGTGGCAGTGGAAGAGACCCGGCTCATTGGGGAAGCAGGAGAGAAAAGGAGTAGAAGTAAAGGCCTAGAAGTGGAAATCAGCATGGTAGACTCCAGGAACTGTCAAGAGACCGGCTTGTTTGGAGCAGAAGGTTCAGCCTGGAAAGTGACAAGAGATGGGAGGAGGTGGTGCAGCGGCTAGAACTCTGGGCCTGGAATCTGGAAGACCCGAGTTCAGATGTGACCTGAGACACGGAGCTGTGTGACCTTGGACAAGTCACTTGACCTTTGCCTGCCTCAGTTTGTGTAAAATGGGGATGATAATAGCACCTAGCTCCTTAGTGGTTGTGAGGAGCAAATGAGGTGATGTTTGTAAGGTGCTTTGCAAACCTTAAAGCTGTTGTTACTGGAAATAAGCCCAAGAAGTCTGGACTTTGTCCTCAGGGCTGTGAAAATCTTTAAAAGATGTTTGGGAACAAAGGAGTGCTAATGCCGACAGACTGGATTTTTGGGGTGGGGACGGGAGGGTGGAGACTCTTGAAGAAGAGATGAAGTTGGAGAGGAGAGGTTGGAGGTCCTCTTTCTTCACCTAATATCCCAGACCATACCATAACTTCCCCATGGGGGGGTGGTGCATGCGTGTGTGTGTGTGTGTGTGTGTGTGTGTGTGTGTGTGTTTGTGTGTTTGTGTGTTTGTGTGTGTGTTTGTTTTCTTGCCTCGTAGTTAGCTTTTTGAGAGTAAGGATGCTGTCTCTCTTTTTCTGCATTTCAGCATTTTGGGTGGCTAGGCAGGCAGCTTGTTGTTGCTTCCTGCTGGATATATTTCATAGGAATTTTTCTTGAATAAAATGTAAAAGACCATGATTTAATAATATTAATGATTGTTCCTTTGGCTGGACATTTAAAACCAAAGTACAAGATTATATTGAATATTATGTTTGCTTTGTTTGTACTATTATGTTTGCTTTGAATATTTAAAACATAGCTTATTATTATTCCTCACAAATATTCTGCGTCTTCCAAATTATCTTTAAGTGATTTCTGTGGAAATGATTATTCATGTTTAGCAAATGATAGTCCATAGCTGTCTTTTGGACCTGTGGAGTCACTTTCAGCTCTGAAGCTCCGATCCTATCATAGATTTATTGATGTTGACAGTTATATCTTTAATGGGTAGAAAAGCACGAATCTCTAAATTAAAATGGATTATTTGTAGTAAAAGGAATTATCCTAATTTGAGGCATGGCTATTTTAAAAAATAAGCATTATTCTTCAAATAGCCAAGTTTTTTTAGACATCTCAGTTTTCCTAACACGTTTTCTTTTAGTCTTTTTCTCTTTGTCTTTCACCTTTCTGTCTGTTTCTCGGTCTCTTTATCTCTGACTCTGTCTCCCTTCTGTCTGACTCTCTCTGTCTCTGTCTCTGTCTCTTTCTTGCTTTGTTACTGTCATTAGTGACAGTTGTATCTTTTAAGAAAATCAGTTCCTTTTCTGCTTCTTATTCCAGGCATCAGTGAAAAAGAGCATTGAGAGGCATGGATGGACTTGGGAAGTCCATTTTCACTTTCGAGTTGTGACTAATGTAGACCTATTTGATTGGAAGAGGAGAAGTTAATCAGTTCTTAAAGCACCTTTTGTTCTAATATCCATCTGAAAGTTTTCCCCCCATCATTCTTTCCATTAAATTTTACATCAGCTCAGAGGTAAGTTATCAGGTTTTTCCCTTTAATTGTTGATAAAGATGATTTTGAAATATAAGATAGAAAAAATTTTACTGTTAAGTAAAATACAACACATTCATCCATCAGTCAACCAGTAGTCATTTGGTAAACACCTATTCTGTGTTGGTGTTAATAGGACCTAGATAGGTGGAGAGACTAAGGA
Source organism: Trichosurus vulpecula (assembly GCF_011100635.1). Lineage (NCBI taxonomy): Eukaryota > Metazoa > Chordata > Mammalia > Diprotodontia > Phalangeridae > Trichosurus > Trichosurus vulpecula. The sequence goes on along the minus strand of NC_050575.1, from coordinate 432,189,488 downwards.
GGGGGAAGGCGGCAGGAAGAGAGAGGAAGTATAAATAAAGGCATGGTTAGGCATTGAGGATGGAGAAAAATGAAACAGCCCTTTGAAAGGAAAATATTTGGAGAATGGATGAATTCTGAGGGCTAGTCCAGGAGTGTTTCAGTTTGCTTGAGGCAGCGTTCAGAAGAGTTTAAAATGGTCCCTGATTTTCTTGGGGAGTAAATAATAAAAAAAAAAGGCTGTTTTCATTTGAATGGAAGAATAAAACTAGTTGCTTCACAGTTCGTCAGTAAGGCTGAAGTTATGTGTAAAACTTGCAGTTAAAGACATTCTTTTAAAGTAAACTTCAAAATAACCATCCGTCTGCCCGTCTGGACCAGGTGTTTTTCTCATACACACAGCTGTTTACTTTGCAATCATTTAAAAGTTGTGATTGCTCTAATGTAACTGGAGAGCTCCTTATTCCTTCCTCATCATAATTCACACTTACTGGCTCCCTCCCATGAAGTAATTTGGGGCAGGCTGTAGCAGGTAATGATAGAAAGACATGTAAGACAGGCCTGTGCCCAGGAGAAGTCTACTGTTTAAATGCAGGAGATAGGATGTGCACCTAGAAAGATAAATGATAGCACCTGGAATCACATGTTCGGTGCCCCATCTGTCAGAGCTCACCTGGTATTAGAGAAAGCTCCGTGGAGGAGGAGGAGTTTGCCATTTGATGACTAGCAATCATCAACCACCACCCTGGCCCTTTCCTCCAGGTGGCCAGCCTCTGGGAACGGTGCTAGGAAGCAGCCTAGGACATAGTGGAGATAGACGAGAAGACAGTTTAGAGAAGAGAACTAAGTTGGAACTTGAGGAGAGCCTGGGGTCGCCTAGCACTGAAACTGTTACTGGGCAGAAAACTAAAAGGCTGGACAATGAGCAAGTTCCATTGCCAAGGAGGAGGGGAATCAGTATTCTCACAGACAGCTCTTTGAAGAGATTTGGGGCAGACACAGTGAAGGGTTTTATCAGATGGTGGCCTTCATGAGGGGACTTGAGGCATACCCCTTGTGCCAGATTTTCAAGGACTCCAGGCTTGTTCTTTGTCTGTCTTGATTCACCATCCTAGGAAGAGAGCCCAGGACACAGGGCTTTCCCTAGCAATAAAGATTTTCTGGAGCTTGTTTTGTCTTAGGGAAAGTGGTGCTGACCGCAAAGGAAAAGACGAAAATCAAAGAATGTGTGCTAGCAGCCCTCCTGTGTGCTGGTGTTTTTGGTCTCATGCAGCCACAGTAGTGGCAAGTAGCACTGTTGTTACAGTCCCTCTGGTGAGGAACTGAGGTGGTGTGAGCAAAAGTGACGTCACTTCTGTCACACAGTAAGTGCTGGCGCCATGATGAGAACCCTGGGAAGCCATGTGTGGCCCAGTGGAAGGAGCCATGGGCGCTGGCATTGGGCGGCATGGGTTCAGATTCCACCCCTGCCCCTCCCTGCCTGTGTGCTTATGGGCCTCAGACTCCTCCTCAGTAACCAATCTTTTCCTCTTTGTATCAGTCTTTCTAATACACAGCTTTGATCATCTCATAGCCTTCCAGTGGCTGCCTGTTGCTGATTGAATAGGATTCAGATTCAGCTGCCGATCCAAGGTCAATCAATCATTTTTTTTTTATTTATTTAGCACCAACTATATGCCAGGTGTGTCAACCACTGTGGATACAAAGAAAAATGAAACAAGAAACTTACATTCTATTGGGGAAGACTTTGTATACATTGCTAAGACTTTGCAAAGTGCATACAAGATGGCTGGGCCATGAGGACGCTTGAAGTGCGGGGGAATCGGGACCAGCTTCACATTGGAGCTGGTGCTTGCACGGATTCTTGACACAAGCTTGGCTCTCTGCTGGCAGAGGCAGTCTGACTCTGGCCTCCCTTTCCAGCCTTGCCTCCAACTGTCCTCACTCAGAACTTTATGCTGCAGCCCACTTGAACTCTTGAGGCCTCTCTCTCTTTGGTTGTGATATTTCCAAGGGTCTAAGGTCCATTTCCAGTGTTAGATCTTTCTCTCCCTTGATCCCTTCACCTGGCAGTGATCTCCCTTTCCTTCAGATTCTCAGAGCACTTGTTTTGTGTCTGTGTTGAGCACTCTGCCACTTTGTGTGATAATTGTTTGTGTTTTACACACCCTACTAGATTGGTGAGCTTTCTGAGAACCAGCCTCTGGTACAGCATGTGCGGTAGAGAACGTTCATGTTTCTTGGTTTGAATTATACAGTTACTTATTTTGTCCGATTCATTTAAAATGCTGCATTGAACCTGCAGATCCACTGCGAGAAGTTGTCCGTGAAATCTTTCTGGGTCTTGTGGTTCATAGCAGTAGAGTGATGATTGTATGTATGAAGTTTCTCATAAAAGATTTTCATCTGGGTAGTGTTATATTTTTAAAAAAATTTCATGGGAAACACCTGGTCAGAAAAGGAGGCTACCTGGTCATACGGTGAAATGAAGGAAGAGAGAGCTCGGGTGCCACACTGATTCCTGGGGAATTCTGAAAGGCCCAGGACCACCCTTGTGGAACATAATGGACAAGATCCCGTGGGATGAGAAGGTGTTGATGGTCCCTGTGGGAGGGAATAGAGATCATTGAAGTAAAGAAGTCAGTACCTTGAGGAACATCCCCAGGGTCCCTATCAACAGGCAACAAGCAATTTTGGTCCTTAATGATATCTTAGATTCATCTAGTTTGTGAAGCATTTTCCTTCTGACAACCTGTGAGACAGACAACGTAGAGTATTAGTCCCATTTTACTGGGAGGAACCTGAGACAGATAAAAGTTAAATATTCCAGGTTGTTAGACCTGGGATTTGAAACTAAATTCTAAAATTCTAATTCCAGTGTTCTTTCTACTACATGCTATATTCCCTTACTTAACTGGACCCTAGTTTGATAGGGTTCAAGAGAATACATATCTTTATATAACCAGTAGGATTCTATCTGGGGAATACAATTGTGCATAGTTTTCAGAGATCTTCAATTTTATTGTAATTTTATTTTGTCTGTGAAGCACCAATATTGTTTGCTTCCTTAATAAGAGGTGTTTGTTTTGTAAAAAAAAAAAAAATTGTAGTCCTTGAATGATGTGGGCTCTACATAATAGCTAGGAAAATCATTATGTCAAATGAGATTATATTTGTAGAATGCCCAGTGCCTGGTACATAGTGGACATTTAATGAATGCTTCTTCCTTTCCCTCTGAAATTTAAATATGACTTAAAGGAGGTAGTCTACAGCTCAGGCTAGAGGTCTTCATGAAACAAGCTGGCATTGATTTGAGAGACCCAGTCAGTAATGCATTGATACCTTTTTGCCTTTTGCTTTGAAAATTTTAGGCAAGTCTTTAATTATGCTTTATCTCCTTTAATTAGCTGAGCCCTGCATAACACTTCTCATCCCAGGATTACAAAGTGATTTACAAAAACATCCTGACTTCTTTGGCAGTTGGCACGGAATAAGTTAGCTGAGTCCCAAACCACAAAGAGTTTTATAGATTAACGTCTACAATGCTGACAGAGTCAGAAGCAAACGGGCAGTGGTGAGCAGGTGAAGTGTGCTCCTTCAAGACTTCAAGGAAGGTTCTATTCCTGCCACAGCTTTTAGGTCATTTTAAAGAGCCCCCAGATCCTTATTCCAATGCCGTTAAATAATGTCTGGCTAAAGTGTATTGAACTTGTAGTATTTGTGTTTATCTGAAAGCCTGTGATATTTTCTGATGAACCCTCCTTGAATTTTTAACCTCCAGATTGGCTTACTGTAGAATTGTATTTCCTATACTTGTCAGCCCCAGGCGTGGGATCCATCTGCTTTGGGGACTTTATCATAAAGAGCACATTTTACTCATAGCACACCATGTACCAGCTGCTTACTTGCTTTTGAATGTAATTCTAGGTGTTGACATTAATCTCTGAAGCCCTTTGTGGTTTGGGACTCCAGTTACCTTAGAGACACGCCTGGCACAGATCAGATAACAATCCTGGCAATGGGGAAGGAAGAGGAATAGAGAGAAGAGAAAACAATCTCCAGGGAGGGTTAGGAAGCATAAAAGGACAGGAACAAAAAAGCTAGATCTTCCCAGAATGTGGGTTTTTAAAAATTACCGAGTTAAAAGTAATTCAGAATTGGGCTGTTAGATACCCTCAGAAAACTGAGCTCCCTTCTGGATATTGTGTGAATAAATTAAAATTCTCCTTGGAGAAGAAAACAACGGAAATGAAAGGGTATGAACATCGTCATTTACTTGCATTGTAAATTGATTTGGAGCATGCTTTCTCTCGGGAATTTTTTCCCCTTAAATCTTTTGATTTATCGTTTTAAATTTTTTCCTCAGAAAATGTCATTGCTTGTGCTTCCTCTGGGGGTGCCCTGATCCTGTGTGGTAGATGCTTGGGTCTGTGGAGAGGCGGCTTGACCTGTAGAGGACTAAGACTTATAGTCTTCAGTTTGGCAGATTAAGTCACGTTGCTGCCTTATCAGTGGAGTGACATAGAGGGCTTGGTGTGGCAAGGAAAAGCCCTGTCGCTTGTGCCCAGCCGTGGTTTTCCCTGGTGGGCGTTACAGGAAAGTCATGTGCTATGGCCTGCGTAATTGAAGTTTTGAAAGATGTGCATTTTTCTCTTTAATTTTTCTAGCTCAGCACAAAGATGATTTTGAGACAGTTACTCCACTTTAGGGACTTCTGGGTCGGCTAACAGCGTGCTGGGATCCAGCAACAGGTTCTGGCGGTTCATATCGTTATCTTCTGTTTTATGAAAAACAAATGGCTGTGTAGTGTTTGTGGGGGATGGGACTGCCCCCATCGCAGAGTTTGATTCCCTCAATTACAGATGAAAACCTGGACCCGAGAGAGGGAGAGTGACCAGCCCAGCGAGGTTCATTCCCCCATTCCACTCTCACTTGTTAGTCACTTACAGAAAATGAAAACAAAAATATAAATACAATGAATAGAGAGAATAAATACATGAAAACAGTCAGCATATGGGCCATAGGGATCCTTCTGGTTTCGTGGCCCTGTTTCTATTTGAGTTTGGACAACACTGTCCTAGGTGATAGGCAGTGGGGGCCTAATGGTTAGCGTTGGTTGTGTGAGAGGAGACGAGCGGCTGCTTTTCATAGTCTTGTGGTCATTGTGCACGGTTTTCTCCCACTTTTGCTCACTTCACTCTGTATCAGTTCATACAAGTCTTCCCAGGTTTCTTCCAATGTCCTTTTCATCATTTTTTACTGCACGACATTCCATTACGTTCGTGTGCTATAATTTGTTCAGCCGTTTCCCAGTTAAAGGGCGACTCTTGAGTTTCCTGTTCTTTGCTACAACACAAAAATGTTGCCATGAAGATTTTTGCACAGATAGGTCCGTATCCTTTTGTCTTTGACCGCCTTTGGAGTCAGCGTGTACCCAGTGTCACTGGGTTGGAGATGCACAGTTTGGCTACTTTTTGGGTGTGGTCCCAGACTGCTTTCCAGTGGGGCTTAACCAGTTCATGGTTTTAACCGTGCGTTGGTATGTCTGTTCTCCCACAACCCTCAGTCATTATCTGCCAATTTTATGGATGTGACGGGAAACCTCAGTGCTCTTCTAATTTCTATTTCTATTTTTTAAAACAATGATTTGGAGCAAATAGAGTTGTTGATAACTCGCTTTTCTTCTTTTGAAAACTGCCTGTTAATATCCTTTGATTTCTCAGCTCTTGGAGAACTACTCTTGTTCTTACCTATTCAAATGCTTCTTATATATCTTGCTAATTGAGCCTTTATGAGAGAAACTTGCTGCTGAGATTTTTTTCCCCATTTAACTGTTTCCTTTCTAATTTTGACTTCATTAGTTTTATTTGGGCAACAGTTTTTATATTTTGTGTAATCAGAATTGTCTGGTTTATCTGCCTTCCTTAGTCAAGAATATTTCCCATACCCATCGTTCAGAAAAAATCCAGGAGGTTAAAATCTACATCACTATAACACAAGACTTACGATTTTAGATATTGACCTCAAAGGGATGTGCTGAGCTGTTTGGCCCAACCTCTTCATTGCATATGAGGAAGAAGTTCAGGGACTTGTTCAAGGTCACTCGGGTACCAGAGAGAGGGTGTGAATCTTGCTCTGACCCAACAGCCCTGGGCTTTTCCCTCTGTAATACCAAGCAGAGTGAGACAGAACTATTCCAGAAGATCAAAGTTGAAGCTGAAGTCCTTTGGCAAATGATTTATTAAGCATTACTGTTTGGCAGTCACTATGCAGAGCACCAAGCAAGACCTTCACCTCAGCATATAAAGGGAAGCTAGAACTGGGGGAATGGGATGGTGTGGAGACTGCAAGGGAGGGCTGTGGAGGCCTGGTTCTGGGCCAGATAAAGTAAAAGCCTGGCTCTTTGTGTTCAAGGGGCAGGGTCTCAAGATTTAGATATGGGGGAGAGTGGTTAGGGGAAGGGGGTGATAGCTGGGAAGTTATAGTCTTTGACATTTATGTATTAATTAGTCTCTGTTGCCAAATTTTATTTAAACATTACATTTTCTTGGAGCTGTGTGATTGAAGTTCATTTTCTCCCCACAGCTGTTGATTGCTTGTTCCCAGAAAAGCTTAGAAGAAAAGTCGGGTGGTATCATGCTGGCTTGCTAATGTCATACCATGAGGTTTCTCCAGATCTCCTCCTGGGTCGGAACTTGTTTTAGTGCAAGATTTCACTGAAAAGTCATTTGGGGTGTTCATTTGGTCAATCTTCTTTGTTGGGGGGATTAAAAAGACCAACTACCCAAATACAGGCTCTATTGTCCTGCTCCTGGGAAAGGCCAAAATCAGCGGGAAAACAGGATTTTCTTCTTGCCTTCCTCTCCCACTAAATTCTCTTTAAAAAAAAAATGCCTTTGAAGAAAGTTGGATGTGTTTCTTGGTGCTCTGTCTTTGAGAAATGCCTTTTAAAGAACTAGTTGACTTAGCTATTGCTTTGTTCAGTGAATGACTTAAAAATGGTTTGTTAAATTTGATTTTCCTTTGTATATTTGTGACTAGGTATGTAAAACTGGTGTTTGGGCAGGAGTTTGTTTATAGTTTTGGATAAGAAATTGGCACGAGTTTTTCCTCATTTCTCTCAGTCACTGTGAGGATAGTGTTGTTTGTCCTTTGTTCTTCCATCAGGAAGGTGATATCATGACTTGCAAGTGAATTGGATTTAAGTGAGGCCTGTTCAAAGTCACCAGCCTCAGTCCTCCGTTGTGAGGATATAGAAGTCCCTAGACTGAAGATACAGGATCATAGGAATGAGTTTCTGGGAGGGGTTGAGACAGAAGATCTTGGACAGATGAGTGAGAGAGCTGCTCCGTCCTTAAAGAGAATCTTCCTGAGAGAGAGAGTCTTCTTTGTTCACCTAGCTTTAGAATCTTGGAGTCATGCTTGTGCCTTTCCTTCCCTTTCGCGTCTCATCAGTTTTCAAACCCTGTCAGTCTAATTAGATGCGGACATTGGCCTCTTTCCTGTCCTACAGTCAGATTTTATCACCTCTCGCCTAGTTCTTGAAAGTCGGAATAGGTTTGGTTTAGTCTTGTTTATTCGGTGTTTCAGTCATGTCCAGTTCTTCATGACCCCATTGGGGGTTTTCTTGGCAGAGATCCTGGAGTGGTTTGCCATTTCCTTCTCCAGCTCGTTTCACAGATGAGAAAACTGATGTAGTAAGTGTCTGCAGCTGGATTGGAACTCAGGAGGATGAGTCTTCCTGACTCCAGGCACTCTATCCACTGTGCAGTCCTGTAGCCCCAGCTTGATCAGTGAATCCCCCATTAGTTTGATTAATCTGGTAATCAGTCAGTCAGTGATTTATTAAACACCCGCAGTGCACGTCTTGTCGGTGATTAATAAAAGATTGTTTCATTGGAACGCCTCCTTGTGTTATTTGTTTTTAAACATTCTTTTCTTTTTAAATTTTGAGTTCCAAATTCTCTCCCCCATCTCTTCCTCCATCTGCTGAGAGGGCAAGCAAGATACCAGTTATAGATGTGAAATCACACACAGCGTATTTCCATGTTAGCCGTATTGAAAAAAAAGGAAAGAAGAAGAAACAAAGACAGCAAGAAAACTAGACTTCAGTTTGCATTCGGCGTTCGTCAGTTCTCTCTCTGGAGGTGGGTAGCACTTTTCATCATGAGTCCTTTGGGATCGTCTTGGCCCGTTGTGCTGATCGCAGTAGCTAAGTCTTTCACGGTTGATCGTCATTACAACAGTGCTCTTACTGTACACAGTAATCTCCTGGTTCTCTTCACTTCACATCAGTTCATACAGTCCACATGTATCTTCCCAGGTTTTTCTGAAACCTGCCCCCCCCCCCCCCAATTTCTTAAAGTACAATAGTATTCCATTATAATCATGTGCAACAACTTGTTCAGCCATTCCCCAACTAATGAGCAACCCCTTGATGTTAAATTTTTTGTCACCACAAGAAGAGTTGCTATAAATATTTTGGGACATATAGGTCCTTTCCTTTTCCTTTTTTGATCTCTTTGAGTTACAGTTCTAATAGAGGCATTGCTGGGTCAAAAGGTATGCAGTTTGGTAGCCCTTTGGGCATAGTTCCAAATTGTTCTCCAGAATGCTTGGACCAGCTCACAACTCCCCTGACAGTGCATTAGTGTGCCTATCTCCCCTCATCCTCACTAGCATTTGTCGTTTCTGATAGGTGTGAGGTGGTATCAGAGTTGTTTTAGTTTATATTTCTCTAATCAATTAGTGATTTAGAACGTTTTTTCCATGTGACCAGATAGCTTTGATTTCTTCTGAAAACTGCCTGTTCGTATCCTTTGATCATTTTTCAATTGGGGAATGACTTAGTTTTATAAATTTGACTCAGTTGCCTGTATATTTGAGAAATGAGGCCTTTATCAGAGAAACTTGCCCTTCAGTGTTTGATATTACTTTATTGTCTATGGTACCTTTTAGCTACATGTAGCTTCTCTGATTATCTTAATTAGTTCTGTTTTTGCTTTTGCTTTATTGTATCATGATTGCTACACCTGTCTTTTACTTCAGCGGAAACATAATAGATACTGCTCTAACCCTTTGTTTTAACTCATAGCATTAAGGCAGAATTCATGACTTTGAAGAAAACCACAAGTATGCTTGAATGGTTTGGAATCGAAGGATATACGGAATTCTCTAAGTAGAAGGCTGCTTCAACCATCTGGCTAGCAGCTGTTGTGGGGGTGACAAGCCCAACAACAAGAATGCTGCCAAAGCCCAGGCTCTTTTGATTTGCTTTACTAAGGAAAGCAATGTTAAGGGGTTGACAATCTCACTTTAATCCAGCATACAAATACATTCACTTAGTTCAGGGGAAAAAGCCAGCACCCTGAACTTCAGAGCAAATACAAACAAATTACAAACATTGACAGACAGACCAAATACAATTCATAGTTACCAACATCTAAGTTCAGCCCGGGAGCTCATAACAAGGGCTGGCCCAGAGTCATGAGCGCCACCAGGGCTATGGGTCAGAGCTCCAAAAAAGAGAAAGCCAACCCCTGGTTTTATATCTTTTTCAGGGTCAAGGGTGAGTCACACATGCGACTCAACCACGTGACCTGAAATTGTCACAAAGAGGCGACTTAAACCCATGTGCTCCAAAAGCCTCTGATGTCACAAACATGCCACGTCAAACCCATATAAACTAGGCCCTCCCCTGAGGCAAGGAGGTCACCAAGGACTCCCAATCTAATCAAGGAAACAAAGGCCAGACTCTTCAAGGGCACTTGGTTGAACTAAGTGCTAAGAGCCCGTTTTGATTGCCAACACAGGGGAGGGTGGGGGAAGATCACGCTTACTGATTGCCTTTAAAACTCTGCGTATATCTTTCTGTTTCAAATATGTCTCTTGTAAGCAACGTATTACCGGATTCTGGCTTCTAATCCATTCTCCATCTACTTGAGGCTACAGGTTCACATCCATTTTCTACAACTTTAACATAGAAATTGCTAAATCTTGTGTGATCCTGACTGTGGCTCCATGATATTTGAATTGTTTTTTTCCTGGTTGCTTGCAGTATTTTCTCCGAGCTCTGGAATTTGATTATATTTCTGGGAATTCTCATTTTGGGATCTCTATGAGGAGGTTATTGGTGGATTCATTCAGTTTCTATTTTACCCTCTGGTCCTAAGATATCTGGGAAGTTTTCCTTTATGATTTATTGAAATATAATGTCTAGGTTATTTTTTGATCTTGGCTTTCATGTAGGCCAATAATTCTTAAATTATCTCTTCTTATTCTATTTTTCAGGTCAATTGTTTTTCTGATGAGATATTTCACCTTTTCTTCTATTTTTTCATTCTTTTTACTTTGTTTTTTATTTTGTGTCTCATGGAGTCATTAGCTTCCATCTGCCCAATTCTAATTTTTAAGGAATTATTTTCTTCAGTAACCTTTTGTATCTCTTTCCATTTGGTCTAGTTTGCTTTTTAAGAAATCCTTTTCTTCAGTGAATTTTTTAACCATTTGGCCAATTCTGTTTTTTAAGGTGTTGTGCGTGTGTGTGTGTGTGTGTGTGTGTGTATTTTTGCTCCTTTACCACACTGTTAATTCTCTTTTCATAATTTTCTTGGATCACTCATTTCTTTTCCCAACTTTTCCTCTATCACTCTCATGTCTTTTCTTTAAGTCTTCCAGTAATTCTTGCTGGCCTTGGGTCCAATTAGCATTTTTCTTTGAGGCTTTGCTTGTAGCTCTTTCACATGATTGCCATCTTCTGAATTTTTATCTTGGTGTTCCCTGCCACCGTGGTAACTTTTAATGGTCAGGTTCTTTTTTTGTTGTTTGCTTATTTTTCCAGCCTCTATCTTGACTTTGAACTTTATGTCAGAGTTGGACTCTGCACCCCTGAAGGCAGGAAGGTACTGCCCTAAGCTTGAAACTTTTTTGTGCTGCTGTTTTCGGAGCTAATTATGGAGGTCTGAATATTTTCAGTGCTTCCAGGGTAGTGTGTTCCCAGCAGAGGTGTGGTCCCTGCCGTCCTGGTCTGTGCTCTGGTCTTTACCCAGCAAGGGCCCATGTTCCCTTGCAGCCACAAGTGCTAGCATTCTTCTTGGCCCTGGAACTGTGATCCAGAACTATGGATGGGCAGTAGAGTAGCCAGTCATTGCCAGCTGCCTCCTGTGACAGCCGAGGGTCCCTTGTACTCTCTTTCTTACTAGTTGTCCCACCTCCTTCTTGTCTCTGGGCTGAGAGTTCCTGAAATCACTGCTGCTGTTGCTGTCCCGGCTGACTGATACCCATTGCTGGTGCTCCTGCTGTGCCTTGGGCCTGTGCCCACCCCAGTGTCACACATCTGTCCTGTGGACCCCATAAGTTGTCGCAGGCTGAAAAATGTCTCCCTGTGACCATTTTTTTGGCTCTGCTGCTCCAGAATTTGAAGACATTATTTTAAAGTTATTTGGAGGGGAAAGTTGCTGGAGAGTCCAGTTGGGTTACTGCCTGTTCTCTGCCATCTTGGCTCTGCCCTAATTGCCTCCTTGTTGGTCTCTTCCCTCCTGAGTCCATCTCCTACATAGCTGCCAAATTGAAATTCTTCAAAGGCAGATTGCTCCCCTCTTCAGACACTTTGAGTGGTTCTCTACCGCCCCAGGATAAGGACGGAATTGGGAGGTTGGCCTTTAAGGCCTCTGCCATCTGGCTCCTGCCTCCCTTTATCTCTTGTCGCTCCTCTTCCTGCATTCTCTCTCTCAGTATAACTGACCTGCTAGATGCTGCTTCCCATCCTTAGCATTGTCTCCCTGGTCTGCGGAGTGCAGCGGTCCTCTTCATAAACCTCTCCTTGTGTCCAGGATGGTTTCCCTTCTTGTTGCCCTCTGGGGGCCTGCCCTGCAGCAGGACAGGTGTTGTCTTGTCTGTCTGTCTCTCCCCTACTTTGGGACTTGCTTGGCATCTCGTTGGCGTTTCTTGGACATATATTTATTAACTCTTCACCCGCCCTGGAACAGGGCACATTTATTTGGGTTGTTTTTTGTATCTAGCACCTAGCACAGAGCTTTTACTGGTTGGGACAGGGGCTGGACCTTGGATTTCATTCCTACAGAGAATTTCCAGGTGAGGAAACTCCCTTGACCAATTCAGTTTGGAAATTTTCTTTGCACCTTTTTAGTGGAAGAGAGTTGTCCAGAGCCCTGGGCCTCGAGGACAAGTGACTTGCCTGGCATTACACAGCCAGTTGTGTGTTAAGTGAAGGGATTTGAACTTATGTCTTCAAGGCCAGCTCTCTTTCCTTCCTGCCAAGCTGCTTTGTACATACTAGGTGCTTAATGTATGTTTATTGACTTGAGTTCAATTGGTTTCTTTTCCTTCAACAGAAATTTCAGTGCTTTCTATAAAATACTTACAGGGTGATTGTTTTGGAGGATATATTTCCCTGCCCCCTGAGGAGTTTTAAACTCTATTGAAGGGAGAGGAAGAAGAAGATTCCTCTCCTTAGGTGTTTGCATAATTGAATGAATACCATAATTGCGTACCATATATGAGAATAAAAAGGGTGTTCTTTGTCTTTTATTTTGGTAAATTAGGATGCTTGTTTTTAGGAAGGGAATCTGATTAATTGGTGAAGTGCATACATTTCTTCCATTAGACCTGGTATTGTGCCCACTTAAAAACAATTTAGAGTATCCTTCCATTTCAGAGAATAGGAATAGATTAGAATGATTATTTCTGGTTGTTGTCCTTCGGTGAGTCTAACGTTTAATACATTGGAATATGAGAGTGAGTATAATTACTGTACAGTGTCATGTAACTGGACAGCCAGGTGGGGCACTTCAGGGGTCAGCTGTCTAGTCCAACCTGTTTAAAGTCTGGTTGCTGGTTCTTGACAGGAGTAGATCTAAGACTTGACTTTTAACTCTCAGTTCGAGTATTTTTAACTAATTTAAAATTGTCATTCCTTGTCAATATAATTTAAGCTGTACCTTCCAATATGTAATATTACAGAGTAATTCAAACTATTTAAAATAGTTTATTACTCCAGGCTACTAGCCTCTGATGGAATGTTGAGGAAATGTTGAGGAATGTTGGTTTAAGAAAAGGCAGAAAACGCACAAATTCAGGAAACCATAGATCTGTGAGCTTGACGTCCATCATTAGTGAAATTAATTTGATTATTTGACAGTTGGTTTGCATGCTCTTAGAAAGTGGCGGTCCCTAGGAAGAAAAAGTCATGCCAAACTCACCTCGTTTCATTTTTTAAAATAGGGTTATTAGATCAAGAAAATGTAGTAGACAAAGTGTGTCTGGATTTCAGTAAGCTTTTTGCCAAGTCCTTGGTGCTGGAGAACCGTGGGCAGGGCAGTTGTGAAGTAAGATCAGTACGTGGGTGGATGAAGTTGTATGCGGAAGACTGAGCTCCCTGCCTGGGGCTTCTTGCATGCATGGTGTCACAGTCCTGGCTGAAACGTTTGGCTTCCTGACTGTCATCAGTTACTTGGAGCAAGACCTAGAAGGCTGGCTTATCCCATCCCCCAGTAACACAAGTGAAGTCCTGCATTAGCTTAAAGGGCAGGACGTGCTGACTGATGCCTGCCTGGCTTTGTTGTTGTTGAGTCTCCTGTCTGACTCTGCCGGCCCCGCCTTCCCCCCCCCCCCCAGCTGCCATGGAAGAAGACTTTAAAGAAAGGAACTCATTTTTTCCCCAACCATTTAACTCATTGTTATTTTTTGGGATCATTGTTTTTCTCTTTCATGATCGTATGACTTGTCTGAAAAGTCTGGGCACAGAGATACTTAAAACTTAACGGTAGAGCCCAGCTTGGAGCTGATGACCAGTATTGTCTTCTGAACTCCATCGTACATTGAATATTGAGACTCAGTCCTCAGAACCCTCCTACCTTGGACCTAGTTTTACTCTGGGAGTTTTTGGGCATGTCATAATAAGACTGACAGTTCTTTTCCAGTTGGGATTATTTCCTTCATTATCTTTATGTTCCCAGGGCCTAGGATAGTGCCTGTCATGTGGTAGGCTATTAATAAGTCCTGGTGGAGTATCTGATAGCTAAGATCCATAGTGTCCTTGACATTTGGAAAAAGCTTATTCTACAGGGTGTTCCTAAAGTCTGGACACATAGGCAAAAATGCATATTTTCAAGAAATGAAATCAATGAAATTTTCAACAGCATTTTATTTAATTGCAATATTAACAGATAACATCTTCAATATGATTTCTGTCGTTTGTGATGCAAAGCTTGATGTGCTTTGCAAGATTCACATGAGCTCGATGCAATAACTCCACATTGCTGTCAGTTTTAGCACCGTCACTCTTTATGCGTTCAATCAAGTGTGTCGCATCTGCGATTTTCATTAAGTAATTAAGTACACCTTCTCCTTTAGCATACCCCAGAAAAAGAAGTCAAGGGGGCTAAAGCCTGTTAATATTCCAATATTCCTATGTGTCCAGACTTTAGGGACACCCTGTAGAAACAGACCTTAAGAGAAGCAAATGACGTAATTGTCCATCAAGTGGTTTGTAAGCTCTAAAACACCATTTAAATATGCTCAAGTAGGATAGAAGCCCCTTGAGGGCAGGGATCATTTCCTTTTTTGTCTTGAGTTAAGATGAGACCAAATAGCATCTGCTGCTTTCGCCAACATTTTATAGACAAGGAAAATGAAGCTCAGACAAGGTCAGTGGCAAGGTCAGCCCATGGTCACATAGCTAATAACATCAGGCTGCAGTCCAAAGACAGATTTTCTGGTCTGTCTTTTAAGTGTTCCTTATGCCATTTAGTGTTGACCTTTAATAAAATATTTTTAAGGTTGTTGACTTTATTGTAAAAATTTTATTTCTCAAATTTGTTACTCATAAGAGGCATCAGGTATAATGGACAAAGCCCTGGGCTTAGAGTTAGGGAGATTTGGGTCTGTAACCTGCCTGTTCTAGTTATTTGCCTTGCTCAGGGTGCTTAACCCCTGAGTCAGAGAAGGGTTGCCATCTGTTTTGGTGGAGGGAGTTCCTACCCTGGAAGGATCTCACCAAAATGACAGATCTTTCCTATGTGTAATATGTGTACCGGTGTAACATTAAAAAGTGACAAATGCTGATTCTTTTTGGTGTTAGAGAAAAAAAAAAAGCAGTCACTACCCTCCAGGAAGTTGGAATCTAGCCAGGGAAATGAGATATAGACATAGATGAAAGTTCTTGTGCAGATTAGAACATGATTAGAGTACATTGGAGAGAAGGAGGTGCTGTAATGCATATGAGAGGCTGGGAAGAGAGAGTTCTTCTTCCTGAGGAGAGCCAGGACTGGCCTGGAGAGACATCCCTGCCAAGAAGGGGTAAGATTTCTAGTTAATAGGGTTTGAATTAAAGGACATTTCTATAATACTGGTATCAGGAAGCATTGATTCAAAGCTGAAATGTAACTATGAAACATTCATTATAGTTTCTATATGATGAGGTCATTCTTTCTAGCTAAAATCCTCCTAATGCTGATACACTCTTATAATGAATATCTTACTAGAAATCTGTTAAGAAATACTTTTCCATTGACCTTTAGTTTTAGCATATGGTCTCTCTTAGCATTGTGACTACTTGGCACCATAGTGGACTTCAAGTTGTACTTAACCAGTCTGCTAGAGATAAAACAGGTGAAGAGAAGTATTTACAGCCAAGGGAAGGCAAGCCCCTTAGATCACCTGTTCCTTTTCCCTTGTTAATTTTAGGATATTTTGATGTGGTTAATTGTGAGGCAACTCCTGGCATTATTTGAGGAGTTTCTGGAATTATATGAGGGGATATTTTGGGATATTGAATTTTAACTACTCTTTAATAGCAAGAAAAAGGAGTAATAAAAAGAGGTCATGATTTTTTTTTACTATCACTTTTGTTTGAATATAAGTAGCATGCATTCGTCCGCTTTAATCATAGGGCAAGTCCATTTGTTTCTTAGCTCAGGGACCAGAGAAAGCATCTGTTCTGGAAAATTGGTTATGACCCAAGTCACCAAAACGCTTTGCTATGCCATATGTATGTGTGTATATATGTATGTATATGTATAAATATGTATATGTGTGTGTGTAGAGACAGACAGACATAGCATTGCTTTAACCTTATTCTACAGAACCTCTTTTGGTAATTTTATTGTAATGAGTTTTTGCCTCTGGGATCTAATCTATGTTGCCCTTTGTCAAGTAGAACAGAAATAGCAGTTTGTGTAAACTGTGCAGGAGAGGAGTCTAGTAGGCGTAGTGGGGCCTGAAGGAGAGGGAGGATCCATCTAAACGTATAGTAACTCAGATCACGTTTCCTAAATCTTGATGATGGTAGAACTAGAGGAGGTAAGTACTTAGGGGTTGTACAGGTGAATATATGGATGGTTTTATTTGCAATCTTGTGTCACCATGTATTTGCAGTTAATAATTTAGTGCTTTTTCCTGTTTTTAGAGAATGGAATCTTGGCAGTCCCTTGATGTAGAAGTGGACAGTTCCCATAGCCTGCTGGCATCTGTTGCCAGGCTTAATACGAGAAGGGAAGAAAGTGACCTGTCTGAATTCCCATCTGTGGAGGAGGGGGTGTTGACTGTATCGGAAGAGGATGGAAAGGACCGGGCTGGAGAGGCTTCATGTTCCCCATTGTTAGGTAATTCTCATGTAATAATAATGGTTGATGATAATGATTACAATTACAGTAATAATGAAGCTTCACATTTTTGTAGAGCATATTTTACTTTTCAAAATACTTTCATAAATATTCCCTTTAGAAATTTATTGATCAGTTTTATTGACAAACTAACTTCCTCTACATCCCCTCAAATCCAAATATTTGCACACTATTAAGCAAAACAGTACCAACAAGTGATTTCGAATGATTACGTACGCAAGCACAACCTTCTCTTACCATTTGTTAAAAGAAAAGAGAATGGAGGAAAATACACAATTAGTAACTGAATAAGAATGGGATGAACTCACTTATAAAATGGAAGATGATAATACAGTGGATTAGAAAGCAGAATCCAACAATGTGTTTTATATTAGAAACACATTTTAAAGATTCACACAAAAAAGAAACATATATAAAGAGTCACAGAGTTAAAATAAGGAGCTATTATGCTTAAGCTGAAAAAAAAGGACTTAAATGCTCTGATCAGTCTAGTGATCTACCATGATTCCAGAGGTCCTCCTGACAGAATGGAGATGGACTCAGGTTATAGAATGGAACATATATTTTTGGACATGGCCAATGGGAGAATTGGTTTTGCTTGACTGTGTACATATGTTACAAGAATTTTGTTTTCCTTTTTTTTTTAAAGTGGGAGGAAGAGAAAATTAATGCTTATTAATTGAAAAAAAGTAAAAAGTTACAATAAAAATAAGGGGAACATTTTTTCATTTGCTTGTTGATTAGATTTCTTCTTTTGAGAACTGCCTGTTCATGTCCTTTGTGAATATAATCTTCTTACAGCCTAAGTTGCTTAGCTTTTTCTTTCTTACTGCAGTTGTTTCTTTTTAAAGTTTCCTATCCTTCTTGTCTGCCTTCTGCTATAGAATTTGAGTCCACAGGATCCTACCTTTTTTCCTTTGAGCTATTCTCAAAATCCATGGTACATGTCAGACTTTGTCTGGCTTTTTCCTCCTCTGTCATAAATTCCAGGAAGGAGCAATCTTTTCTTCCTATGCTTCCCCAAGGTTCTCCTTAATTTGATCTCAGCATCAAGTACCTCCTTATTGCTGAGAATCAGATCCAGAATAGAATTTTCTGTTGCTGGTTCTTCCATTTTTTAAATGATGAAATTGTTATTAAGGTTAGTTGCATTGTTCTTGGCACAGAGAAAGCTTCAGCAGTTTTCTAGACTATTGAAGGCCCCTATCCCTTTGTCAGGCTTGTGGTCTGTTTCCTGAACTCACCTATTTTCTTCTTTTTGTTCGGGTGATCTCTCATACAATAAAACAATAATTATACTGTAGGATTATTGCGACTACACCTTGGTACTTCTCCATTTAACAGGAAAAACTGAGACAGTTTAAACCTTTTCAAGTCAGACAAATAGGAATTAAGCCTCGGAGGTTCCTAAAACTAATCAGCTACCGTTTACTAAGTAACACAGCTTCCTGGGCTTTGGGTTCCAGGTGTTAGACGTCATGTCATGCATCACTTTTATCTTTGAGGGGTGCTTATTCAAGCTGTAGATTTTCTTTCTTATTGCCTAAATTGCAGTTCAGACAACTACTACTCATGCTTTACCCATTCTAAATATTCCTAAAATTTATTTATCTTGGAAAATAGACAAAAAAACTCTCTATTTTTGCATTCTTTAATTTGAAGGAACTAATTATTTTCCTTTTTGAGCTGTTGAATGATGCTAGAAATTTTTTGGACTATTGTTTCAGTACTGAGTTGGTTGAATTTCACTGATGGGTGAAGCGAGATAAACACATTATTTGTTTCTCAATTTTCAAGTTTCTATGTTTTATGAAGAAAGGTGCTGCAGAATTATACACAAATTATCTCTGGTTTCATCGTTGACTACATTGCTTACATAGTTCTTATTTTTAGCTGCAATAGATAGCTGAATATCACATTTCTCTTTGAATAATTTTAGTCAGAAATACATCCTATTTTTGGAGCTTTGACAGGACCTTTTGTTTGTAAATTACATTTTACATTGCCACGGAACTTTAACTTTCTTGAGTGCTTGTCTCCTGAAAGGAGAACAAGAACAAATTCAAAAGCGAATTTAAAGCCAGAATTCAGAAATGAAAGACAAAAATCATTTCATTTTTAAAGAAAGTCAGAATTTAAACTTTAGAATATTAAGAGACATCTTTTTTTTTTGTTCTAAAGAAAAAAAATCACTTGTCATCTAAGCTGGATTGACTCACGGCAGGATACAGACTGATAATAAGAAATATTAAAGAGGACTTCTACTCATGGCAGTGAGTCTGTGTTCTTAGCGCATGGTGAGTTTAAAGTGTCTCCCAGATATCCACTTTGAGATGACTGAAGTGTTTGATTGGAGGTCAGCAGAGAGCTTAGGGCTGCAGAAGTAGATTTGGGAATCACCAGCACAGAGGTGCTTATTAAAGCTTTGGGAGCTGATGAGATCACCAAGTGAGAAAGTAGAGAGCAAAAAGAGAAGAGGGCCCAAGACAGAGCCTTGGGGGACACCCACAGATAGTGATGTGGATGAAGAACCAGCAAAAGAGACTGAGAAGGAGCGGTCCGACATATTGGGAGGAAACCGGAGGAGGGGTGCCTCCTTAAAACCTAGAGAGGAGAGAATGTCCAAGAGGAAAGTAGAATCAGCAGTGTCGGAAGCTGCAGGAGGCCAGGAGGCCATCAGATTTGGCAATTAAGAGCTCATTGGTAATTTTTTAGAGGGCAGTTACAGGTGAATGATGAGGTCAGAAGCCAGATTGCAGAGAATTCATAAGAGGATGAGAGGAGAGGCATTGGAGTCACCTACTTGTCTGTAGACAGGCTTCTCAAGAAATTTATCTGAGACTGGGAGGAGAGATCTAGGATGATAATTGGAGGGATGTGAGGATGTTTTAAGGATGCAGGAAATATGTGGTTGTTTATAGGCAACAGGGAAGGAGAGATTGAAGATTAGGGGGAGAGTGGGGATGATAGAAGGGGCAGCCTGTTGGGGAAGACAGGAAGGGATGAGATCAAGAGTTAATGGAGAGAAGTTTTCCTTTGCGAGAAGAAGGGCTTTCTCTTCAGTGAAATAGGTGAAGAAGGAGGTGGTGGTAGAGGGCATCAGAGTGATGTGAAATAAGAAGAGGGTACTCGTGTTTTGAGACGTGAAATTCTATATGAGAATAGAATCTTAAAAATATTTATATTAAATTAAAAATATTATCAACGTTTATTTCTTCCCCAAAAGAAAAACACAACCATTGTAACAGATATCTATATTAGCCATCTTCCAAGAAAAAGAAAGAAAAAAAAATCTGCTTGAACCTGCCTGAGATGGTAGTGTGTGTCATCACGAGTTCTTTGGAATTGTGGTTGGTCATTTTGTTGATCAGTTAGTAAGTTTTCCCCAGTTTCAGCATCTTTACAGTATTGCTTTTGTTTTTATAAATTGTTCTGGTTCTGCTCACTTCTCTTGGCATTAGTTCACTTAACTGTCTTCATCATTTCTTAGAGCACAATCATATTCCGTCACATTCGTACCGTAACTTATTCAGTCATTCCCTAATTGATGGGTGCCCTCTCAGTTCGAAGGTCTTTGTCACCACAAAAAGAGCTGCTATAAATATTTTTATATATATGCATATATATATGTA
The DNA here is from genome assembly GCF_011100635.1 of Trichosurus vulpecula. Classification (NCBI taxonomy): domain Eukaryota; kingdom Metazoa; phylum Chordata; class Mammalia; order Diprotodontia; family Phalangeridae; genus Trichosurus; species Trichosurus vulpecula. Next base: position 432,169,235 of record NC_050575.1, on the reverse strand, counting down.
TATATATGTCCTTTTCCTTTCTTTGACCTTTTTGGAGTGAAGCCCTAGTAGTGATATTGGTGGGTCAAGGGTGTGCACAGTTTGTTAACTTTTTGCGCATAGTTCCAAATTGTTTTCTAGAATGGTAAGCCTGATTCACAGCTCTACCAGTAGTTCATTAGTGTATCTGTTATCCCACATCCCCTATAGCATGTGTCATTTCCCTTTTATATCATCTTAGCCAATCTGATGGATGTAAAGTGCCTCAAAGTTGTTTTAATTTGCATTCTCTAATTGTTAGTGATTTAGAATATTATTTTCTTTGACTGTTAATAGTATTGATTTTTTTTTTCTTTTGAAAACTGCCTATTCATATCTTTGGAACATCAATTGAGGAATGGCTCATATCCTTGTAAATTTGACTTCATTTTCTACGTATTTTAGAATTGAGACCCGTATCAGAGAAATTTGCTGCAAAGATTTTTTTTTTGCCCAGTTTCCTGATTTTCTAATTTTAGCTTGATTGGTTTTGTTAGTGCAAAAACTTAATTTTTTGTAATCAAAATTATCCATTTTACCTCTAGTAAACCTCTGTTCCTTATTGATCGTGAACTCTTCACCTATCCATAAATCTGACAGGTAATTTCTTCCTTATTCCACTAATTTACTTATATCATCCTTGATGTCTAAATTACGTACCACTTTTGGGCTTCTGTTGGTATGCGGTGGGAGATATTGGTCTATGCCTAGTTTTCACCAGACTGCTTTCCAGTTCTCCCAATAGTTTTTCTAACACAGTGACTTCTTGCCTCAATAATTTGGATCTTTTGGTTTTGGTTTAGTGATCTTTGGTCATTTTCTTCTGTATGTTGTGTATCTGATTTGTGCACTCTGTTTCTTTTTTTTTTCCCCAGGGAGGAAGGCAGGGCAGTTGGGGTTAAGTGACTTGCCCAAGATCACATAGCTAGTAAGTGTGTCAAGTGTCTGGGGCCGGATTTGAACTCAGGTTCTCCTGACTCCAGGGCCAGTGCTGTACTCACTGCACCACCTAGCTGCCCCATCCTCTCTGTTTCTTAACTCAGTACCAAATTGTTTCGATGAATGCTGCTTTTTAGTGCGGTTTGAGATCTGGTATTTACAGGTCCCGTTGGTTCTAATTTTTTTTCATTGATTTCCTTGATATTCTTGACCTTTTATTCCTCCAGATGAATTTTGTTGCAGCTTCACAAAGTACTTTGATTGGTATGGCATTGAACAAGTAAATAAATGAGGTAGCGTTGTCATTTTTACTCTATTAGTGTGGCCTGCCTGTGAGCCATTAATATTTCTCCAGTTATTTGGAAGTCTTTATTTACGTGAGGGTTTTTTGTAATTGTGTGCATATACTTTGGGAGTATCTTGGCAAGTAGAATCCTAAGTATTTTATATTGTCCGTGAAGTTATTTTAAATGGAGTTTCTCTGGCTCTTTCTGCTGGGTTTTATTTGTAATATACAGAACTTCTGATGATTTGCAATGCTGCAACTTTGCTGATGTTAATTGTTTCAGCTCGTTTTTTAGTTGAGTCTCTTAAGGTTTCCAAGGTAAACTGCAAAAATCTAGGTAAATATGCAAAAAGTATTAGTTTTGTTTCCTTTTTGTCTATGCCAGGGGTGGGGAACCTGCAGCCTCGAGGCCATATGTGGCCTTCTAGGTCCTCATGTGTGGCCCTTTGACTGAATCCAAACTTCACAGAACAATCAAATTTGGATTGAGTCAAAGGACTGCACTTAAGGATCTACAGGGCCACATGTGGCCTCGAGGCCGCAGGTTCCCCACTCCTGGCCCATGCCTATTCCTTCAGTTTCTTTTTCTTGTCTTATTGTTATGGCCGTTACTTCTTGTAGAATATCGAATGATAGTGGTGATTATGGATACCCTTGCCTTGCTCACGATCTTATTGGGAAGGCTTCTGTTTATCTCCATTACAGATGTTTGCTCTTGGTTTTCATACCATTTTAAAGAAAGTTTCATTTATTCCTGTGCTTTCTAGTGTGTTTTGTTTTTTTAAACAGGAATGAGTGTTGTATTTCATTAAAAGCTTTTCCTGAATTTTTTGAAATAATCATATGATTTTTGTTGTTTTTGATATTGATATGGTCAGTTTACAGTATACAGTTTTCTTACTATCGAACCAGTCCTGTATTCCTGGCATATATCCCACCTTTTATAGTGTATGATCTTTATGATATATTGATGTAATCTACTTGCTTATATATATATATTTGTTAACATTTTTACATTAGTATTCACTAGGGAAATTGGTCTGTAGTTTTTCTTTCTTGGTTTTGATTTTCCCTGGTTTAGGTATTAAGACCATATTTGTGTGATAGAAGAGTTGTGGTGGGATTCTTTCTTTTCTTCTTTTTTTTCCAGCTTACATAGTATTGGAATTAATTGTTCTTTAAATGTTGGTAAAACTCACTTGGAAATCGATGTAGTCCTGTTTTTCCCCTCCTTTGGAGCTCATTTAAGACTTGTTCAATATTTTTTTCTAAGGTAAGATTATTTAAGTATTTTATTTCTTGTTTTATTAACCTAGTTAATTTATATTTTTGTAAGTATTCATCTATTTTACTTAGATTGTCAGATTTATTGGAATATAGTTGGGCAAAATAGCTCCTAATGATTGCTTTTATTTCCCCTTTATTGGTTGTGAATTTACCTTTTTAATTTTTGATATTGGTGTTTGATTTTCTTTTTAAAATTTTTTTAAAAGTCAGGTTAGCTCATGGCTTATCTATTTCATTGATTTAAAAAAACACAGTCCCTAGTTTTGTTAGTTGAATGGCTTTTTGACTTTAAATTTTGTTAATCTCTCCTTTGATTTTTCAAGATTTCTGTTTTGTTGTTTAATTGAATGTTTTAAATTTGTTTTTCTAGGTTTTTTTTTTTTTAGTTACATGCCCAGTTATGGTGACCTGCTCTTTCTCTCTTTTACTGATTTATGTATTTAGAGATATAAATTTTCCCTTATGTGCTGCTTTGGCTGAATCCCACTAAGTTTGGCATGTTGTCTCACTGTTATCGTTTTCTTTAATGAAATTATTCTTTAGGATTAGGTTATTTAAGTTAATAAAATCTGTGTTTCAAGGACCCCTTATTGAATGTAATCTTTATTTTACTGTGATCAAAAAAGATGCATTTAATATTTTTCTTTGTGTATATTTTAGGTAGATTCCTAAGTAGTAAATGTATTCTTTGGTTATTTTACATAGAACTTCTCTTTCTCCTGCTGAGGTTTTTTTTTTTTTTTTTGGTAATAAACAGGAATGGCAGTGATTTATGTGGATTTATCTTATATGCTGTAATTTTGCTGAAGTTATTGTTTCAGTTTTCTAATTATAGTATCATATTGTCTACAAAAGGTAATTTTTTTTCCTTTGTCCAAGCTTTTTCCCTCAGTGGCAGTTTGGAATAGCTTTTGTGAGGGGTAAATTAGGGAGGACTGAAAGGAGTGGCTTGCTGCAGTGAGGGCTGACTTTGTAATGTACCCAGGCACCATGGTTGTGGGGCTTCTTCCATTCTGATTCAGCAGTTCATGGGTAGGGTCAGAGGAGGCAGAAGGTAGGTGTTACCCAAGGCTGAGATGTGGTAAGAGAAGAGCAGTTGTCGCTATGGTCTGTAAGCCCTTCACTCTTCCCTGGTTGTGCCACATGTTATCAGTGTCCTTTCTAAAATGTGGCACCCTGGGGTGAACATGGTGCTTTTGATGTGTTCTGGATAGAGTGTAGTACTTTGGAACTGTCTCAGTACAGGAGAAAACTTCTTTAGTTTTTTTGACTGTCACATTACGCTTCCTTTCTTCCTAACCTCACTGTTATTGGTGAAATCACCATTATCCTTCTGGTCGCCCAGGCTTGAAGCTTAGGATCATCCTCATACACCCCCTCCAATGTTCAAACTGTTGCCAAGGCTTGTCGAATTTATTTTTGCAGCATCTCTTGAGTATGCCCCCTTCTCTCCTCTGACACTCCCCGCCCCCACCACGCTGTAGTGCAGGCCCTCATCACCTCATGCCTGGACTATTACAGTAGCCTGTTGGGGGGGTCTGTCTCCCCCAAGTCTCTCCCCGCTCCAGTCTATCCTCCAGCCACCTGTGAAACTGATCTTTCTAACATGAGGTCTGACCAGATCATCTTCCTGCTTGCAGTGGCTCCCTGTGACCTCCAGAATCAGTGGAAAGTCTTCTGTTTGGCTTAGAAAGCCCTTCTTAACTCGGCCCCTTCCTGCCTTTTCAGTCTTCTTGCACATTATGCCTTTCCCTCCATGTACTGTGCAGTCCAGTGACATTGGCTTTCTTGCATATGACGCTTCTCCCAGCTCCAAGCGTTTTCAGTCAATCAGTAAACATCTCTCAAGCTTCCTATATGGTTGGGGAGGGCTTCCTGTAAAAGGTGGTGCTTCACCTGGGACTTAGGTGAGGCCCGAGAGGTCAGCTGGAGCAGAGGAAGGTGAGCGTTCCCTCCTATGTGAGGGCCTTGCGCAGGAAGAGGTTTTGTACTAGGAAGAGCCGCAAGTAGTTTCCATCTGTTTGTGAGGAGCTAAAAAGCCTGCGATACGTGAATGTGCTGGAATATTTCTGTGCCGAGCGAGAAATGCATCGGGTGACTGATGTGACTGATGAGACGGAAGCAGAGCACGGTGGCGTCATCACCACGGCTGACGTTTCTGTAGCACTTCTTAGGGGCCGGCGCTGAGCTCAGTGCGTTACAGCTTTCTCATTTCATCCTCACAACAACCCTGAGAGGTAGATGCTGTGATGCCTGTTGTACAGCTGAAGAAACTGAGGCAGACAGAGGTGGAGTGACTTGCTCAGGGTCATGGTGCTAGTGAGTGTCTGAGGCTAGATTCGAACTCAGCTCTTCCTGATTCCAGGCCCAGCACTCTCTCTGCCACTCCATAGCTGTACAGTGACTACAGCAATGTAAAGGAAATAAAAACTTGAAATGAAAGCTGTGTAATCATGATGACAAAGCCTGACTCTGAAGAAGAGGTGAGACCACGTGCTCCTCTCCCATCTGTGGAAGTGGAGGACCGTGAGTGTGGAACACAGCGTACGCTGACAAGCTTGACTGGTGTACGTGTTACTTTTGCTGAACGACTTCTTTTTCTTTCATTTTTTTTCTTTTTATTCAGTATAATGGATGGATGGATGACTGTCTTGGTGGAGGAAGGTGAAGGAAAGTGATATAAAATAAAAGATAACATTTTTTCTTAAAGCACTGTCTATGAAGCCTGTGAAATTAAATTCAATTTTAGTACTATAAACGTGAGATCCTTGTAGTAGAACCAGCAAGTGGTTATCAAAGCTAAATGAAGCGAACTTTATCACTCATGACATTTTCTTTTTTTAAGTTAATTTATTTATTTTTAGTTTTCAACATTCACTTCCATAAGTTTTAAATTTTCTCCCTTTTCCTCCCCTCTCCCCTTCTTAAGGCGGCATGCAAGCTGATATAGGCTCTACATATGCATTCCCGTTAAACATATTTTCACATTAGTCATGTTATATAGAAGAATTAGAACACATGGGAAGGACCAACTCATGACATTTTCATTAAAAATGAAGTGAAATGGAAGAATGACTCATGAAATCTAGGAGCCTGAAAAGTTGTTGCACCAAAGGCAACAGGAAAAATTTACTCTGGACGTTTGATCAAGCTAGGCTCAGGGGAAGTATTTGCAAAAAGACCTTCAAAAAACAGTGCAACATAGATAGGAACATGTACTACAAAGGATGAAGTATGTGAACTATTCAAAAAAGAAACTTACGGATCATCATGACAAAGGTCTATACCTTTTCACGTAATTTCATAGGCAAGAGATAAAGCAATTTTAATGGTCTCCGTGGTCTAAAATACCAAGAAATTTAGTGAAGTAATAATTGATAACAGAGAAGGCTAATTTCTAACAGTGCTTAGCCAGGAAACTGAGGAACAGAGGGAATTGGAGCACATATCATTGTGTGCACAGCTTCACCAGACCTGAAGTAAATGGGTTTGGCATCTAGTTGAGGCTGGTTCTCTGTCTCTGTCCCCCTCCTCCCCAACAAACTACTTTGAAGTAGTTGCTGAGGTCAGTGAAAAGTGTATTTCCCAGTGTGGGAGCAGGCTGAGACAACTTTTGAGTTCTATTCCTTGGGGAAACTACCCTCAAAGGGGAAGGAGTCAGAAAAAGAAAGCATTAGCTCTACACAAGTAAAGTATGTTGATGTTAGAGGAAGGATGTGTAGAGATAACAAAGTTTCAATGAAAAGAATTTACAGATCACCTCCAGAAAAAATCCTCCAAGAAGCACAGTGGTGAATTAAACTGTTCCAGTGACAAACTACAGATTCTGCAAGTGAGCAGGAGAAAGTCCTTCCAAAATAAAGGAAATTCAAATAGCATAAAAGGATTCAGCCCCCACTAGAGACTATAGGAGAAAATGAAAAAATTTGTTTCAAAGAGCAAATAAATAAATATAGAATATAGAATAAAGTTCTCTCTCCCCCTAAAGGGGTAAAAAAACCTACAAAGAGAAAGATGCTTATGGGATTATTGACAAGAAGAAGAAAACAAAGGGACTATTGAAGGATCTCTTTATATAAAAACTTCACAAGGAAACAAGGATGAAAATGGAATCTTTATGCAAGAACTGATGAGCAAGAGGCCTGAGACACCACGAACTGACTTACCCCATGAACTGACTTACCCCACGGTACCTTGTGTTGTCCAGGTGATCAGTATGTTTCATGGGGTTAAACAGTACAATATGGGGACAGGTCAAAGGGGAAAAGGGAAGAGGGAGATAGAGGAGATAGTTTGTTGTCGCCTAAGCAATGAAAGTGTGAGAAATAGTCATCCTACCAAGATTTGCACCTGGTCATGAGTGAATTTAGAAAAAAAGATTTTTATTTCATGTCATTTCAGATGGGTGACCTAACCTTTAAACCTTTGTGGAAAAGGATCCCTTAGTAGGTGCAGGCACACTTCAAGACATTACAAAGCTCTTTAATAACCCATCCTGATTCGAATTTCCTTTCCTGCATTCCATTGGTCAGCATTTCAGGGTTCTCAGCTTGTCTGAAAACACCTAAACCCTATCGCCATGTGTGTCTACACCCCTGCTTACATCTCTTATTTCCATATTTCAGTCCCCACTCCCCCAACCCTTTTTATGCTCATTTTTCTTTATCATGAGAAAGGATCTTTCTCAATTGTTAAGAGAATTGACAAAAGCTATGAGTTGAAGATTTGGCCCAGGATATCCAGGAGAAAGAGCCCTGTTATCTAAGACCTCATCCTTGGTGAACTACACCTGGTCTGACAGTTTTTTTATACACAGGAAAAAGGCCTTGTCTGAACCAAAGAAGAGGAGTCTGCTTTCACATATTCTGATTAACAGGTGGCCAAAATCTCCCCCGGATTTCTATTACAATTAGTTTTCTCTCTTACACCAGCCATCAGTATGACCTCACATCATGTTTCATATAGTTTCTGTGGAAACAAAATTCAGTCATCCCTTTCAAAGGGAGAGCAGCTCCTGTAGCATCTTAGGAAGAAGAAGGCCAACAGGAGAGCAGATGAAGTGACCAAGGGAGGGATATTGAGTCAGTGGTGAGAGGGTCCTACAAAGAATGCTCCCATAGAGACAGAAGGATGGTCAGTGTTGTGAGACGGGAAACCTTATGATGCAGCTTAGAGAGACCACCATCAATGAGAGTATTGTGCTTCTATGAACAGCATCCTGCCTTCGGAGGAGAAGAGTCAGCAATAGAGAACAGCTCGTACCCAGAAGAGTGGGAAAGCATGGACTCAGAAAGGAGATTTCTTGGCAAATGGGAAAAGAAATGAACACAGGGAATTCAAAGGGTACTATTGAACTGCATCAGGAATGTAGGAAAATTCAGACCTGGGGCAGTATTCCTATCTTCTCTTTTCTCTTGGAGGGATTTATATCTCCAAGAGTGAGGCCCAACAGAAAATGGGGCAGGCAGGTGGTGGTGAGGTCTAACAAGGTAATAACATAGGAACTTGGGAAGAAGGACTCAAAATACTCACTTTAGAAGCTTTAATTCCATAAGGAATACTAAAGAAGCAATAAATAAGCATATGGACTATGAATCAAAAAATAAAAATCCAGAATAGACAGGGAAGAGAAATAATGAAGAGAATGAGATAAAGACATCCTTTTGAGAATAAGATGTGGAATGTAAAACAAGTTGAAAGGCAAGAGGAAGGGCCATTTTACTGGAGTACTGAGAGAAAAAGGAGGAGAAGAATTAGATAATTAGATTGAAAAAGGAACTTGATGTTAAGTGCAATTACAAGACTAGGAAAAAGAGCTAACAGCTGCGGGAGAAATTGAGGGCAAAGGGAGTCGAGCTGGTGAGGACAGGGCTGTCTTAAAGTGGATTAGCAAAAGTAACCAAAGAAAGAATTTTTTTTTTTTTACAGAGGAAGAGAAAAAATAAAAACCCTAATTAAGAAAACCAACAGTATTAAAAAAAAATGGAGGAAAATGTGGACCTCAGTAGTGCCATAGGATGCTGGAGGAAGTGGCTGGAGTCAGGAATAGTTCAGACCTGGCCTGAGACACTTACTAGTAATGGGAACCTAAGCAAGTCACTTAGCCTCTGCCTGCCTTGGCTTTTTGATCTGTTAAATGGGGAGAATAATTACACCTACATCCTAGCATTGTTGTGAGGGTGAAATAATACAGTATTTGTAAAGCACTTTGCAAACCTAAATTTGTGCTATGTGAATACTAGTTATAATAATGATGATGATAATGATGAACGGATTAAACAGCTCAATAAAAGCGGTGACAGATTGGATAAGGAAATAAAACCCCACAATCTTTTACTTACAAGAAATACCACTGAAAAACAAAAACACAGCATAATAATGAGGGGCTAGAACAAAATTTAGGTGCATCAAGCGCATCCAAAAAAGCAGGAGTTGCAATCTTACTATGAAACAAAGTAAAACCAAAAATTCACAACATCAAAAAAGATAAACAAGGAAGTTTTGCTGAAAAGAACTATAGACAGTAAGCCAGTATTAAGTTTATATGCTCTAAATGCCTCCAAACTTGTGAAGGGAAAATCAATTGAATTATAAGAAGACATAGTAATACAATTGTGGCAAGAGATTTTAATGTCCTTTGTTCAGTTTTGGACTGATCTAACAAATAAAAAAAATTATAGAATTAAAGAAATTGCTAGAGAAATGGGATTGCTAAAGAATATATGTATTTTTCAGTACCACACAGAAGGTTTACAAAAATTGACCATGTATTAAGGCACAGAAATATTGTAAATAAATGTAAAAATGGAGAAATAGTGAACACATCCGTTATGCAGTAAAAATAGTGAGCAGTTCAGGGAGTACCAACAAAAGTCAGAAACTCAGATGGAGACTTAATAATGCAATTTAAAATAACGACTGGGTCAAGGAACAAATCATAAAAATAATTATATGAAAGGAAGTGGTGATGATGAAACAACATGCCGTAATTACCCTAATTTAGCTAAAACAGTACTAAGGGGAAAAGATTATCTCCCAAAACAAATATACATCAACAAAATAGAAAAGGAAAATGTTCATGAACTGAATGTGCATTTCAAAAATTAGGAAGCCAACAAATAAATCCAAACTAACGTGATACTAAAAATCAGAGGAGAAATAGATAAACTGGCACTCCGCTTCCTCCAGACCTATAGAAACCAAAAGTGGTTTCTTTGAAAAGCCTAGCAATTGATTAACAGTTGATAAACCTGATTAAAAGGAAGAAGGCAGAAAAAAAAACCCCAAAATAACAAATGAATAAGGTGAAATCATAATAAAACCAGGGTAAATAAATACAATTAGCAATATTTAGTACGCATAGTTGTATGTTAGCGAAACTGAGAACATGGACAAAATAGAGGAATACTGTCAGAAACATAAAATACCCAAACTAACAGATGACCAAAGAAGAGTCTTAAATAATCAAATGTCAGAAAAGGAAGTAGAGTTAGCTATAAGGGAATGACCAAAGGAGAGAGGGAATCTTCTATTCCTGATGGAGATTTTTTTTTATTATACTAATACATACTAATGTACTGTAATAATGACCAGAGAATTCTATCAAATTTTTAAAGAATAATTAATACTGTACCAGTTGAAAAAGAAGACCTCCTATCAAATTCCTTTAATGAATAAAAAATAACCTTAATATCCAAAGCAGTTAAGGATAAAGCAAATAGGGAGAACTAGACCAATCTCAGTAGTGAACATTCATCCAAAAATTTTAAATAAAATCCTTTCTAACAGACTACCCCAAGACATCTTTCATTATGACCAAGTTGGACTTATACCCAGGATACTTCAACATCAAGAAAACAACCAGCACAATCATGTTAAAAACAAAAACAAGTAAAACCCCTGAAAAGTAGAGGCATAGAGGAGTCCTTTGTTGATATCTTAAAAATTTTCCTTCCAAAACCAAAAAGCGAGCATTGTATGCAGTGGGGGTATAGAATCTTTTTGATTATTGTAGGAAAAAAGCAAAGCTGCCTGTTCTTTCCCTTATTGTCTGATATAGTTCTGGAACTGTTAGCACTAGGAATAAGATGAGAAAGAAATTAAAGACATAAAAGTAAGTAAAGAGGAGATAAAACCATCTCAGTTTGTTGATCGTTTGGATGATCCCAGGGAATCAGCAAAGATACTGAGACCAAAGTTCCAGGTTATCAAATTAACCCTTAAAAATCAATGGCTTTTATATATAATAATAACGAAATGCAAGGGGCAGCAATAGAAAGGGAAATTCTCTTCTAAATAACCACACAGTGCATCAGGCATGTGAAGATCAGTCTGCTAGAGCATGCGAGACTTACATGGATTCAGTCACAACTCACAGCTGTAGGAATATTCAGTCTTCATGGCTTTTGACTTGACAATATAATAAAAATGACAGTACTACCAAAGTCAAATTATAGTTTTAATGCTATATCAGTCAAAACTATAAAATAATAACAGAATTCATTTTGAGAAACAAAAGATGTGGAATATCGAAGGAGATGATGAAAAGAGGTAGGAAGAGGAAATAGCGGTTCCAGACCTCAGACTCATTTTTTAAAGCAGCAGTCCTCAAAACCATGGGGTGATGGTTCAGAAATAGAGAAGCAGATCAGTGGAGGCCACAGAGGGCTGATTGTGGCTCCTGGGGTTGGTGCATACTTAGCAGATTCTCTTCTTCCTCCACTTCCCTCTTCCCTGTAAAACCTACCCTTTCTGGGAGAGTAGTTAGGTGACCAAAGTCCAGGGACTCTGGGCTTTGCTCTTCAGTTGTGTACCCAAGGATACTCTAATTAGCAGTTAGTCTCACATTTCTGGTCAGGTGATGATATGAAAGGATGTAGAGAAGCTATTTATCCTATTTTTTTTTCAGAGCTCATTTTCATAATAATTTTTACTCTCTAGTCTCATCTCTTCTGGCCATTCTTATACCTGAGTTATTACCTCCTAGGCTTCTCTTAGTCTTTAATATTTTTCACTGTGCTTAGTGCTTTCTTTTGTTCACACACATTGGAGTGATCCTCTTGGGCACTATTAGAGGTTAACTGTAGACAGTCTAGATAGTTCACTTTCTGGCGAAAGCAGTGGAGAAATGTAAAGGTGAGTGAGTATCTCCGTCCCTTAAAACATATCGAGCATATTGAAATCTTCCTACGGACCTGATTGGTTAAGAGGACTCAAAGCTTAACGGTTGGCATAACTTGCTTGTTGCCTTGAGAACAGAGCTCCAGGCACTCTATGATGCTTAACAGGTCATAATAGGCAGCTTGGGCTTGGAAGCTTTGCTCAGCTGATTCATCTTGGGAGTGTTTTCCATGCATCCTTGTTAATATCCTCTTCCTGCTATGGCCAAAAGTCTCCTTTTGTTAAATGTTGAATGACCTGTGAGAATCTCCTGCCATCCCAGTATGGACCCTCCACCTACCAGGGATTGGCCTGAATCGGATCCACTCCTGAAAATTTGTACCGTTGGCTTAGTTGGCAGAATTGGAGCAGAATGGTTTCATTGAATTGGAAGGATGGCCAGTGCAGTGGAAAGGATGGAGTTGGAATTAAGGTTAGAGTTGTATATTGTGGAAACATCTTCTCTTCTTTCTCCATGTGCCTGTCCTTTCCTCTCCGTCCCCATTAAAGAGTAAAATGCCTGCAAGGAGAGACTGATGTGAATGCTTTGGAATGGTGTCTTGAAGATGAGTGTCTTTGAGGCTCATTATTTGTGTTGTGTCTGGTCCTTCCACTTTGGTAATTTAAGCCTTCTGTAAATGCTGCTAGATGATTTCCTCAAAACCCATTTTACCTTCAAAGCAGCTTTCATTTCAGGTGTTTTCAGTCATGTCTGACTCTTCATGACCTCATTTGGGGTTTTCTTGGCAAAGAAAACTGGGGCAAACAGTTAAGTGACTTGCCCAGGGTCACACGGCTAGTAATTATCTAAGGCTAGATTTGAACTGAGGAAGATGAGTCATTCTCACTCCAGGCCTGGTGCTCTACCACTGTGACACCTCGCTGCCTGATTAACTGAAGTAATCAAAGACTTCTTCCGTCTCTTCCGAACACTGCCATAATAACTTTAGGGAGGAGTCTTTCTGGCCAGGAGAAAGAGGTTCTTCAAGGGTAGGTTAAAAATTGGTTATGTCTTTGGTAAATGGAGGAAAAGGATATAATGCGGGACATTGTTTTGGAATTGAAAGTAAATTGAAGGTTTCTCATTCAGATAAGTCCAAAGGCTTCAGTCTGGAATGTTGAGAAAAATGCTTTCTTAATATTTCTAAAAGAGTGATGCTTGTACACAGAATAGATGGGAAATTTGTGTTAAAAATATTTAAAAGCCTGGGAATAAATGAATCATCCCTTAACATAGTTAGTAGTATCTATCTAAATCCATGAGCAAGCATTATATGTAATGGAAAAAATGAAATAGAGGCCTTTCCAATAAGATAAGAGTTAAAACAAGAACTTCTTGTTCATGTCCATGGTTGTCCCTATTATTTGATGTGCTAAAAATACTAGCTATAGGAATTAGATGAGATAATAAAATTGAAGGAATAAATATAAGCAAAGAAGAAAAAATTTATTGTTTTTGCCAGATGGTGTGGAACTCAGAGAACTCTAGAGATTTAACTATAAATTCATCGCAACAATAACTTTGTTAAAATAGGAGGATATGAAATAAGCCTACAGAAATCATACCCTTTACTATATATTGCCAATAAGCAGCAGGAAGAAGTAGAAAAAGAAATTCCTTTCAAAATTACAGTAGATTGTATAAAATAATTGAAAAGTGACTTTGACAAGCATTCATTAGTTGTTTACCGTGTGCCAAGCACTATGGTAAGCACTGGAGATACAGAAAGGGGCCAGAATCAGGCCCTGCTCCCCACTGAGGGGAAGATGGACTGGAGTCAGGAGAGATATGAGGCAGATCAGAAAGGGCCATTAGAGTGATCACTGGTAACTTTGGAGAGAATAGTTTCACTTCTGATGAGGTCAGAATCCATCCTGCTGAGAGTTAAGGAAAAAGGAACTAAAGGCATTATTTTAGGTGACCTTCCCAAGGAGTTTAACCATGATGGGGGAAAGATGTAGGACAATAACTAGAGGGGCGCTAGGTGGCGCCAGAGTGCATAGAGTGCTGGTCCTGAAGTCAGGAAGACTCATCTTCCTGAGTTCAAACCTGCCCTCAGCCATTTACTAGCTGTATGACCCTGAGCAAGTCACTGAACCCTTTTGCTTCAGCTGCTCATCTGCAAAGTCGGAGAAGGAAATGACAAGCCATTGCAGTATTTTTATCAAGAACACCCCACCTGGGGTCACGAGGAGTTGGAGTGACTGGGACAGGACTGAAACAACAGAACCACAAAAGCCAGTGGGGATGGACAGATGAAGTGAGGGCGTGCCTACAGACAGCGGAGAGGCAGCTTGTGCTGGGGAAGCCGAAGATCAGTGAAGGAGAAGATGGGATGGAGTGGCATTCATTGTGTGGGTTTTGCCTTCTTTGAACGGAGAAGGGTCACTTCTTCATCTGAGACAGGTGAAGGAGGGGATAAAGAGAGCATTGTGAGATGAGGAAGCCACAGGAGGGAGCTCTTGGCAGAGGGTTGCAGGTTTTGTTTTTTTTTTTAGTGAAATATGAGGGAAGGTTCTCAGTTGAAGGTGGGGGTAGGAGAGCCACAGGCTAGAAAGTTTTGGAAAATGTAATGTGGTGAGTGGGATAGTGACCTGATTGCCTTACCACAGCGAGGGCCTTTACCAGAGCGACATTATACAACATAAATTTATAGTAGATCCAGGCAGCGCCATTTCATGAGTTTCTCAATCTTTATTCAGTAACCTGTGAGTAGGAGGGAAGGCAGTGAGGATGAGAGTAAGCCATGGGTGAGGTTTGGCAAGGCCAGAACATCAATAGATAGGATAACTGGGCAAAAATTCTCATGGTTGGGCTATGCAAATAGATTAAAAGTGACAATACGACCCAAATTAACCAGTCAAGCTACCAAAGGGATACTTTATAGAGCCAGAAAAAAAGAATAAAATAAAAAAGTGGGAGGAAAGGGGGCATGGCTGTAATAGACCTGAAATGCTATTACAAAGCAATAATTGGCCAAAATTTCATGGTACTCATTAAAAATAGGAAAGTTGCTCAGTGGAATGAAGTAGGTACACAAGACCCAGAGGCAGTCAAACATAATTTTTGCTGTACCTAAGAATTCCAACTGCAGTGGAAAGGATGCACTTTATGCCAGAAATAGTCTGGCAGTAATTTTGTTTAGACTAGCACCTCCTACCATGTATCATGTAAGTTCCAAAAAGATGTAAGAACTAGATATAAAAGATCGTATCATAAACAGACTTGAAGAGCCATTGAGGAGATACATCTCACAACTATGGAGAGGGGTTAAGTTCTTGAACAAATGGGGAACAGTAAGGAACACGGGAGACAAGGGATAGACAGTTTTGGTTACTTAGAATTTAAAAAGTTTTTGAATCAATGCATTGAGAACTAGAAAGGAAAAAGTTAACTGTGAAAAAGGTAGCACATTTACCTGTTACTTTGGATACAGGGAACTGATTAAAATATATGAGAACCAGTGTCATCCCCCGTTATACAAATGGAGCTGCAGAGTGAAGCATTCATTTTCAGATATACCCCCAGCATGGAGGTTCATCTTGCTCAGTTGTACTTATTTGTTACAATAGAGGGATTTTATTAATTTTTTGGTTGGAGGTGGATTTATGAAAGGCATCGGGGGGCAATAATCATAATATCAAAAGAAACAAAAGAATGTCAGTCAAACATTAAAATACACAGAAAAGAGAGCAGGAAAGTTAGAAGGGGACATAGACAAGCAGTTATTGGAAATTATTGTTAAATCCAACGTGTAATTAAAAATCTACATTTCAGTTTTAGGGAAATATTCATGTTTTCTGATGTTTGCCAAGTTAGTGATAATAATTAAAAAAAAAAGAATTAAAAAATGGAATGGGGGCATAAAGGAATAAGAACCATTTAATGTTATCTGTTTCATGAGTTGCTGTGGCCAAAGAATTTATATTCAGATGTCATCCTGCTGCTGAGAAATCCTTCTGTACTTAGCGAAGCTTGTCTTGGAGTAGCATATTTAGTATGTTGTACTCAAAGCCTTTTTAGCATGGGAGAACTTCCTGGAGTTTGTATTTCTGGGGCATAGTCTCCAAGAATCTAGGGTCTCTACCACATCATGATGAAGAATTGGGGGTAGGATTCTGAATAAATGAAACTCAACAGTGGAAAGTTAAAAATTCTGTATTTTGGCCCAGTGAGCGCGGTACCATGGTAGAGTGGATGGAGATCTGGTCTTGGCATCAGGTAGATTCATGTCTAAGCCCTAGTTGGGTGTCTGTGGACCAAATTGCTTAACTTTTCAATGATTTGAGCAACTCTCGAGACTATTAGTTACAGGCAGTTTCATTTCTGGTGAACTCATCCCAGGCAGTTCTCTACACTTCTGAAATCACAATTTTTTTCTTTGCTTCTTCGCCCCCAATTTTATCTATAACCATAATAATAATAATATAATAATAATAAGCACAGGATAGGAGAAAACCTGGGTTAATGGCAGTTTGCATTTTATTTTTAAAAGGAAGTCTTGAGATTTTTACTTGATTACAAAGCTAAATATGAGTCAGCAGTGTGATGTGGTTGAAACTTTACAATTTGGCCAATATTGGGGGAATTTTTTAGTTAGTAGGTCTGTTAGAAAATTGATTCCCTTGTGAGATAATTCTTATTCACTGGGAATGTTCTTAATGTTAAGGTGGAGATGTTCGCTGAGCACTTAGGCTACTCTAAAAATTGTAGTTGGTTTAGCCTGGGGGGAAGTCCATTCCATCACTTCTTTCCTATTTGCACTCTTGGTAATCTCATTTATTCTCTCTGTTCAGTTATCACTTCTACAGTTTGCCTCTAGCAGTAACAGCAGTAATGATGATAGCTAACACTTATATAGCCCTTACTGTGTTCCAGGCACTCAGTGCTTTGCAAATATCATTTCATTTGATCCTCAGAACAGCCCTGGGAGGTGCAGTTATTATCCCCGTTTTACAGATGAGGAAACTGAGGCAAACACGGTTAAGGGCCTTCCCCAGGCTTACACAACTAGTAAGTGTCTGGGGTTGGATTTGGGCTCAGGCTTTCCCAACTCCAGGCTTGGTGCCATGGACATGGTGCCTCTCAGCTGCCTTGATGTAATATATGTTAAATATGTTTAGCACCATTTGCTCCTCTGAAATCCAGCTCTGCACCTTTCACACCAGCATCTCAAAGTCAGAGTGTCTTTAGCCTCTGTAGAAGGTGCTACCATCCCGTCAAGGAGGCTTCAGATCTCCACATCTTCTGACTCTCACACTTCTTGTCACTCCCGTGTGCACTTTGTTGCCAACTCCTTTTGCTTATACCTCTAATATCTCTTGTAATATCTGTTTCTCCTTGCTCGTGCCACCACCATCCCTAATAGGCCCAATCATTTAATCAGCAAGCCTCTATTAAATGCCTTCTAATCGCCTCTCCTGGAGTCAGAAAGACTCATCTTCCTGAGTTCACATCTGGCCTCAGAAACTCACCAGCTGTGTGACCCTGGGCTAGTCACTTAACCCTGCTTGCCCCCATTTCCACATCTGTAAAATGAGCTGGAGAAGGAAATGGCAAAACTAGTCTGGTATCTCTGCCCAGAAAACCCCAAATGGGATTTTGATGAGTTGGACAGTGGTGGAAAGGATTGAACAACAGCATACCCCAGCAAGTTAGCACAGTGCTTGGCACACGATAAGTACTTAATAAATGTTCATTGGCTGGAAGCTTGGAAGAGTTCAGTTTTAGGCATGCTGAATTTGGATGTCTCTGGTACATCCAGTTTGAAATACCCAGAAGGCAGCCGATGATTTGGGACCGAAGTTCAGGGGAAAGTGGAAATTGGTGAATAAATCTGGAAATCATCTACCTAGACATCATAATTTAACCTATAGAACTGATGAGGTCCCCAGGAGAGAGTGTATAGAGAGACAAGAGAGGAGGGCCAAGGACGAAGCCTGGGGGAGTGCTAGCAATGATGTTAGGGTGGTGTTAGCCATCTCTCCCATTTATGCTTCACTTAGCTGTCCAAGTCGGGGTGATGCTCACCCCCTGAGTCACTCTGCCTGAAAACCCCTAGGCCCCAATACAAATTGCTGAGCCTTGCTGCGTGCTAGGGGTCTTCTCCTGCAAACTTAAGTAGGAATGGAGGCCACTAATCCATGCATAAAGATCCCTGCTAGCCACATAATTGACTTAGTTTTAAAATGTAATCGTATATGTTTTGTTGTATTTTTACTTCTTTTGACTCTGGGTTGGACAGCCACTGGTGGTGGTGTGGGCTGCGTGTGGCTTGAGGCTGTGTTTAACACCTCTGCTTTGTAGCTCACTCTCTAGGCTGATTCATGTTACTCTCTTTGAAGCTCTGTACTTCCAGACAAACCTGAGTACTTGTTTCCAAAATGAACGTGCTCCTTCTGCCTCAATGCCTCATGCCTAGAATGTATTCCCTCTCTACCTCTGCCCTTCAGAATTCTATTCTTTGAGATCCCCAGCAGGTGCTGTTTTTATATAGCCTTTCCTTGAGTCCATGGCTGAAAGTGTCTTCTTTTCTCAGATTTTCTTGGACCACTCTGGATTTGCGTCCTTGCATTAGTCTCTGCCTTTTCTCTTGATTGTTACTTAAAGTTTGGGAATTTGTATATAGGCTTTTTGAACCTCAACATTTTATTATCGGCTCATTCTTTTATTTTTGTCTCACGAATTTTTAGGTGTCTCAACTGCTATTCTTCCTTCTTTCTATCTATTCTTATGGTATCTTATTCTTACCAGACTGTGTTATATATACTTCCTCTCTGGCCAGTAATCTGTCACCCCTATATTTTAAACTGTGGACCAGGAGTCAGGCAACAAGCATTTATCAAGCAATTACTGTGTGTTAGGCACTGTGCAAAATATTGAGGATGCAAAGAAGGTCCAATACGTAGTCATTGCTCTCAAGGAGCAGCCGTGAGGAGACATTCTAATGGAGGAGACATTGTGCAGGCTGGTATGTTCATATAAGGATCTGCTGTTAAGAAGTCCAGACTTCATTCTCACATGCTTCTCTATCCCTTCCTTGCCTTCAGTTGGCCATGGTGAAGAAAATGACTTGAATCTATAGACTTCAGTCTCTTGCCCAAGATTTCACAATGACTTGCAGTACTACTGACAGTGTCATTTGTACCCACATGAATCATCACAAGTGGGTAGTTTTCATCTATCCTGAGAAGTCTAGATTCTATGCTGTTTCTTAGATGCGTGCTCTGGGAAGGCAGCAGACCTCCCTCTTTGTTACCAGGACAACAAATAGCTTCTTTCAAGATGGAATCAGCCTCGGTTCTTATAGACCATCAGCCGTCTCAGCCCTTTCAGTTGGATGAGTGGAACCATGAACTCCAACACCTCCCTTAAAGGAGGGGGCCTTCCTTGGACTTTTCCATCCTGACCCTGCATCTCCTCCGCAGCAGCTCCAAGGACGCAGACGCCCTCTTTTTGCCCTTTCTCCTCCCACTCTACCACATGCTTATAAGGGAGGACTATTTTCCCTCCTCCATCTCAGACTCCTCCTGGTTGATCGGGTGAAGCCTTTCTTCTGTTGCCATTAAGACGACTTCCATCTCACTCTTGTGCTATAAGAAGTGATGGTCAGGATGGCTTCAGGAAAACCTGGACTTACAGCAGGACCAGGAGCATAATTTACTTGGTAACAGCAATATTTTAGTGATGATCCGCTGTGAAAGACTTGGCTGCTGTGATGAATATCATGGTCCAGGATGGAGCTGATGAATAATGAGTGTGGAGTGAAGTAGACTTTTTTTTAAACTTTCTTCCTTTTTCTTTCTTTTATTGTGTTTCCTTTTTTCAGTGTGGCTAATATGGAGAAAAGTTAGCCATTCATCATCAGGATGCGGAAAAAAAGAGAGAAGAATTGATTCTCCCTCCCAGTGCGGAGTGTGGAGAGGCACTTTTCTGGTCTCTTTTCCCTCTTCTCCACAGAGGAGTTGAGTGCATTTTCACTTCCGTTCCCTCTACTCGCCACGCTGGTCAGGATTTCCATCCTCGTGTCCCGTGGGCTTTGTTTACCTTTTATTGGTCTGATAAGGTGGATACCAGTTGTCCATTTCCCTCCTTATGTGACCAGCCTGTTTTCTTTTTGGATTATAGATTTACTTCATCACATCTTGTACGCTTGTAGTTTCTTGTTTGCTCTGTATTACAGTTCTTCACTTCTACCATGCAAATTATCACTTAATCTTTAGTGATCAAGGACTGACAGTTATAATATTGGAGAATATTGATTTTAAAGTGATGGGCCTTTGGAGCAGGAACCATTAAAGGAGCTTTGCAATGTCTCGAAGGCCATTCAGCTCACTCTCTTTTCTTTTTAAAAAATTTTTTTTTATTTTATTTTTTCAAGGAACCTGGGTTTGAGTAACTTGCAGAGGGTCACACAGCTAGTAAGTGTCAAGTGTCTGAGGCTGGATTTGAACTCAGGCCCTCCTGACTCCAGGTGCTCTATCCACTGTGCTACCTAGCTGCCCCATTCTTTTTCTTCTGTTTAATTCTGGCCCTAGTTTTTTGCAGTCTATTCAAAATATAAAGACACGCACACCTATAGACACTAATAAGATGACCTCTCAATGTGGTCTGTCACGTGTATCATAGACATCTTAATTTGACAGAAGGCATTCTTTATTCACTTGGTTTTTTCTGTGCATACAGTTGGGGAAAACCCTTTTGTTTGGTTCTGGATCTCGTCCAACAGGCTCTGCAGTATTGTGGGGCTTGCTGTATCCAGCATGATGTCATCCTGAAACAGGAGCATGTGGAAGACTTCACTATCCATTGGGAATTAACCTGTGTGTGTGTGTGTGTGTGTGTGTGTGTGTGTGTGTGTGTGTTTTATGTTCCTATTATCCTATTGTTCATAATATTCTAATTCTGCTTGTAGTCAAACACATTGTTATTCTTAGGACTTTGTCTCTTTTGTTTCTAAAAATTGCTAGTTAATGATATTTTTGTGGCTTCTTACATGTTTCCAGTTTAAGTCTCTTTTTGAACTATAACCAAAGCTGGATTTGTGGATCATGACTTTAAATCACAAGTGACCTTCCTTTCCCTGAAAACATTTTGTCACATTTCAGGGTCCTGAGATTCATAAAGAACTGTTTAACAACTAATAACCATCTTTAATATCTGCTAATATTTTTGTGTTCTCAAACTTTGCAGCCATTGAGGACACGAGTGGCTCCCCCTGTATTCCTTTGCTGGCATCTTCTCCAACCCACAAGGTTTGGGATGAGACTCTGTTTCAGCAGAGTGAGCTGGAGTTCGTGCCTTTGAGGTGAGATGGCTTTTCTTACAGCTCTTCTCCTATTTTTCCTTGCTCTTGTGAGCTATGGATTTTCCTAGCAGATTTTTTTTTAAAACAGATATTAATAACTTGGGCCTAAGAGAACATCCAACATTTACTCAGTTACCATTTTCTCTATTGTGGATAATACAGGCCCAAATAAGATTTGTCATACTTAGAAAATGACCAATCTAAAATGTGAAAAGAAATGTCTCTTTACTTTAAATTTAAAAAGAAAGCAAAAAAGTTTATGCTGCTTTTCAGTTTTTCAGGCTTTTCTTTGGTTCAGATCACACTTTGGTTTTTCCTAGAAAGCCCTGCCCTTCAGGCCTCATTTGATAACTAGTCTTCTGGTTGGGACAGGTACTTTCCTCCTCTTGAGGAGACAAGAGGAGTCGTCATCTTCTTCTCATCTCCTATGAAATGTCCCTCTAAATTAGGAGGAAAACATTAAATAATGTTTTCTTTAAATAAAGTTAGGATATCTGTCCCCAGTGAATGTGGTCCTCCCAAGCAGTTGCTGTGAAGAAGACACCATTTGTGTGTGTGTTTCTGTCCCTTTGGGGGACTGTTAATCCCACAGTGCCCTACATGCTTTTGGAACTCCCCCACTTCAGAACCTCTCAACACAAGAAAATTAATCTCTCTACTTTGCAGTCCCTGGAGAGGGTTCTATATACATAGTTGGCTCTAGGTTGCTGCTCTTGGGCTTTGGCTACATAAGCTCATTGTATGGTGTCCACTTTTTTTGAGAGCACCACCTGTTTTCAGAAGATGATAAATCTAGAAGTGTGTTGATATATTTCAGTAAATTCCATGTTCTTTTAAGATAGCAGATGAATTAATGCTTCTTTTATGGAGGAAACTGGATGCTGTTTAAAATAGGATTTATTTTGAAAAGAAATAATGAATTGGACAATCTTGGTTTTTGTTCAACTCTGAGATTCTCTGTTTTGTGAAAACGTGAATACAGGTGCTTGTTGAATGAATGAATATTGAATTGAGTTAATATTAACTATTATAGTGGTAGAAATTTTAGGTACTATCATTTTGAGTTTCTCTTTAATATAGAGAATCAGAGTTTAGAAAAATTAAAATAAGCATCCTGACTCCCTTGTTTTAGGGGGAAAAAAGATAGTTGGTAGAATAGCAGTCACTGTTTATAAATGATGGGTCCCATTTAATCAATCAGTATTTTAAACTTGCTTGAAACGATGGAAGGCATTGTGTCCCTTTGAGCCTATTTACAACATAGTCCTATTTATTATCTGTATGACTCTCACTTTGGAGATGGCTTAGAGTGGAGTGGAGAAGAGGACTGGATCTAGTCAGTGACCCCACTTTTTAATCCTGGCTTGATAGCTTATGGCTGGAGGGAATTTGGGTGAGGCCTTTGACCTGCCTGGGCAGGAAGGGACTGGACTAGCTGGTCCCTGAGGTCCTTTCCTTTCTGCCTCTTTTTATCTCTGACCCTATGAGATAGATAGTGTCTGTGTTCATATTTGAAAAGAAAATGTTTTATTGCTCACCCTTTTTATTTTCATAATGTCTTACCAGGGGGATTCCTGATCTATCTGAAGTTTCAGAATCGCGTTCCAGACATTCACAAGTCAATGAAGCCTTGTTTCCATCCTCCTCTGAAGGGCCCTCTGACTTCTGTGACAACCATCCCAGCCTGAGTACTCATAAGACAGTCGAGATCAGCACCATCGCCTCTTATGAGACCGGTGTTGCGTGTCCACGTTTCCCTCGTCAACAAGCGTACATTTACACCAACAAAAAGTCTACTTCTTCACCTGATACGGGTGATGAGCTTTCCAGATCATATGGAAAAGATGGCGTTGAAACCCTTGATTCTCACATGTCACTGAGGACATGGGAAACTACCCAGAAGCTGGAAACATTTCCATCCAGGCAGGACCAGAGCGTGCTCAAAGATGATGGTGTTTCTCCTTTGGACTGCAGACTTTCACATTCTTCCCTTCTTCCTTGCTTAGAAAAAAACAGATTAGGTTTTTCTTCACCTTCAGATCGCTCTATTTGTGAGAGTTTCAAACTTGATTTTTTGAAATCAGATGAAAGCAAAGTTGCAAGATTGGGGGATATATGCTCTCTACATTTTAAAGGAGAGATCTCTTCTAAGTTTATGTCTCATTCCTTGTTCCCTACATCTTCACAATGCCAGTCTGTGCAGAATTCTGTAGGTCCTAATGCGAATTCTGTAAAACTGTCAGTACACAGTGACAGCACTAGAGCAGGATCTTCTGGTATTGCTTTTCATTCTGGCTTCCAGCATTCTGATAGATTTAAGTTGGATGACATGTCAAAGCCAGGCCCAGACAAAGGTTTTGATGCTAATAAAACTATGGCATTCCATGAGGTTGTGGCTTCTATAGAGCCAACAGCAAGTAAAAACAGCTCTGCTGCTGTTCAGGATTTATTAGGTGTTAGATCAGATCAGAAACAAACCATTTCTCCCTTGAGTTCTCAAACTGAAAAATCATCACCAGGACAACCAACTCAACCATCTCCTTCGGTATTTCCAGTCCAAAATTTCACTCCAGTACCATCTCTGAGGTCAGCTCCTGCCACTTCAAAACTTCAGTTTTCTTTTGTTTCCTCAAATGAAGAATTAGCCAACCCCAATCCAAGAAACCTTGCTGTTTGGAAACCACAGTCACCTTCAGGTAACCAGGATGTAAGCAGTGAGTCTACTGAGAAGCCTCTTCCTTGTTTGGATACCATGGGTACTTCTGGAGATCTGCCTTATGTTTCACCATTAACTCAGACTTATTCTCCTACTTTAGTAAATATTATGCGTTATGATATTTCACGTAGTTTTCCGATTCCAGGTGAAGCTTCTCAGCCTCTGGCATCATTTAAGGACACTACACTTGGGACAAATGCAGTTATGAAGGATGACACCAATATTAAAAGTTCACAACTCTATGGAAGTGGCATTATATCCAGCGGAAGAGTTGCTGAAATGCTAAGAGACGAGAAGTATAACATGAAGGACCTACCAGAGACACGGGAGCCTTCCCAGAATGACATTGAACCATCTGGGGGCTCAACATTCCCTTCTGGTTTGACTGACCAGGTCAGAGATGGTGCCTCAGAGCGCAGCATTCCTCCTTTGACTTTTTCCCAGGCAAAGTCCCACAAGAGCACATCCACCACTGACAGCAAACCAGTCCCTGCAGAACTATTGCTCGCCGATGCAGAGGTCAAGGTATACCAGGATCGCACTTCACAAACATCACCGGAGAGAAAGGTAAATAAACCATGAAGAGAAGCCTCTTGACTTTGATCCAGTTTGGTAGATTTAAGTAAAAAGGATTATGCTCTATGGGAGTGAGGGAGTAATTGAACAGAAAATAATGGGGAACTGGATGAGAGGCTGGAAAAGAAAGCCAGAGGTTAATGTTGGAAGTATAAATGTAGCTGCTTCTGTGGGCACCTGAGTTTTCATCATGGTCTAACTTAGAATAATTTGAAGCTGAGAGGAACAAAAGAGTTTGCTTAGTCCAGCTTATCTTTGAGTATGGGAGAAACGGAGGTTCATAGATGCTGATTGGCCCTAATTGTAAAATTTTAAAATGGGAGCTGTGATCTTCAGTTTACCATGAACATTAATAATACTACCAGCGACAGGGCTCTTGACAACCCGCTGATGAACCAAATCAGGGTGGGGGTTTGCTTGCCCCTGGGAATTTCTCCTGAAATGGTGATTTGGTCCAAAGGAGAAGACTTGTGTCTGTGCGTTAATGTCCTCCGCATAGGCCTGTCCGTTCTCAGGTGTTGTACTGAGCTGCACCATTCATTGTCTTCCATGCAGAATATCACTCGGTGTTGGAGTTGGATCCTGGCCATTTAACACAAATACATTTTAAGTTCCACAGACAAATAGAAGCATTTAGAAATAGAGATGAGAACCAAAGAAAACCTAAATGATTGAACATACTGTTTCCTGATTATTAAGCCTGGCACACAAAGCGCTTGACAAACGCTTGTTTCCTCCTAGAAGAAAAGACGAACGTGGGGGGTGTTTGGGGCCCTGAGCTGTCTTCCACTTCTCTTCTGCTTTCCTAATGTGGTCTTATTGCTGTTGTGCTTACATTTAATTACCTAGTTGTCACCTTTATTTGTTTTCTTGCTTTCAATTAATTCATTTAAGTCTTCCCACATTTCTTTGAATTCTTCATATTGGTTATTACAGAGAAACAGGTTCAATAGAATTTATATACTGTAACTTAGTCATGACTTATTATTATTTCTGGAGTTTTGGTAGTAGAGATAGTGTTTCTGGGAACTTTTTTTGGGGTACATAGAGGTCTTTTCTTTTTCCTGTTAATGACTGGCTTAGGAAGTAATCCAAGCAGTAGGATTTTGGCCTGACATATTTGTTTAAACTTTATTAAAACTCAGCACGTAATGTTATTTTTCTCTTTGAAAAGGTGGAACCAATTCACAGTTCCACCAGGAGTGTGCTAATGTGCCTGAACTTCATGTCAGTGTTTCAGCTTAGATTTGTCATTTATTGTTGCAGATACCTTCAGTGATAGCTAACCTACCTTTCTGCTCTCCTTGTAGATGAATTGTTATGGCTGGGAAAAGTGTATCACCTGATAGTTGATGAGGTTTTCTGGGCACTCTCCTCTCTCTCTCTTCTCTCTCTCTTCTCTTTCTCCTCTCTCTTCTCTCTCTCGCTCTCTCCTCTCACTCTCCTCTCTCTCTCTCTCCACCCCCCTCCTCTTGCTCTCCCCTCTCGCTCTGTCCTCTCTCTCTCCCCCGCTCTCTCCTCTTGTGCTCTCTCTCCCTCCCTCTCTCTCAATATGTGTACATACCTTGAAGATATAGATTAGTAAAAAATAATACAACAATTTCCTGTCACGATGGAAGGGCTCAGGGCATATGTCAGTTGTCTGAGAACCAGCTCAGCCAGGTTTGGAGAGGCTCATCCCTAGATTGGCTTCAGGGCAGTGAGTTTTTGGCCACCACGGTTCTTGTCTCTGGGTCTCCCTGTTGGTGCCCAGTCTGAAAGGGCTGAGGGTGCTCATGGGCTTTATTTCAGTACGGTTCTCTCCTCCTTAGATACCCATCCACTCCCAGGGGTCACCGTATTAATGCTGGACTTCAGACCTTGAAACTCCTGAGCTCAGGGGATCCTCCAGGCTCTGACTCCCTGGTAGCATTGATTGGTATTCAAGGGGTTATGATCCACACTAGAGACTTTGTAGCAGTGAGGTGACAGGTCATTGGAGTATGGAGGTAAATTAAAAGTGTTTCCTCGTGCCTTTCTTTTTATTGGAATAGAAGACAAGCCTCTTGAGAAGGGTACTTGTTGTTATCTGTCCCTCCTCCGTAGCTCAGTACCTTGTACGCAGCAGCTTTTCAACATCTGGGTGTTAAGTGAAATGATTGAATTCCATCTAGGGAACTTCCTGCCTTGATTACATTCTAGAGTTCCCTTCTAGAAGGGAAGGTGGAATGAAGGGAAGTGTGGTGCTTTTTTCTTCACTCCAGCAAAAGGAAGAGAGAAAATTTGTCTAGGTTGCTAGTTTTTTTTCCTATTTTTCTTATGGGCTACAAATAATTTTTAGACATTTCTGGCTTGTTTTGAGACAGCTAGGAGGGGGTACAGTGAATAGAGTGCCGGGTCTTGAGTCTAGAAGACCTGAGTTCAAATCCAGCCTCAGATACTTACTAGATTTTGTATGACCCCGGGCAATCATTTAACCTCTGTTTGCCGCAGTTTCCTCAACCGTAAAATGAAGATAGTGATAGCGCCTACCTCTCAGGGTTGTTGTGGGACCAAATGATAGAATATTTGTAAAGTGCTTCTCACCCCAGTGCTGGCACGTAATAGGTGCTTAACAAATGTCTTTTCTATTCCCATTCCTCTTAATTGCATTACACAGAAATTTCAACTTATTTTTCTTTAAATTCTTTTTAAAAAATTCTTTATAATTCTTAAAGAATTCTTAAATATTTTGAAAGATCTTACAGAGTATGAGGCCCCACAAAATCAGAGGACAGTTCCTGATTTTCAAAACAGAAACAGGTAGGAGAATGTAGTGAGTGTGCAAGCTTTAGTTGAGCAAATTCTGCTGGGATTGCCAGCAAGATTTTAGAAAGTGTTGATTACTGCACTTCTAGCGAGGAAGCAGTAATCACAAATAACCAGAATGGCATCATGGTAGATTCACTTAATTCCCTTTTTTGACAGGGTGACTAGATGGTAGCTTGGGGGATGATACAGTTAGAGTGGGCTTTCCTCTTTAACAAAGCATTTCATAGGCCACTTCCCCAGGAGAGAGCAGAGTGCCTAGGCCCATTCTGACCAGCGATCAGTCTTCATATGCCTTACTCCCTCTGTTTCCTCTTGATCAAGATGCTCTGTCTCCTGACTCTGCCTCTCCCCCATTCCTGGGGCGTTCCCTCTCTCTCCCTCCTCCCTTTCCTCTCCTCTCCCTCTCCCCTTCCTCACCTTTGCCTCCTGGCTTCTTTTGCCTCCTATCATTAAGGGTCTTGTAGAATCATGCTCCATTTTACTGGGTACAATGCTTTTGAATCTAAGCTTAGGATCTTTGCCTTGTGGAGCTCCTCAGAGTGAGGGCCACAAAATGTTGGATGATTCTTTTCGGCTGTTCGCAGTGTTTTGATCTGTAATGTTCCTGAGAGTTTTTATTTTGGGGTTTCTTTCAGAAGCTGACTGGTAGATTTTATTTTCATATCGCCCTTTGATTTTAAGGGATTTGGGCAGTTTTATTTTATGATTTCTTAAAATACAATCCTGGTGTGGTGACACATGCCTGGAGTCTTAGCTACTGGGAAGCTGGAGGCTGGTGAATCCCTTGAATTTGGGATTCTAAGCTGCAGTTGAGCTAGAGCTTGGCCAGATGTCCACACTAAGTCTGGTGCCAATGTGGTGAGCTCCCTGGAGTAGAGGAGCTCCTGGCTAACTAGGGAGAAGCAAACCAGTCCAGGCTGGAAAAGCAGAGCAGACTGAGGATTGGGATCAGTGTTGGGATCAGGCCTGTGAGTGGCTGCTGCATTTCTAGCCTGAATGAAATGGACAAAATCTAAAAAAAAACAAAAAAAGATACCTAGGCTCCTTTTTCAGGTATTTGAGTGATTGTTAAATCATCTCTCCTTGATCTGTTTTCCAGGTTTTATATATGGGATGCCTTACATTTTCATTATTTTTTTTTTGTCTTTTGACTTTGTTTTAATATTTCTTGTTCCAGGAACAAATATTTATTTATTTACTAATTAATTAATTAATTGAATTTTTTGGAGGGGGAGGGCAGGGCAGTTGGGGTTAAGTGACTTGCCCAAGGTCACACAGCCAACAAGTAGGTCAGATGTCTGAGGTTGGATTTGAACTCGGGTCCTCCTGACTCCAGGGCCTGTGTTCTACTCGCTGCGCCACCTAGCTGTCCCAGTAATATTTATTAAGTACCTACTATATGCCTGGCACCAGATACAAAGACAGAAAACAGTCCCTGCCCTCAGGGACCTTGTAGTCTAATGGGAGAGACAGCATGCAAACAACTCTGTGTAAACTGTATATGAGATCAGTTGGAAATAATGAATAGAGGGAAGGCATTGGCACTAAGGGGAGACAGGAATCTTCCTGGAGAAGATTGTAACTAGGACGTGAGCCAGGAAGCAGAGAAGAGGAGGGCGAGCATTTGAGGCCCTGGGAGCTGGCCAGCCAGAGAGGATGCCTGGGCCTGAGAGGGGGAGAAACAGAAAGGAGGCCAGTGTCACCAGGCTGAAGATGGGGGTGGGGAGGAGGGGGTTGTGTGTGTGTGTGTGTGTGTGTGTGTGTGTGTGTGTGTGTGTAAATTTTAAGATTATAAAGGTAGGAGGAGACTTAGGTTATGAAAGACGTTGCTTGCCAAAACAAGAGGTTTGATTTTTGATCTGAGGGCTGATAGGGAGCCACTGGAGATTATTCAATGGGGGGCTGGGGTGACACAGTCAGATTTGCACTTAAGGAATATTACTTTAATGGATGAATGGATGGACTGGAGTTGGGAGAGACTGGAGGCAGCTAGTGCCACTAGCAGCGATCACCATAGTCCAGGTATGAGGTGATGAGGGCCTGCACCAGGCGGGGGCTGGTGTCAGAGGACAGAAAGGAGCACATGCAGGAGATAGTACAAAGGTAAAATTGACAGGCCTTGACAGGACATTGGAAATGGGGAATGAGATAGAGTTCAGGATGACTCCTAGATTTCAATCCCTAGGGACTGATAAGGATGGTGGTGCCCTGTTGAATCTAGAAGACCTGAGTTCCAATCCAGCCTTGGCCACTTACTAGCTGTCTGACCTTGGGCACTCCTCTTTTTAGAGAGAAAGATGATGTGTTCTGTTTTGGACTTGGTGAGTTTAAGATGTCTCCTGATTATTCAATTTGAGATATCTGAAATTTGTTTTGATTGACTTTATTTGCTTTTTCCAGCTTTGTGGATTTCATATTTCTTGTGTTCTTGATGGTACGGTAAAGTTGGAGTGGGAGAATGAGAAAGGGGTTTCTTGGCTGATTGAAACAAAATATATTTTTTTAAAAAATGGGAAAACTTGAGAACTCTCATCAACATAATGACCAACCACAGTTCCTGAGGACTCGTGATCAAACGTGCTGCCCACTTCCTGACAGCGGGGTGATAGACTCAGGGTGCATATTGAGACGTATGTTTTGTAGACAGAGTCACTGAGAAATTTTGTTGTGCTTGACTATACATATTTGTAAAGGTAGTTTTATTTTTTTTTACCTTCTTAATGTGGGGATGGTGTAGGAGGTTAGAGGGCAAGAAAGCTGCACTTTGAAAATAAGGTAGAATTTTATTAAAAAAAAATAGAAAATGCAAAAGTACCGATTAGGAAATTCAAGAAAAAAAAATCACATTGTGTTATTTTTGCAGCCCAGGTTAACATATAGAGGATATAGACAGAGGGATTGCAGATATTCAGGCCTGGGTTTTCTGAAAAACATCAGTATGGAGCTTTCTTGCCCATACACAGCAGTATACCAGGGCCCATCCTGGAGCAGAGAACAGGAACCACTGCTCTGAGCCACCAGCCCTGGGGTAGACTGATAAAGGGACTTGCATGTATGGTTGGGGAGGTGATCCAAGGTGAGGAGTAGATGCAGGTTGGGTGACTTCTTTATTTACTCATTCTTCCAGCTTTCCTTTCTGATTTTGGTCTTTAGGGTCAGGGTTGGGTTCAGAGCTGCCCAGATGCTTCTGGTGCCGACCTTGGGTCTCCCAGGCCAGCCCTGGAAGTGGTGCCTGGTCTACAGTAAGTGCTTAAGGAGTGTGAGATGACTGACAAAGGACTCTTTCAGTGTGAGCTGACCAAAGGTCCCACGACATGGGTTTTCTTGCTGCCTCTGTATGGGTGATGAAACCGCCTCCACGAATTCCTTTTTTTCCCTCTTTCTGCGGGTATCATTTCACTGCTTCCCTTTTTTTGGTGCCATGTATGGTGAGAAATCAAATTGAGGTGATTCAGTTCCTCTAGTGGTAGGCTGTCCTGTTATTGGTCATCGGACAAGTACTAACAGCTCAGTTAAAGTTTATTGAGTATCAAGATCGTTGTGATTCTTAGCACTCTCTGTCTGCTTTACCTTTGTCATTCCCCCTGGGTACGGAGATCTATTTTGTCTGTCTTTGTTTCATGGGCTGCCAAAGTCAAGGATTGGTCACACAGATGGCAGTTTATTATTGAGGAGCCTCTTTGTACCTGATTAGGGTGGTGCCTGGAGAATAGGCCCAGTTTTGTTCCCGAGACCACATTTAGCACCTTCTTCTTAGCCTGCTAGAAACTGCCGACCTTTTGCTGTGCTGCTGATGCCTTGGAGAACCCAACATCTCCATGCCACCGTGATGAGACCTCACAGGATGACCTTGTGCTTCACTGTAAGAGAAGTAAAGCTAGAAAGTCGTTCTTGGGTGTAATGTCAAATCAGATTTCTTGTTAGAAAACCCCAAGTAATGCTTTGGTTTGACCCAAGAGTGTATCTTGGACTTCATTGACCTTAGAAGTAGTTTCGCCTCTCACATACCTCACAGGAGGAAAGATGTTGTTTTGGTGTTTTTGAGGTTATATATAGGACTGACTGGGAAGGGCCAGGTATAGTGGGAGATTCATTTTGTTGTCTTAAGTATTTGGGAAGGATTATTTATAAGGCTGTGCTATAAACCAGAAACCCTAAGTTGTGAAGCATTTTTCTGGAGGAACTTTGTTGAATAATTTGAGGCTTTTGTGGCCAATTCTATCATTTCCTATTATATACTGAATATGATAACCCATAAGGAAGGTGTAGATATAGATGAAACATTTATTAAACACTTACTATGTGCCAGGCCTTGGACTAAGTACTGGGGATTCAAATAAAACTAAAAAAACCAGTGCCTGCCTCAGGTAGCTTATATTTTAATGATAAAGAAGAGGAGCTGGCAGTGTGGAGAGGAGTAAGGCTTCTGGCAAGGAAGCAGAGAAGTGGGGAGAGGGAGGAGTGGTACCGGACATGCTGAGAGCTGGGCCTGGATGCTTCATGAAGTTGAGTTCAGGGACCCCCAGTCAGGATTGAGCCTCAACATGGAGAGGGCTCTAGGGGGAGGAAGCTGAAGAGTCAGAGTGGAGCATTTCTCTGAACAAATGAGGATTTATTAAGCCTTTCCTAGATGCAAAGTTGTGTGCTACGAGTGTAGGCTGAGGAAGGCCAGACTGGCCTTGCTCTCTCCTATTCTGAGGTAGGAGGTTTTAGTGAGAAGTCAGCTAGAAAGAAGAGAAGAATCTTCTATAATGTTATTTCTGTGGTGAGACCTTGTTCCTTTCTCTTATTGACCATTTGACAGGGCCAAGGACTTTGTTTGGCAGTGAGAATTTTCTCTTCTGGGTCTTTAGTAGCTGTGGCTGCTAAGGATGTTGGGGCTTCAGCATGAGCAAGACCAATTGTCAGGTTGCACCTGCACAGGTGTTGACTTACCTGGGTGGTGGGTGAAGTCGATGGTCTGCGCCCTTAGAGTCAGAAACTGGGGCTGTTTCCAGTGAGACCATGGGGGAAGTGGTGCTTAAAGGGGTGGCCGTTGTCAGACTCCGTTGGCGTATACCACCTTTTGTCTCTCTGTCAGGGAGCTTGCTGCTTCATTTGTTGAATTGAATGTGGCAAATTTAAAATACATTGAAAACGTATGTTGAAAATTAGAGGAGCGCAGACGTTCAGTTGTTGTGATAGAAATGCTAACATAGTCCTGGTGAATTGAGTGTGATAAAACATTCTGTATTTAGCGTCATTGTGGTCTTATCCTGCTCATGTTCCTGTGTCTAAAGTGGGTTTGATGTTTGTCTCCATCTGAAGTCATAGATGCAACATGGGCTCTAAAGTTATTGTAATGGATTTTAAATTTACTTCCTAATTTTATGTCTTTCCTCATGTCTCACCCCTTTAGGTACACCATCGCTTCATTGACTCTCGTTCATTTGTTCCTCCAATACCATGTGTTCCATTACCAGTCATAGAGCCTCCAGTACAGTGTCCTAATACGTTGGGGATATTTTATAAGAGCTCAAAGATCACTTCAAATGGTAAGTAGAATAGGAGACTTAAATCTTTTTGGAATACTAGAAAATAAGAACCATTCCTTTCCTTCCTCCCTCCCTTCCCTTTCCCTTCCCCTCCTTCTCCCCTCCTTCCTTTCTCTCCCTCCCTCCTTTTTCTCCTCTCCTTCTTCCCTTCCTCTCCCATAAGCAGTTTTCTATGATTTGAGTAACAGTTTATAATTTGGATCATACAGTCTTTTTAAAAGTTGCTTGATTTGTAAATGAAAGGATTATTGTACATGACGGTCTCCATTCAGGGGCAGGACTGCAGTGAAGCTGACGGACGTTTTTGGCAGCTCATTTGTATACTCCTGTTCATTGAACTCCTGTAAGACATGACCTATTGGTTTGACTGTGTTTCGTTCCATGATTTTAAAAATAGAAACATGGAAACCTAAAGCCTCATTAAAGTTTTAAGAGCCCATTGACTTGTAGTCAGTGATCCAAGCTCTAGCTATTAAGTGTCTACTGTGTGTTAGGCCCTGGCCTAGGTGACAATGCGGAAAAATCCCTGCCCTCAGAGAGCTTCTAGTCCATGGGGGATATGACATGTATGTATAGAGATATAGACAAAATTGATACACAGTGCTTTTGGGGGAATGACACAAACACCTGGGGAAATTAGGAAATCCTCTCCTTAAAGGTGACATTGGAGCCACGCTTTGAAGTAAACTAGAGATTCCCCAAAGTGGAGATAAGGAGAAAGTGCATTGTAGGCATATGGGGCAGCTTTGGCAAAGACAGAGAGGTGAGAGCTGGAGAGTCACTTCTGGGGATCATTAAGAAGGCCAGATTGGCTGCTCCTTAGTGAAATAAGGTTGGGAAAGTCCATTGTTCTTCCTACACTGGTGGTGGTGGCAGCCAGCATTGCCAGGGAAAGATGTCAGTGCACGTGGGACTCGTTGGATGCTTATTGTGTTGCTTGTGGTGGCACCTTGTCCTTGGGGAGAAGGGAGCCCACCTGAGAGTGGGATAATTCAGCTCTGCTCTATCGTCTGCCCATACATCTCTTGCTTTCTTGTCCTGTTGCTGATCATGCCTCACCAAAGTCTGACCTTGGATTACTCTGATCCCCTTCAAAAGCTGCTGAAAAGCACTAGAGAAAGTCATGACCCCATGGTGACTGGTCCCCTCTGATTTTATGTCACCATTCTTGTCTGGGCCCTCACTTCAGCAAGGTACTCCTTTCATACCTTCCACGTGCCCCAGTGGTTATTCCAGACCTCCTCATCCCCCCTGCAGCCTCCCGTGGTGCCCTATTCTTACTGCCTCTGAGAGGAAGATAGCATTGCATACTTGGCTGAAAGATCAAAGCCATTTGGCCAGACTCTGTCTGATTTCTTCCTTCTTTAATCATTTAGATGCCATCACCAGCTGTTTCCTCCTTTACCCCATGAAAAGGTGGCCCTTCTTGCAAGGCCTACCCTCTCTGTGCATCCTTGATCTCATCCCTTCCTGTCTTCTGTAGGAGATTCCCTTACCGCTTCCACCCCATCATCCTCATTCTTTCTCTAGAGAATTTAAACATTTTCAGAGAAAGAAAGTGTACAAACCAGAAATGAATTTCTAAAGAAGAGAAACTTTCAGGCCCAGATGGATTTGCCAGTGAATTCTGTCAACATTCGAAGAACAATAAATTCCACTGTTATGTAAATTGTAGCAAAAGAAGCTATTCTATCACATTTCTTTCGTGACACAGATGTGGTCTTGTTACTTAAACCAGGGAGAATCAGAACAGGAAAAGAAAACTTTAGACTACTATTCCTAATAAACAGATGCAGAAATTTTAAATAAAGTATTATCGTAGAGGCTAAAACAATATATTATCATGATGATGCCATATGACCAAGTTGGATTTATACCAGGAATATAGGGTTGGTTTAATAT
This sequence comes from Trichosurus vulpecula, assembly GCF_011100635.1. Classification (NCBI taxonomy): domain Eukaryota; kingdom Metazoa; phylum Chordata; class Mammalia; order Diprotodontia; family Phalangeridae; genus Trichosurus; species Trichosurus vulpecula. Next base: position 432,134,720 of record NC_050575.1, on the reverse strand, counting down.
TGGGAAAATTATAAAATCAATTTACTATATTAATAACAGTCATGATTATATGAATAAATGCAGAAAAAGCCTCTGACAAAATACAATATCTGCTTCTATTCACGACACTAGAAAACACAAGAATAAATAAATGAGTCATTGTTTAAAATGATCAATATTTCATATCTAAAACCAAGAGAATTTATAACAGATAAACTGGAATCTTTTGCAGTATTTTCAGGGGCGAAACAAGGGTATTCATTGCCACCATTCCTATCTCCCACAGTACTAGAAATGTGGGCTGTAACAAAAGAGCAGAAAAAGAATCGAGGGAATAACCACAGATAAACAAGAAGCAAAACGGTCACTGTGCAGATAATAGGATAATGGACTTAAAGAGCCCGAGAGAGTCACTCTCGGTTTCTTCTAAATCCTCGGCATTTCTGTTCCTTCGCTTTAAATTTGAAGGTCTTTCTCCTGATTGTTGACAGAATGTGTTTCTGAATAAAATTGTTTTTTTTTTAAATTTTTTTTTTATTTTTAGTTTACAACACACGGTTATACATAATTTTGAGTTCCAGATTTTCTTTCCTCCCTCCCCCCTCCCTCCCCAAGATGGAATGGAATCCCATGTAACTTCCATGTATAACTTCGCATTGAATTAATTTACGCACTAGTCAAGTTCTGGAGAAGAATTATGACCAATGGAATGAATCATGACAAAGAAGAAACAGAACCAAAAAAAAAAAACCAACCCAAAAACAAAAACAAAAGAGAGAAAAAGAAAGGGGAGAAAAATGCGAGCATAAAGTGTGCCTCAATCTGCATTCAGACTCCATAGTTCTTTCTCTGGATGTAGATAGCATTCTCCATCGTGGGTCCTTTGGAGTTGTCTTTGCACGTTGTGTTGCTGGGAAGAGCAAAGTCTTGTCAAGGTTAGTCCTCACAGAATCCATATATCTGTGGTTGTGTATAATGTTCTGGCTCTGCTCCGCTCACTCAGCATTATGTCGTGTAGGTTCTTCCAGGTTGTTACGAAGTCCGTATCATCCCCATTTCTTATAGCACAATAGTATTCCATTACCTTCATATACCACAGCTTGTTCAGCCATTCCCCAATTGATGGGCATCCCTTTGATTTCCAATTCTTGGCTACCACAAAAAGAGCCGCTATAAATATCTTTGTACATATGGGTCCTTTTCCTGCTTGTGTGATTTCTTTGGAATACAACCCTAGAGGTGGTATTGCTGGGTCAAAGGGTATGAACATTCCTGTGGCCCTTTGGGCATAGTTCCAAATTACTCTCCAAAATGGCTGGATCATCTCACAACTCCACCAGCAATGCAACAATGTTCTAGTTTTCCCCCATCCTCTCCAGCATTTATCTTCCTGTTTTGTTATTTTAGCCAATCTGACAGGAGAGATATGGTATCTAAGAGTTGTTCTGATTTGCATTTCTCTAATCAGTAGTGATTTAGAGCATTTTTTCATATGCCTATAGGTATCTTTAATTTCTTCCTCTGGAAACTGTCTGTTCATATCCTTTGATCATTTCTCAATTGGGGAATGACTTGTATACCTATATATTTGGTTCAGTTCCCTGTATATTTTAGAAATAAGGCCTTTATCAGTGACACTAGTTGTAAAGATTTTCTCCCAATTTTCTGCTTACCTCCTAATCTTTGTTGCATTGCCTTTTTTTGTACAAAAACATTTCCATTTAATATAATCAAAATTATCCATTTTGCATTTTGTAGTGCTCTCTATCTCTTGCTGGGTCATGAATTCTTTTCCATAAATTGATAGGTAAACTATTCGTTGCTCTCCCAACTTGCCTTTATCAGCCTTTATTCCTAAATCATGAACCCATTTTGACTTTATTTTGGTATATGGTATAAGATATTGGTCTATGCCCAGTTTCTGCCTTGCCATTTTCCAATTTTCCCAGCAGTTTTTGTGAAATAGTGAATTCTTAGCCCAGAAGCTGGCCTCTTTGGGTTTATCAAAGAGTAGATTGTTATAGTCGTTGACTTCTCCATCTTGTGTACCTGTCCTATTCCACTGATCCACAACTCTGTTTCTTAGTTAGTACCAGGTGGTTTTGATGACTGCTGCCCTATAGTACAGTTTAATATCTGGTATGGCTAGGCCACCTTCTCTAGCATGTCTTTTCGTTAATACCCTAGATATTCTAGACCTCTTGTTCTTCCAGATGAATTTTGTTATTATTTTGTCCAGCTCTGTAAAATAATTTTTTGGTAGTTCAGTTGGTATGGCACTGAATAGATAGATTAATTTAGGTAAAATTGTCATTTTTATTATGTTAGCTCAGCCTAACCATGAGCAATTGATATTTTTCCATTTATTTAGATCTGACTTTATTTGCGTGAAAAGTGTTTCATAATTATGTTCATATAGGCCCATGGGTTTGTCTTGGCAGATAAACTCCCAAATACTTTATAGTGTCTACAGTAACTCTGAATGGAATTTCTCTTTCTATCTCTTGTTGTTGGGCTTTGTTAGTAATGTATAGGAATGCTGAGGATTTATGTGGGTTTATTTTATATCCTGCAACTTTGCTAAAGTTGTTTATTATTTCAAGTAGTTTTTTACTTGATTCTCTAGGATTCTCTAAGTAAATCATCATATCATCTGCAAAAAGTGATAATTTAGCTTCTTCTTTGACTATTCTAATTCCTTCAGTTTCTTTTTCTTCTCTTATTGCTACAGCTAACATTTGTAGAACCAAATTGAATAGTAGGGGTGATAATGGACATCCTTGTTTCACCCGTGATCTTATTGGGAACTCATCTAGCTTATCCCCATTACAAATAATGCTTGTTGATGGTTTTAGGTAGATGCTATTTATAATTTTAAGGAAGGCTCCATTTATTCCTATGCGTTCTAGTATTTTTAATAGGAATGGGTGTTGTATTTTGTCAAAGGCTTTTTCTGCATCTATTGAGATGATCATATGGTTTCTGCTAGTTTTGTTGTTGATATGGTCAATTATGCTAATAGTTTTCCTAATATTGAACCAGCCTTGCATTCCTGGAATAAATCCTACCTGGTCATAGTGTATTATTCTGGTGACAAGTTGCTGCAATATTTTTGCTAATATTTTATTTAAAAATTTTGCATCAATATTCATTAGGGAAATTGGTCTATAATTTTCTTTCTCTGTTTTGACTCTACCTGGTTTGGGTATTAGTACCATATTTGTGTCATACAACGAATTTGGTAGGACTCCTTCTTCTTCACCTATTTTCCCAAATAGTCTACAAAGTATAGGAATTAATTGTTCTTTAAATGTTTGATAGAATTCGCATGTAAAACCATCTGGCCTTGGAGATTTTTTCCTAGGGAGTTCATTGATGGCTTGCTCAATTTCTTTTTCTTTTTCTGAGATGGGGTTATTTAGAAATTTTACTTCCTTTCTGTTAACCTGGGCAATTTATGTTTTTGTAGATATTCATCCATATCTCTAAGGTTATCAAATTTATGGGCATACAGTTGGGCAAAATAATTCCTAATTATTGTTTTGATTTTCTCTTCATTAGAGGTGACCTCACCCTTTTCATTTTTGATACTGGTAATTTGATTTTCTTCTTTCTTTTTTTTAATCAAATTGACCAAAGGTTTATCAAATTTTATTGGTTTTTTCATAAAACCAGCTCTTTGTTTTATTTATTAATTCAATAGTTTTCTTGGTTTCAATTTTATTAATCTCTCCTTTGATTTTCAGTATTTCTAATTTGGTATTTAATTGGGGATTTTCAGTTTGTTCTTTTTCTAGCTTTTTCAGTTGCATGCCCAAATCATCGATCTCCTTTTTCCCTATTTTATTCATGTAAGCATTTAGAGATGTAAAACTTCCCCTAAGAACTGCTTTTGCTGCATCCCATAAGTTTTCATATGTTGTCTCATTATTGTCATTCTCTTGAATGAAGTTATTAATTGTTTCTCTGATTTGTTCTTTGCCCCACTCATTCTTTACAATTAGATTATTTTGTTTCCAATTAACTTTTAGCTTATTTTTCCATTGTTCTTTGTTACAAATAATTTTTATTGCATCATGATCTGAAAAGTATGCTTCGACTACTTCTGCCTTTCTGCACTGGATTGTGAGGTTTTTATGCCCTAGTACATGGTCAGTTTTTGAGTATGTGCCATGTACCGCAGAGAAGAAAATATATTCCTTTTTATCCCCATTTAGTTTTCTCCAGAGGTCTATCATATGTGCCTTTTCTAAAATTCTGTTCACTTCCTTAACTTCTTTCTTATTTATTTTGAGGTTAGATTTATCAAGTTCAGAAAGGGGAAGGTTGAGGTCTCCCAATATTATAGTTTTGCTGTCTATTTCTTCCTGTAACTCCCTTAACCTCTCCTCTAAGAATTTGTATGCCACACCACTTGGTGCATAAATGTTAAACAGTGATATTGCTTCTTTGTTTGTGGTGCCTTTTAGCAGGATGTAGTGTCCTTCCTTATCTCTTTTAATTAAATCCATCTTTACTTTTGCTTTGTCTGAGATTAGGATTGCTACACCTGCTTTTTTTTACTTTAGCTGAGGCGCAATATATTTTACTCCAGCCTTTTACCTTTACCCTGTGTGTATCCACCTGTTTCAAATGTGTTTCTTGTAAACAGTATATTGTAGGATTATGGTTTTTAATCCATTCTGCTATCTGCTTCCATTTTATGGGAGAGTTCATCCCTTTCACATTCACAGTTATGATTTCTGTCTGTGTCTTTTTCTCCATCCTATTTCCCCCTGTTTATGCTTTTATTTCTCCCTTTCCCCTTCCACTCCTCAACAAAGTTTTGCTTTTGACTGCCGCCTTCCTCAGTTTACCCTCCCTCTTTATTCCCCTCCCTTGTCTTACCATTTCCCACTTGCTACTTCTCGCCTCCCTTCTGACCACCCCCCTCCCTTTTTCCCCCCTTTCCCCTCCTACCTCTTGTAGGACAAGTTAGATTTCTTTACTTATCAGGGTATGTTATTCCCTTCTTGAATCAGATCAGATGACAGTAAAGATCAAATACTGCTCTTCTCCCTCCCTTCTTTCCCTCTACTAAAATGTGTTTTTGTGCCTTTTCATTTGTTGTTATTTACTCTTTTCTACTACTTCCTTACCTCTTCTCTCATAGCCCTCCCTTTACATCTCTTAATTATGTTTTTTATCCTTATATCAGTTATTTTATACAGACATTCCCAGTCTATGTGTATCCCTTTCACTTGTCATAATAGCTATACTATTCTCCAGATTGACATATATATATGTGTGTGTATATATATATATAATATATATATATATACATACACACACATATACACACATATAAAACATACATAAGATAATATAATTCCATATAAAGATGCAAATAATTTGCCCTTATTGATTAATAAGGTTTGTGGGGGTTTTTCCCGCTGTGTACCTTTTTATGTCTCTCTTCAGTTTTGTATTTGGAGATCACATTTTCCATTGAGTTCTGGCCTTTTCATCAGGAAGGTCTGGAATTCCCTTATTTCGTTGAATGTCCATCTCCTTGCCTAAAAAATTATGCTTAATTTTGCTGGGTAGTTGATCCTTGCTTGTAGTCCCAGCTCCTTTGCCCTTTGGAATATCATATTCCAATTTCTCCTGTCTTTTAATGTGGAAGCTGAGAGATCCTGCATGATTCTGATTGTAGTTCTACGATATTTGAATTGTTTCTTTTTGGCTGCTTGCAGTATTTTCTCCTTGATTTTGTAATTCTGAAATTTGGTTATAATATTTCTTGGTGTTTTCAGTTTGGGATCTCTTTCAGGGGGTGATCGGTGAATTCTTTCAATGACTATTTTCCCCTCTGGTTCTAGGACCTCTGGGCAGTTATCTTTGATAATTTCTTCGAAGATACTGTCACGGCTCTTTTTTTCACCATGGATTTCCGGTAGGCCAATAATTCTTAAATTGTCTCTCCTGGATCTATTTTCCAGGTCAGTTGTTTTCCCAATCAGATATTTCGCATTTTTTTCTATTTTTTCATTCTTTACATTTTGTTTTACCACTACTTGATGCCTCATAGAGTCATTAGCTTCCACTTGCTCAACTCTAATTTTTAATGAGTTACTGTCTTTATTTTGCTTTTGAGACTCCTTTACCAATTGGTTGATTTTACCTCTCAGGGTGTCATTTTCTCTATTTAGATTCTGAATTTCTGTAGCCATTTCGCCAATCTTATTCTTTAGGGACTTGATTTCGTTGGTGGATTTTTTTTCCATTTTTTCTTTACCTCCCTGATTTGGTTTTTAAAATCCTCCTTTAGCTCTTCCAGTAATGCTTTTTGGGCTTGAGACCAGTTCACACTACCTTTTGAAGTATCAGATGTGGGTATAGTGTCATTGCTATTCTCTTCCAAATTGGTATTTTGATCATGCCTGTCCCCATAAAAAGAATCAATGATCCTCGTTTTTTTGTGTTCTTCATGTTGGTTAGCCTTTTTCCTGGCTTTACAATAAATTCTGCTTTTGGGGCTTAGAGTTCTCCATCCCAGCTTTCTTATTCTGGGGATTGTGAGTCTAGTTGTTGGCTTTGTGAATTATAGCCTTTAGTTTCCTGAGGTGTGGGGGAGGAGTCTGGCTGACTGAGGTCTGTTCCCCTAGCGTTGCTCTCCAGCACTGTTGCTCTTCAGCAGTGGTCTCAGCTCTTTGTTGTTTGAGCTGGTATCTGGCACTTCCCCTGGGGGAGCAAGAGTACATCTGGGCTCCTGGTGTTGACCACTGCTGGCTCTGCCGCTCTGGGACTCAGGAACTCCCACTACTCAGCCACTGAAGCCCCACTTCTGTCTCCTCTATTCCAGTGTTTTTTTTTTTCCGAGGAATTCTCTGGGTGAGGGGGGGGGAGGGATTAGAGCCATTTACCTGAGCATTATGTCTCTCGGAAGTTCAAGAAGCCACGTTTCATACCTTTGGGCTGCAAGCCTCAGGAGTTGATGTCTCACAGCCGGTGGCATTGCACTGCCTCTCGTTGCTTCCACAGACTGCCGTCCTGTGTTGGGAGGCCTGGGGAACTCCACCGGTTTCGGACGCCCAGCTTTCTCCCAGCCTGTCTCCCATGTGGGTTTTCCTGGCGGCTGCCGCTTTGGTGCTGTCTGGAGCAGCTTCGCATGCCGAGCCCTCTCCTAGCCTACAGATTCATCCTTTCGGCCTTTCAGACTCTCCTGGCTTGGAAATTTGCCCCGCTCAGACTACTCACGGTTTCTAACTCTCTCAAATCTGCTCAAATTCACTTTTTTGTAGGAATCTGACAATTTGTGAGAGAGCTCCGGTAAGACGCTGTTTTCATGCGGCCATCTTGGCTCTGCCCCTCCCTGAATCAAAATATTAAATGTAATAACTTTGATTCTTGGAGTTTACAGCCTTGACTTTTTTTTTCCTGTATGCAATCTCTTAATTTTTTCCATTGGTAATTCATTTGCTATGTTGAGACGTTCTGGGAAGTTATATGATCGGTTTCTGAACTATGGTGGTCAGGTGTTTTTAGTCTTTTGTTCTTCTGGGAGACCTATGGTCCTAAGGTTCTGCAGTCATATCCTGTCTTTGAGTTTATGTGAGAGACAACAAGGAAGGCCGTGTCACTGAATCTTAAGCCGATCTCAAAGACAGAATGCAAAGGCACAAGCTAAGGTCTGTCAATTTGGAACTTTGGCCTTTCTTCCTGCCCAGCTGGCTTGGTGTCATGTTCTTGGTTTCTTAAACCTTCCCCATCCACTGGTCTCAGGTCTACTTTAATCAGCTTGGTTCTTCACTTTCTATCTATTCTGCTCCTGCTTACATTTGAACCTTGAATTTTGCCTATAACTTACATGTTTGTGTTCTTCAAGCTTTAAAGTTATTAAAAATATGATGTAGGGATTAGTGGAGTATAATCATTAATTTGTGTAGTACTGACAATATGTGTTCTGGGAAATTAGAGGAGGAAAGATCAATATTGACTGGAGTCATTGGGGGAAGTTTCCATGGAGGAGATGATGCTGGTGCTTTTGGATCAGCAGCATTTGAGAAGGAAGAGAGAGCATACTAGGGACAGTGACTGAAAGGGGGAGAATGGTGGGGCTTATGATGAGTAGGTCAGTTGGGACCAGGTTAGCCTGTCATTGTTTTAGAAGAGGAGAAGCTAGAGTCAGGGAGACCAATCTGGAAGACTCCTTGTAGTCCCATAGAGCCGAAGAACAACTTTTGAGCCATGAAGATCCAAGGTCGTAGGTTTTCAGGCCAGGCTGGCTAAGGGCTCCTCAGGTATGCTTTAAAGAGGTGTCTTGTTTAGGTGTGGTTTGGATTAAACCCATCACCTTTGGAGGCCTCTCACATCACTTAGATGCTGTGATCACGAGGAGTGATGGAGACCACTGTCTGTCCTTGCCTGACTATCTTGGGCAGCTCTCAGCCGAGTCATTCTCAAAGTTCTCTGAGGCCTTTTCTTGATGTCTGTTGATGGCCTGAGTATTACTCCTGCAGCTAAGTGAGCTGGGTTTTGGTATTCCATTGCTCTCATTGTATGTATGTATGACATGTATGACTGGTCTTGTTTTTTGAATTAAAGTATTTTAATAAAAAAAGTTATTCCACTGAAGAAAAAAAGGCTGTTAATTCGTGCATGAATGAATGACTAGAAAAGCATTGATGTGAATGTGAATATCATTGTTCCAGGTGCTGAAGGTTTTTTTCTCCCCAACTCCTGCCCTCATACAAGGAGATTTCAATATGTGTGTGTGTGTGTGTGTGTGTGTGTGTGTGTAGAGAGAGAGAGAACATTATTACTATTATATTACTTTTTTTTTAGTTTTCAGCACTCACTTTTATAAGATTTTGAGTTCCCCTTTTTTTTCCCCTCTCTCCTGGTCTATTTTTTTAGTTGGTGGCATTCTTCATGATGCTTTTTCTACATATTTCTTGGTGACATCCTGAGCTTACTCGTACTCACATGTCTGAAGCCTTTGTTGCCCTTTCTTCGGTAGTATGATAGGGCAGCCCAAAAGGCCGTGATGTTCAGTCCTTCCTTAAAAGAGCCCTGAGGTCCAGCGTGAGGGAGCTGCTTGTTTTGCTCTGCTCTGTCTGCATTGTTGTGTTCCATTCTGGGCATCACCTTGGAGGAAGGGTGTAAAGCAGCTGGGAGGAGAGACTGGTTTTGGAGGAATGACCATGCTTTCAGCTCTGAATACATTAGCTTTGAAGCGGCAGCAAGTTCTCTGAGTGGCCGTGCCTTGTTGGCAGTTTGGGATTCAGGTTAGGTGGGAGGTCAGAATGGGAGGCGTCCCCATGGAAGTGTGCGGGCAAGGCTAGGTAGGGAGAGCATAGCAGAAGACCAAGGGCTGAACCTCTCCTCCTGTCATTTGGCTGTTGGATTTGTTCTTTGTTTTTCATCCACTTTCTAGTCCAAGCTCTTGCTGCCTCATGCTCTGATCCTACGTGGTAGTTGAGTGTAGATGATATTTTCTTGGAGATAATAATAATTACAGTAATAGCTAGTGTTTATATAAAATTTCTATGATGTTCGCATAGTGCTGTGTTTACATCATCTCAGTTTATTCTCTTAATAACCCTTGTGAGTAGGTGCTTAGCAAAGAGATTAAATAACTCATCCAGGCTGAGTGTCTGAGCCTGAATTTGAATTCGGGACTTCCTGCATCCGTGTCCAGTACGTCAGCCGCTGTATCGTCCAACTGCTTCTGATTACACGCATTCAGTTAAGAACATTTATTTGAGCATCCCTCCCTCCGTAGCTCTGTGTTCTTCTTGTATACTCCCTTCATGCAAAGCAGTCATTTCCTCTCGCTTTTTTCTTATTTATTTCCTTACTACTTTCCTTTCCATCCTCCCTTTTCTTTTCTGTCAAAACTCAGAAAACAGAAACCACACGCTGGCCGAGTTTGCTTTCTTTACTCTGTGACCTCTGAAGACAGTCTTTTGAAAGTTTGTCTCCTCTCCATATTAGAATGTAAGCATCATTGTTTAACTACTTCCAGTTGTTTATTTTATTTATTTATTTTTGGAGCGGGGAAGGCAAGGCAATTGGGTTAAGTGACTTGCCCACACAGCTAGTAAGTGTCAGGTGTCTGAGGTTGGATTTGAACTCAGGTCCTCCTGACTCCTGGGCTAGTGCTCTATTCACTGCGCCACCTAGCTGCCCATGCTGCCTAGCTGCCCTAGTTGTTTAAGTGTATTTTCTAGATTTCTTTTAATCGTTGTGTTTATCTTTTAGATTTTCTACTCAGGTCTGCTCTTTTCACCAAAAATTCTTATGTCTACCATTTCTGTCTCTTTTTCCCTCTGTGGGATTATATTTGCTTTTGCTGGGTAGATTGTTCTTGGTTTAGGTCCATATTCTTTACCTTCTGGAATATTGTATAAATTGTCTGTAATCCTAACTGTGGCTCTTTGGTACTTGAATTCTTTCTTTCTGGATGCTTGCAGTATTTTTTCTTTGACCTAGAAACTGGGTTTTGTCTGTGATGTTCCTGGGAGTTGTCATCTTGGGGTTCTTTCTCTTTCTTCTTTGCCCTCTGGTTCTAAGAAATCTAAGACAGTTTTCTTTTAAGATTTCTTAAAATAATTGGCTTTTTTTTCGTTATGGAATTCAGATACTCCATTGATTCAAAAAAATTTCCCCCCTCAATCTGTTTTCTGTAGTGCCTGTTTTAGTTATGAGATAGCTTTTATTTTCTTCTACTTTTTCAGCCTTTTGAGTTTAAATATTTTAATATGTTTTAATATTTCTAGTTGCCTTATGGAATTTGGTTCATTTGAATTTTCAGAGAGTTTGTTGTTTGGGTAAAGTTTTTGTGAGGACCAAATGATAATATTTGTTAAATGTTTAGCACATTGCAGACACTTAATAAGTGTTCATTTCCTCCCTTCCTTCCTTCCTCCCTTCCTCCCTTCCTTCCTCTCTTCCTCCTTTCCTCTTTTCCTCCTTTCCTCCCTTCCTCCCATAATTATAGATTCCCCTTTGATCTGGGAATCTTGTCCTGGTTATTCCTTTGCAAGGTGGGCCAGATGCTGAAACTGAGATCCTGCTCAGCTCCTGAGGTCTGAGCCTCACTGCTCTTAATGACTTCCAAGCTTGCTTCTTTCTTGGAATGCCACACAGGGCCCCCCTACTCAGGAATGCCATCCTTGTGTGCAGGGCTCCTTCCTGTTCTACCCTGGATTTGTGACCCAGACCTGGATAGTGGGCACACAGCGCTGCATTGTCTCCCCTGGGATGCCCCTCTCCCTGGGTGTGTGGTCCTGGCCTAACTCCATCTCCAGTATCCACAGACCTCCATGTGTAGACCCCGGCCTAGCTGAGCTGGACAGATTTTCTGTATGTCATCATCAGGATTCATTCTGATGGATTTTGGAGAAGTTTTGTGGAGGGGGACTTGGCTGTAATGCTTCCTCACCCTGGTTACCTTCTTCCATCTCCGAGGGTGGCTGTTACTGGGCCCTGCACTCTGTCATTTCTTGGCTTCTAGGTTAGTCCTCATCTCCTTGAGGACTGTGCCCATGCTGTGCCTTTGTGCCTAGTGGCTTTGAAATTTCCCAGGAGTATGTATGAGAACATGCTGGTTTCAGGACTGCTGAATAGCCTTGTTTCTAAACCATGTTTATGTGTAAATGCTAAAGTTTTGAGTATAATGTAATGGTCATTATCCTGAGAAAACAAACACACACACATACACACAAACACACTCTCTCTCTCTCTCTCTCTCTCTCTCTCTCTCTCTCTCTCTCTCTCTCTTTCTCTCTTATTTTAATATCCAGTACCTTAAAAAACATTCTTTTTCCCTTTTAGTACATTCCAACTTTAATTCCGGCATCTCTCACGTCAGCGGACCCATCCCTGTGGAGTCCCATTCACACCGAGATTCACCAGTGCCTACTGGAACATTGCAGCATCTGGATTTCCAGGACAAAAGTCAGATTGCGAGTGCCTCTCAGCAACAGGTGGAGCAGGCCTCTGAGAGTTCCCCAGAGACTTTCCCTAAGTTTGAGCAAGCTGAGGAGAAATCAGTATCACCAGCAATTCCCTCTGCTACTTCCTGTAATAAAGAGGATTTCAAAATCATTTCTGAACGTGTCCAAAGGTTAATAGATCATTGGGATTCCCATCTCCATGAGGACCATTCAAACGCTGTGCCTTTGCCGATGCCTACACCTGCGTCTGTGGATAAAGGTGGGAAAAAAAGCAAACCAGCACTTTCTGACATTAAGGGGATTCCTATGTCTGTGGATAAAGATGGGAAGAAAGGCAAACCCACACTTTCAGATATTAAGGAGATGTCTGAAGGTAAACCAAAAATAGATAAAGGGCTCCACACGCTCCTGGTGGAGGCTGAGAATATCGCACGGAAGCGGGTTAGCAGTTCCCAACCTCTTTACCCTGACGTCGTATCTCCTCAGCTCAGCAGGCTGGATGACAGCAGGGAGGCCCCTCTCAGTAAGGCCTCCATGGGGCTTTCCCACAGGTTAAGATGGGATGAAAATGTGACCCTTGTTACGAAGGTGGAGACTAACGCGGCCAATCGTTTGACTTCCCAGAGAGATACTGGGAAAATTTCCGTTCAGGAAATGGAGAGGAAGGCCAGAGCAGCCTTGAAGGAGACACTCAGACAGTATGAAACAGTCCAGTCAGTGTCAAGATGTGAACATGGCCAAAGTAGTGCCTTTATTGGGGATGAAATTTCAGTGCCTGTGAGACCTTTTACGAGCAGCAATTCAAGCAGTGACTCCAGTGATGTGAGAGTTTCTTACATGTGGGATCCTGGTTCTGATTCCTTTTTTGGGTACCCGCCCAATATCCCAGCCCACGTGCACGTGGGAGATATCCTCGAGAGAGAGATCGTTTGTGATAGTGATGACGGCTGCAGCAGTGATGATTCCTTGGCTGCCCATGTGCGGCATCTCTTGACCTGTGACACCCCGGGGAGCTTGGCCACGCAGATGCTACGGAATGCGGAGGAAGAGGAGTGCAGGGTGCGCGCACGCGGTAAGAGCTTGCTTGCCTGCCCTGTCACTTGGTGATGTAGGCACTGACGGTGTTCTGAAATTCAGAGGTACTTAGATTTTAAAGGAATATTTGGTAACCCAAATAAATGTCTATTTGGTGGAGTCTCAGGCCCCACATGTGTTATCATGAAAGAAACATTTTCAGGTAGCGGACTGAAAATATGTTTTGACCAATTGCCTGACTAGTAGACGCTAGCTTTGTGTGTATAATCTGTCGCTGTATCTATATATTTGTTTTAGTGATAACTTCTGTTTTTTTAACCGTAGACCAGTCATTTCCTAATCCCTCCCTCCCCTCCCCCCCATCCCACCTGAACCCACCCTGGTGGTGAAGGGACACAGATATGCAGAGCCTTGAGAGAATCAGCCAATACTCTCTCTAGTCCTTCACCTTTTTCTCCAGGACCAAGATTAATCATTAGTCATGGCAGGTGTCCATCACTTCAGTTAATTTTCAGTTGTGTTTTCTGAGCACATCCTTCTTGGTTGGGGAGACATCCGTGATACTGTAGCGTGAAGAGAAACTGTCTTAGTATCAGGAAGGCCTGGGTTCAAATCCTGCTTTTGTAGTAGACAATTTTCAGTTATACTGTCTCAGGCACTCAGGGTATAAATTGTGGAGCAGTGACCAATTTATCTGTCTCCTCACTGATCGTTTGCTCCTCAGTTGCAATGATTGTCTCCCCAAAACAACAGGCCCTGTGTGAGGTAGGTTTTCATGATTGAAAATGGGAGCTGCTAATTTCTTCATCATAATAGAAAGAAAATGAAACCCTGACAGTCTAGTGGGATTCCCGTAGTTATTTCTTATCTCCATTGTTGTAATGCTCTCTTCCCAGCCTGGAATCTGAAGTTTAATTTGGCTACTGAGTATGGGAACTTCATGACTGAGCTGGATGAAGCTGACATGAGGAAGGTGGAAGAGATCAAGGCCGACCTCTTGGGGTGTGGGAGGCCACTGGACTTATTCCAGGTATGCAGGAGAACCCAGGCTGGGTGAGTATACCCTTCTGTTAATTAGCTGATCTTCCACACGTTTAGAAAGTGGCCACTCTGTGCCAGGATAACAAAAGGAGAAAGCCATTCCTGTTGGCAGTGAGCTGGCATTGTGTTGGAGGAGGTGGGGGTGGGACAGGGCTAAGCCTGGAGACACAGAAGAATATACAGAATAAATACTGTGTAATTTGGGGGTGGGGTAGGAGAGGCAGTTGTAGCTATGGGAGTCTTGAAGGGCGTTGTGAAGGTAGTGACGTTTGCACTGGGCAGTCTGGGTTGGCATCCATCGCTAGCTGGCATAATAGAGTGCTGGACTTGGAGTTCACGTGCTAGCTATAGGATCCTGGGCAAGTCACTTAACCTCTGTTTGCCTCAGTTTCTTCACCTGTAAAATGTGGGTAATGATAGCCCCTACCTCACAGGTTTGTTGTAGTCAGGATCAAGTGAGATAATATTTGTAAAGTTCTTAGCATAGTGCCTGGCATGTACTACATACTGCTGAAATGCTAGTTATCATCCTCCTCATCCTCATCCCCAGAATCTCTGTTTTGGGGAGGAGCCCAAGGACTCTCCACCCCTCATCCCATGTCCCTCTGCCTCAGTCATCTTCTCACATTGGTGAATTGAGCCTCCATTTTGGGGAAGGGCACAGACAGTAATCCCACCACCAGCTTTGTGTGAGGGTTTCAGCTCCCCCGTTATGTGTTGTTTCCCCCGCCTTAGAAAGTGAGCTCCTTGAAGGCAGGGGCTGTGGTGATAGCCCCGGTGCTTCGTACTTCAGCTCATGGTTGGCTCACTGACTGGGCTTTGATGGATGTTAGAGATTTGAAGAGGCAGAGATGGGAATCAATTCTAGGTGTTAGGGGCAGGCTGTTCACAGAAAGGGGGGGTGAGGTGGGATGCTATTGTAAAGCCAAGTGGTCGCCTTTCTGGTGGGATTATGGAAGGGAGGCCAGGCTGGGGGGTTTTCAGCTGAATCAGTTGGAGAAGTAGAATCCCTGGAATCACTGTAGGGAGTCACTGGAGTGGGTGGAGCTGGACGGACAGGTCTGTGTTTATTTCAGGCAATTATTAATTTCTCCGATCCTAATTGATGTTACAATTTTTGATGAATTTAGATTGCACTTGTTTCACTTTTGGTACAGTTGATGTTTGGTTGTCAGGCTACATTTATTAAGCTCAGGGATTATACATACATTCCCCCCCCCCCCCCCCCAAAAAAAAAAAAAAGGCAGTTCTTATCCTCAAGGATCTTACATTCTTGTAGGGGAAGACAACATATGAAAGGGAGCTGAAAAGTGGAGTATGGGAAAGGGACGGTGGCCAAGTCTGGAAAATGAAGGCTGGCTGTGGGCAGAACTGCTCTATGGCTGGGGGTGGGGCACACAATATTTATTTTTGAAAGCTTGCCTTTTTACAGCTTTTACTTTCTTTTAAAAAAATATTTATTTTGTAAAACACTCATCTCCCCCTCCCACCTTGCCCTGGTTTTTTGTTTTCCTTATAATTTTAGCTGTATTTTTTGTGCAAACACTTACAATTACATTCATGTAATCATAAGATCCATTTTACTTCCTGTGACCTTCTGTGTCTCTTATTTGGTCATAAACTCTTCCCATACCCATAGATAGAGCAGGTAAATTTTTCTGTGCTCCCCTACTTTACTTACAATCACGCTTTATGTCTAAATCATGAACCCATTTTGACTTCATTTTGGTATATGGTGAGAGATATACTGGTCTTTGCCTAGTTTCTGCCAAACTACTGTCCAGCAGTTTTCGAATGATGATGATCTTGCCCCACAGTTTGTATTTATCCCACTCCAGATTACCTTGGCCATTTACTGCTGTGTATTGTGTACCTAATCTATCCCAGTGATCCACCATTCTTTCTGAGCCAGTAACAGATTGTTCTGATGAATACCCTTTGTAATATAGTTTGAATTCTGGTACTGTGAGGCTGCCTTCCTTCATAACTTTTTCATTGATTTCCTTGATATTCTTGATGTTTTTCTTCTCCAGATGAATTTTGTTATTATCTTTTCTAGCTTTATAAAATAATTCTTTGGTAGTTTGATTGGTATGGCACTGAATGAGTAAATTAATTTAGGTAGAATTGTCACTTTTTAAAAAAAAAATTTATTTTTTATTTTTAATTTACAACACTCAGTTTCACAGGTTTTTGCGTTCCAGATTTTCTCTCCCTCCCTTTCCTCCCCCCTGACCCCCAAGACAGCATGTAATCCAATGTAGGTTCTGCATATACTTTCACGTTGAACTTATTTACATAATAGTCCAGTTGTAAAGAAGAATTATAACCAGTGGAATGAATCATAAGAAAGGAGAAATGAAACCAAAAAAGAAGGAAAAAAAAAAGAGAGAGCAAAAAGTTTGCCTCAATCTCCATTCAGACTCCATAATTCTTTCTCTGGATGTACATAGCTTTTTCCATCATGAGTCTTTTGGAGCTGTCTTTTAACCTTGCATTGATGAGAGGAGTCAAGTCTATCAGAGTTAGTCCTTATGGATACCGTGTGTCTGTAATCATGTATAATGATCTCCTGGTTCTGCTCCCCTCACTCAGCATCAGTTCATATAAGTCATTCCAGGTTATAATGAAGTCTGTCTGCTCCTCATTTCTTATAGCATAATAGTATTCCATTACGTAGAATTGTCACTTTTATCCTATTGGCTTGGCCTACTCACAAGCAATTAATATTTCTCCAATTGATGTATCTTTGTGTGAAAAATGTTTTATAATTTTGTTCATATAGTTCCTGGATGTGTCTTGGCAGGTATTTGATAATGTCTGCAGTTTTTTAAAATGGATTCTATTTCTATCTCCTCCTGCTGGATTTGGTTAGTTAATATACAGAAATGTCAATGATTTATGTGTGTTTATTTGATCTACAACTTATCTAAATTTGTCATTTGTTTTAGCTACTTTGTTAGTTGAGTTTCTAAGGTTCTTACACCATCATACTGTTTGCAGAGAATGGTAGTTTTGTTTCCTTTTTGCCTATGCTTATTCTTTCAATTTCTTTTTCTTGTCTTATTTCTACAGCTAGCATTTTTGCTACAATATTGACTGATAATGGTAATAATGAATATCCTTGCTTTACCCCTCATCTTACTGGGAAGGTTTCTAGTTTATCTCCATTATAGATAATACTTGTTTGTGCTTTTAGATAGATATTACTTATCATTTTAACAAAAACTCCATTTCCTCCTATGCTTTCTAGTGTTTTTAATAGGTGGTGTATTTTGTCAAGTTTTTTTCTGAATCTCTTGACATAATTTTGTTATTTTTGTTATTGATACTGGTCAGTTATACTTAGTTTTTCTAATTAAGCCAGCCCTTTATTCCTGTACAAATCCCATCTGATCAGAGTATTTGATCTTTGTGATATATTGCTGTAGTCTCCTTCCTAGTATTTTATTTTAAATTTTTGCATTCGTGTTCATTAGGAAAATTAGTCTACAATTTTTTTTCTCTGTTTTTATTCTCCCTGGTTTGGGTATCAAAACCATATTTGTGTCATAGAAGTAATTTGGTAGGACTCTTTTTTTACCTGTTTTTTTTCCAAATAGTTTATACAGTATTGGAATTAAATGCTTGGAAGAAGTCACTTGTAAATCATGTCCTGGGGACTTTTTCTTAGGGAGCTCATTTATGGCTTGTTCACCTTCTTTTTCTAAGGTAGGAATATTTAAGTATTTTACTTCCTCTTCTAATCTGGGCAACTTATATTTTTTGGTAAATATTCATCTGTTTTACTTAAATTATCAGTTTATTGGCACATTGTTGGGCAAAGTAGCTTCTAGTAATTGCTTTAATTTCATCTTTATTGGTGGTACATTCATCCTTTTCATTTTTGACGCCAATAATTTGATTTCCTTTTTCCCTCATCAAATTAACCAATGGTTTATCTATTCGGTTGTTTTTGTTTCATAAAACCAGCCTCTTTTATTTTTTAGTTCATTTTTTTAAATTTAAATTTTATTAATTTCTTCTTTGATTTTCAGTGTTTATATTTTAGTGTTTAATTGAAGATATTTAATTTGTTCCTTTTAGAGTTTTTTGAGTTACGTATCCGATTCATTGACCTCCTTTTTTATTGATGTTAGCATTTAGAGATAAACATTTTCCCTTAAGTACTCCTTTGCCTGCCTCCCACAGATTTTGCTGTGATGTCTTAGTGTTTTTGTCATCTTTAGTGAAATTATTGATTGTTTCTTTGATTTGTTCTTTGACCTCCTCATTCTGGATTAGATTATTTACTTTCCAGTAAATTTTTAATCTATGCTTTCAAGGCCCTTCATTAAATGTAGTTTTTATTATGTTTTGGCTTGAAAAGGGTACATTTAATATTTCTATATTTCTTCATTTGTTTGTGAGGTTTTTATATTGTAATACATGTTCAATTTTTGTTAAAGTATCTACATTGCTCCAGAATTCACTTTGATGCCTTAGAATTATTTGGAAGGGAACATCGTGAGAGTCCAGCTGGAATGCTCCCTCTGCCTCACCCTTCTCAGCTCTTTCTGCTGATGAGGAAGGTCATCTCCAAGTCGTCTTTTCTCATATTGTTCACATTTTCATCATTAGGTTGTCAGGTCTAGTCCAGTTCTTCATTGTTCTCTGTAGAGAACTTACTCTGAAGAGTAAGATGTGGTCCGTTATCATTTTGTGTAAAATTTCTGAATCTAGCACAAAGGTTCTCTATCTTTTTTTGAGTCCCTGACTTCTCTATGAGCCTAGGGACCCTGCTCACAAGAATAATTTTAAATGCACAGAGAAGAAGGAGTACATACAATTACAAAAGAAGCCAGTTCAATTGGAATGGTTATCAAAATGTGAAAAAAAAGTTCATAGACTTTAGGTTAAGAACTCCTGAGTTTAGCAAAAGGAATCCCTCTTAATGCTAATGCCTTCCCTCTCCTGATTATCTCCAGTTTATCCTATTGTAGCTTGTTTATACAAAGTTGTTCGCATTTTGTCTCCCCCTTAAGCAGGAGAGCTCCTTGAGAGCAGGGATTGTCTTTTTGCCTTCTTTGTTGAGCATGAGGCCTGGTACGCAATAAGTGCTTAATCAGTGCTTATTGCTGACTGACAAAAAGATGGCAGTGAGAAAAGCATGACTAAGAAGGGAGTATTTGTTGAATTACTTTATCTCAGTTCTCTAGGAAGACCCAAGACTGAAATTTTGAGGTTATATTTGAAAGCATATAATATAGATATTAATGAATCAAGAAAGGGCTTTCTCTGTAATACCCATAACGGTCGATGTTCCTATTGTATATATACTTACCTAAATACAGTTTAGTACACACCTGTTTAGCTTTACTGTGTGGAAGATACACAGTGTAGACCTGCTTTTATCTAAGGAAAATAGTCTCAGATTCTACTACCACCATGCAGGCTGTGCAGCCTTGCCTCTGAGGAAATTTCCCATTTCCTTTTCTCTTTTCTTGGCTCTTAGTCAGCAATCCTGTATTTGCTTGTACTTAGTTCACAAGTGCTTAACATAGTGCCTGGCATATAGTAAGCACTTAATAAATGCTTTGTCTATCTCTTCATCTGTCTATCTATCTTCTCTATTTTCTGTCAGTCTGTCTCTTTCTGTCTAGCCATGCATCCCTGTCTTTCCATCATCTCTTATCAGTCTGACTAGCTAGTCTCTCCTGTCCATCCATCTGTGTCTCTCTGTCTGTCTATCTATGTTGTCTCTCTCTCTCTCTTTCTCTCTCTCTCTCTCTCCCTCCCTCCCTCCCTCCCTCTCTGTAGTTGTCTCTCTATTGCTCATCTGTCTGTCTTTTTTACCCAGTGGCAGAATCTCAGAGCTAGAAGGGAGTTTGGAAGCTGTCTAGTCCTACTCATACCTGAGATAAAATGTCTTCAATAACATACTTACCACCCAGTTGTTCATAAAATCTTTGCTTGAGGGCCTGCAGTGGAGAGCATCTCACAGTTTCCTGAGGCAGGCTATTTTACTTTTGGAAAACTAATTTTGGGGAAATGTTTCTGATTTGAGGCCAGATTTTGGCTCTGCAACTTTTGCATTTTGTTCCCAGTTCAGCCCTCTAGGGGAAAAAGTACTGGTTTGGGAGTGAGATGAGTAGATGAGCTGAGTTGGAACCTTCGATGTGCTTCTTCCCACCATTGGGGTCTTGTGGAGCCCCCTTGACCTGGTGGGCCCTTCATTTCTCATTTCTGTAAAATGGCACTTTTGACCTAGATGATCTCTGTGGTCCTTCCACCTTTTAACTCCATAATCTTTTGATCTTTTCTTGTGTTACGAGGAAGACCTGGTCTTTCAAAGCTCCTATGCTCATATATTTATGGTCTGTCTTATCTCACCTTTTCTGTTGTGTGGGGATATGTTCATTACAGTCATGCCACAGCTCAGTGATTAAGTTGCTTTTCACATTAGTGGTTTTGAACTACTTTAAAAAAGCTTTTGTATTTTCTTAGGGTTTACCATGTCCAGTGGGGATAAGAAACATCTCAGAAACATTATGCGATCATCTCTTTATTGAGGCTCATGAAAAAGGCTGCTTCAGAACTATGGCTAATGAACCATTTGGTGGTCCTTCTCGAGATTTTAGCTCTAATGAGTCTCCAGAGATGAGCCAAAGACAGTTGACAGCATCTTGGAATACACGATGTGGCAGCCATGCAAAGTCAACTATCCAAACTTCTCAGTCGAAAGCATGGAGCTCTTCTAGGTCGGGAAGTCACCAGCCATTTCCAAGTTCCACATCTGAGTCTCATTATGTTAATAGGGGGACTCCAAGGTCATTCCATGAAGAGATGGAGACACAGCTGGTGGGATTGGTGGGACCTGCCGCTGTGTCCTCTCAAGAACCCATCAGCCTTCCATCTCGTCCTCCCTCTGGATTCTGCTCCGAGGCCCTCAAACGTTCCCGATGCTTCTCTGATGTCCCAGTTGTGGTCCAAGCTCACCAAGGACAAAGCCCTCCTATTGTTGCACAGAGGTCTTCTATGCCAGTGTCCAAGAGCCCTCCACCACCTTCAAACAGAACACTGGCGGGCAGCCCAAGGAAAGATCCAGTGCTCACAGGAAATCACCACGATCAGAGGTCCATTGATTTGACTTCTGCCACAAAAAGTTTTCAAGAGAAAGAACCCCCAAGAACACCAGCTATTAAAGCTCCTGCTGAGCCTCAGTCCAATATTAAGGAGAGTCAACCTTCTGACAACCAGAACCTTGCCAGAGGATTGAGTCCCAAGTCACTTGGAGTAAATGAGAAAGGTGTAAATGTTGTTGCAGAATTCCCTTCTGGCACTTCCCCTGAGGAACAAGCAAAACATTTTCAACCCAGGAATGTCCCACCTGCAGATAACAGGGTGGGTCCTGGACCCTCCTCACAGACTCCTCTTTCTCAACATCAGGGTAGTACAATGGGAAAGGAAGATCAGCTAAAGCAAAAAATTCATTTTTCTAATGGGGCAGATGTGGAAGCAGAGTCGAGCATCACCATCTGTCCAAACTCCCCAGCTCTCGCCCCTTCTTTATCTTCATCTCCAAAACAAAGAGCAATCTCTTATCTTCGTATAACTCTTTCTCCAAGGGCTTCTAATGCCAAGCTGAATGGTGAGACCTTAAGAAAAGGACAGTGTGCATTGGACAATGGTTCTAGAACAAGACTTAATGATTCATTGAGTGTTAACATGTGTGCCTCAAAGTCAAGATCTCTTGTGCCATTGGAACCAGACCCTCAAGAACTGGCTATTATACCATTACCAGATAAAAAAGAATTTTTAAATTGTACACATCACAAGACTAGTCAGCCCTCAAAATTCTTTTCAAGGCAGACCCAGGTTAATATTTCAGATTTGGATCCTTATTCACATTCTAACGGAGTCCAGAACGTTCATGGCGGGTAAGTCCCAGGCAGGCTGATTAAAGTTATCATCAAGAATGTTAGAGTGGATCTAACTTAAAGGGAAAGAAGGGAAAATAATTTATTTCATCAGGAATCAGAGTGTGTTAGGTGGTTCAGCAGCATTATAGAGAGGGAACACTTGATGGTTATATTTTATCCATGAGGCTGGTCGTTACTGTCTTTTAAAAAACTGGAGTTTCCTTGTGATTGAGTAGAATTATGTCCTTGATAGCAGAAAATAAAGAATGCCGATGCACAGGGATTTCTTTGGTTGAAAAAGGTGGAACAGTGGATTCTTACAGGGAATGTTTTTTTTATAGATAATAGGGACAAGGAATTACATCCTGAAAGATGGCAGCAAACTTCAGGTTAGGGAAATCCCTACTGTGGACACTGCTATAGCAAGACTTTACAAAGCTCTCTGCTTGGTTAGGAAAAATGACTGATAGCTTTGTAAGGGACAAATGGAAAACAGCGAATGCACATGGTAAAGAATCATCCAAACAACACTTAGGAAATGATGACCTTGGGGCCCTGAATTCTTACCGAGGGGAGAGGTCTAGTCTTCATTTTTAGCCAGTGTGCTGAAGAGGTTGGGACATTCTACTTTTGTGGCCTGTTCTTGGCATCCTCTGGAACAAGTAACAGAGTTGGGTCTGGTATCCCTAGAGTAAGAAAAAGGTATATTTCTCTATTTAAGATTATTCTTTTGAGTCCTGCCTTTTCCCTGCTGTGTTTCTTCATTATCACCTTATTCCTATTGGAGTCCATCTCACACATTTGTTTCAACAAATCACAACAAAAACTTACCACATTATGAATGACTTTTAAGGTGTATATGCACAGTTGGTGTCCTCTTAGCTTAGGTTGTGGGACTGATTGTCTATATGAATTTTAGTTGGAAGGAACTGTAGACATAGTTCATTTAATCAAACTCTCTTTTTTACAGAGAGAACCTGAGGCCCACCAGTTTGTCCAAAGTCACATTCTCAAATCCATGACAGAATTAGGATTCACATCTCAGTCCCCTGATTAAATGCTGTGCTCTTTGTCCTGTTGCATTTGTCCTTCGTTTTCGAAGAGGACCATGACATCAGGGAAATAATGACATGACTTGCAGTTGACTTTAATTTGGGTGAGGGAGCTGTGCAAGGTCACCAGCCTCACTTTCTCCTCCAGAGCCATCTGGGTCCAGTGACCAGATATTCATCAGGATGACTGGAGGTGACCCAGGATGCAGTGTGGGACCCTGGCCCTTTTAGGCTAAGGCCTTTTCGTGTACTCACTTAGAGTGAGATAACTCCCATTCAGTGAATGGGCCTCTTTAAGAAGTGAGTCAAGGGATGGTCCCTTTACTTAGAAAAATAAAATCAATCTGGGAGGGGAAGACCCTCAGGGTTGCTGTTCCAAAGAGAAACAGTCACCACTCACATTCACTCTGAGCCAGGAGGGCCCAAAATACAGCCATTAAGTGGAGCTTGGGCAGGTCCTCTTGGAAAATGAAGGACAAACACAACCTGCGAGTAGACTGAGCTGCCTGAATGGGGACCCAATTAGTTGGGTAACTCAGCTCTCTCCCTTTCAATGACCATAGGCTGCCCACTTAACTTGGGGTTTGCTGGCTAGATTCCTTCCTTCCTTCCTTCCTTCCAACCCAATTCACTCTGAAGCTCTTTGTCCTGTACCTTGATTCCAACTAGATCAAAGATTGAAAAACATTAAAAAAATACCAGTTAAACACATAGAAGGAATATGAATCTATTTCTCTCACTTGTGGAGAAAAATTATGTGTAGAATAAATAGAAAAGATTGTTGAAGGCAAAATTGATGGAGTTGATTATATGAAAATAGTAGGATTTTTCACAAGAAAAACTAGCTATCCCAAATAAAAAGAAAAGAAACTTTATGAAAATTTTATGGTAAATGTAGGAATGTTAGTATGTGATTGAGTAGTTAATATTCATTCCCTAATGGACAGTGTACATGAACAGATATTTTCCAAAGGAAATCACTGAAAATCACTGAAAAAATTGCTAAAACTCTAATAACCAATGAAATGTAAAGGAAAGCACCTCCATACCTATAAATTTTGCAAAGAGAGTAAAAACCTCTGACAGAATTCTGTGTCGTTGTAGGTGATCATTATTTCCTTTTTATAGAAGAAGAAACAGAGCTGAGAGGTTCAGTAGCTTGATGATTTGGCTAATAATGTGTTTGAATCTCAGCCTTACATTTCCCTACGTCATGTAAAGTAGGTGATTGTGCCCTTTGATTGAGTTTTCTCTGTTTTTTTCTCTTTCCTGTTTCCATGCAACTAGTCTGTCACTATGTTCTGCCTACCTTTCTTCCATTTCATCTGCAGCTAGGGACTGGTTGATTTTCATAAAATATAGCCCTGATGATGCCGCTCCTGAATGCACTTAGAAATTTAAAATAGACTTACGTTATTGATCTCTTTTTTTTTATGTTGTATTACATCTTTATTTTGTTGGACATTTACCAGTTATATTTTAATCTGGCCACAGAACTAGCACTATTCCTTGAAGTAGGCACTCAGTAATATTTGTTAATTGATTGCTTTCACATATCTTCCTGGGCTATTTCTTTTGGAAGAAGTCTGGGAGGCCACCCAGCATCATGGTAGGGGTCATTGGAGCTAAGTTCAGCTCTGTGCTCTCCTCTTGAATTACTGTATGACACAAGATAATGATTTTCATCTGTTCAAATTTTAGTTTTTTTCATTTACAAAATGAACTTTGGACTAGAATGATCTCCAAAATCTCTTCTAGCTCTAAATATGATCCTTTGGCCTTTTTTTTCCTTAAGTGGGTGGTTTTTTTTTTATTCAAAAGCATTCATTTATTGAACAATTAGTTTATTTTTTGATTTCTTTTTTTTTAAATTTAAAAATTTTTTTATTTAATTTATTTAATATATTTAGTTTTCAGCATTTTCTTTATTTTGTTTTTTTTAATTTATTTTTTTTAATATTTATGTTTATTTTTAGTTTACAACAGACGGTTCTACATAATTTTGAGTTCCAGATTTTCTCCCCTTCCTCCCCCCTCCTTCTCCAAGATGGCATGGAATCTCATATAACTGCCACAAATAACTTCACATTGAATTAATTTATACACTAGTCAAGTTGCGGAGAAGAATTAGGACCAATGGAATGAGTCATGAGAAAGAAGAAACAGAACCAAAACAAAACAAAAAAAACAACCCAAAAACAAAAACAAAAGAGAAGAGAAAAAGGCGAGCATGAAGTTTGCCTCAATCTGTATTCAAACTTCATAGTTCTTTCTCTGGATTTAGATAGCATTCTCCATTGTGAGTCCTTTGGAGTTGTGCCTGCACCTTGTGTTGCTGAGAAGAGTGAAGTCTGTCAGGGTTGGTCCTCACGGAATCCATATATCTGTGGTTGTGTACAATGTTCTCCTGGCTCTGCTCCGCTCGCTCAGCATTATGTCGTGTAGGTTTTTCCAGGTTTTATGAAGTCCGTATCATCCCCATTTCTTATGGCACAGTAGTATTCCATTACCTTCATATACCACAACTTGTTCAGCCATTCCCCAATTGATGGGCATCCCTTTGATTTCCAATTCTTGGCTACCACAGTAAGAGCCGCTGTAAATATCCTTGTACATATGGGTCCTTTTCCTGCTTGTGTGATTTCTTTGGGATACAACCCTAGAGGTGGTATTGCTGGGTCAAAGGGTATGAACATTCCTGTGGCCCTTTGGGCATAGTTCCAAATTACTCTCCAAAATGGCTGGATCATCTCACAACTCCACCAGCAATGCAACAATGTTCCAATTTTCCCACATCCTCTCCAGCATTTATCATTTTCCTGTTTTGTTATTTTAGGCAATCTGACAGGAGAGATGTGGTATCTAAGAGTTGTTTTGATTTGCATTTCTCTAATCAGTAGTGATTTAGAGCATTTTTTCATATGCCTATAGATAGCTTTACTTTTCAGCATTGATTTTCACAAGAGTTTGACTTACGAATTTTCTCCCCATTTCTACTCTTCTGCCCACTCCAAGATGGCATATATTCTGGTTGTCCCATTCCCCAGTCAGCCCTCCCTTCTGTCACCCCACTCCCCTCCCATCCCCCTTTCCCTTCTTCTCTTGTAGGGCAAGATAAATTTCTACGCCCCATTGCCTGTGTATCTTATTTCCTAGTTGCATGCAAAAACCTTTTTTTTTTTTTTTTTTTTGGAACGTCTGTTTTTAAAACTTTGAATTCCAAATTCTGTCCCCTCTTCTCTCCCCGCCCACCCTCCCTAAGAAGTCAAGCAATTCAACATAGGCCACATGCATATCATTATGTAAAACCCTCCCACAATACTCATGTTGTGAAAGATTACCTATGTTTTGCTCCTTTTCTCCCTTGACCCTATCCCTTTTCGAAAGTGTTTGTTTTTGATAACCTCCTCCCCCTGTCTGCCCTCCCTTCTATCATCCCCCCTTTTTTATCATCTTCCTCCTTCTTTCCTGTGGGGTAAAATACCCAATTGAGTGTGTATGGTATTCCCTCCTCAGGTCAAATCTGATGAGAGCAAGATTTACTCATTCCTCCTCACCTGCCCCTTCTTTCCTTCCTACAGAACCACTTTTTCTTGCCACTTTTATGAGAGATAATTTACCCCATTCTATCTCTCCCTGTCTCCCTCTCTCAATATATTCCTCTCTTATCCCTTACTTTGATTTTTTTTAGATATCATCCCTTCATGTTCAACTCACCCTGTGCCCTCTGTCTATACTGTCTATATATATATATATATATATATATATATACACACATACTATATATATATATACATACACATACTATATATATATAGACATATATATGTCTATATATATACCTATGTAGACATACATATGTGTGTGTATACACACACACACACACACACACACACACACACACACACACACATATATATATATATGCATATTCCTTTCAGCTACTATGATACTGAGGTCTCATGAATCATACACATCATCTTTCCATGTAGGAATGTAAACAAGACAGTTCAACTTTAGTAAGTCCCTTATGATTTCTCTTTCTTGTTTACCTTTTCATGCTTCTCTTGATTCTTGTGTTCGAAAGTCACATTTTATATTCAGCTCTGGTCTTTTCACTGAGAAAGCTTGAACGTCCTCTATTTTATTGAAAGTCCATATTTTGCCT
Source organism: Trichosurus vulpecula (assembly GCF_011100635.1). Classification (NCBI taxonomy): domain Eukaryota; kingdom Metazoa; phylum Chordata; class Mammalia; order Diprotodontia; family Phalangeridae; genus Trichosurus; species Trichosurus vulpecula. Next base: position 432,107,602 of record NC_050575.1, on the reverse strand, counting down.
TGGAGTATGATACTCAGTTTTGCTGGGTAGGTGATTCTTGGTTTTAATCCTAGCTCCATTGACCTCCGGAATATTGTATTCCAAGCCCTTTGATCTCTTAATGTAGAAGCTGCTAGATCTTGGGTTATTCTGATTGTGTTTCCACAATACTCAAATTGTTTCTTTCTGGCTGCTTGAAGTATTTTCTCCTTGACCTGGGAGCTCTGGAATTTGGCGACAATATTCCTAGGAGTTTTCTTGGGATCTTTTTGAGGAGGTGATCTGTGGATTCTTTCAATTTCTGTTTTACCCTCTGGCTCTAGAATATCAGCGCAGTTCTCCTTGATAATTTCTTGAAAGATGATATCTAGGCTCTTTTTTTTGATCATGGCTTTCAGGTAGTCCAATAATTTTTAAATTATCTCTCCTGGATCTATTTTCCAGGTCAGTGGTTTTTCCAGTGAGAAATTTCACATTGTCTTCCACTTTTTCATTCCTTTGGTTCTGTTTTATAATATCTTGATTTCTCATAAAGTCAATAGCTTCCCCTTGCTCCATTCTAATTTTTAAAGTAGTATTTTCTTCAGTGGTCTTTTGGACCTCCTTTTCCATTTGGCTAATTGTGCCTTTCAAGGCATTCTTCTCCTCATTGGCTTTTTGGAGCTCTTTTGCCATTCGAGTTAGTCTAGTTTTTAATGTGTTGTTTTCTTCAATATTTTTTGCAGTATTTTTTTGGTTCTCCTTTAGCAAGTCATTGACTTGTTTTTCATGGTTTTCTCGCATCATTCTCATTTCTCGTCCCAAATTTTTCCTCTACTTCTCTAACTTGCTTTTCCAAATCCTTTTTGAGCTCTTCCATGGCCTGAGACCAGTTCATGTTTTTCTTGGAGGCTTTTCATTTAGGCTCTTTGACTTTGTTGACTTCTTCTGACTGTATGTTTTGGTCTTCTTTGTCACCAAAGAAAGATTCCAAAGTCTGAGACTGAATCTGAGTGTGTTCTCACTGCCTGGCCATGTTCCCAGCCAACTTACTTGACTTGAGTTTTTTGTCAGGGTATGACTCCTTGTAGAGTAAAGAGTACTTTGTTCCAAGGTTGAGGGGATGCGCCATTGATTTCAGAGCTATTTCTATACAGCCAGCTCTGCCACCCCAGCACTCCTCCTTCCCCAAGAACCACCAGCAGGACCTGACTGGGATCTTAAGCAGGCCCTGCACTCCTGCTCTAATCAGCCACTTAATTACTCCCACCAGGTGGGCCTGGGGCTGGAAGCTACTGCAGTTGTAGTTCTGTAGCTGCACCACCCTGCTACCCCCTGGGCCATGGCTGAACTGCGAACTCTTTTCACTCTGTCCCCCCCAGCTTTTCCCACTAACCTTCTCTGTTGTCTTTGGTGTTTGTGGGTTGAGAAGTCTGGTAACTGCCACAGCTCACTGATTCAGGGCGCTAGGGCCTGTCCTACCCGGCTCCTGGTCTGGTTGGTCATGCCGTCGCCCACGTGCGCGATAGACCTCACCCAGAGACCATCCAGGCTGTCCTGGGCTGGATCCCTGCTTCCCTCTGCTATTTTGTGGGTTCTGAAGTTCTAGAATTTGTTCAGAGGGACCTGGTGGGGAGCTCAAGCAAGTCCCTGCTTTCCAGCTGCCATCTTGGCTCTGCCCCCTGTTGATCTCTTAATGTAAAAATTTCATAGTCCAGCACTTGCCATGGTTTGTTTGCCGCCTTCTTTGGAGCTTCCTTTCTGATTTCTTCCCAGCACATAGCATCTGCTTTAGCCAGATTATTTCTTGTCTCTAAAATACTTCACATATGGGGGCAGCTAGGTGGTGCAGTGAGTAGAGCACCGGCCCTGGAGTCAGGAGGACCTGAGTTCAAATCCGGCCTCACACACTTGACAAATGTACTAGCTGTGTGACCTTGGGCAAATCACTTAAGCCCAATTGCCCTGCCTTACCCCCTCAAAAAAAAAATACTTCACATTCATGCATATCTCCACAGTTTCGCATGTGTCATTTTCATTGCTTAAAATATTTTTTCCTCTAACCTCCTATTCTCCTTCTATTGAAATTTAAATGTAATTGTGTCCTTAGATTCTGTCCTGGGTCCTCTTCCCTTTTTTATTTTACTCTCATCTGGTGATTTCAACAGCTTCCATGGGTTCAGGGGTGATCTCTGTGCAGATCATTATCAGATCTATTGTCCAGGCCTAAACTTTCTCCTGACCTCCGTTTTTTACATAACTTTTTTTACACGTTTTTTTCCAGTTGCCTAATGGACATCTTTACTCAACATGTCTAAAACTAAACTCATCTTTCCTTACCAAACCCTTTGCTCTTGAATTCTCCACTACTCTTTAGGATACTACCATTCCCCTAGTCATCATGGTGGCAACCTAGGTGTTTTCCTTCACTTCTTGTTCATAGTCCCCATATGCATTCAGTTACTAAGAGTATTGATGTCTTGTATATGCCCCCTTCTTTCCTGTCACTGCCGCCACCCTGGTTCAGGCCTTTATTATCTATTGCATAGACTGGTGGTTGGTCTCCCATTTCAAGTCTCTCTGCAGTCTTGTCCCTCCCCACTCAGCTGTCAAATTGATCTTCCTAAAGCATGGCTCTGATTATGTCAGGCCTTGTATTCAGTCGACTCTAGTGATTCCCCAGTCGCCTCTAGGATCAAATATAAAAATTATCTCTTTGCCTTTTATAGCCCACTTCTACCTTTCTAGTCTTTTTACACTGTACTCCGCTGTACTGACTTTGTGATACAGTGATACTGTGATGGGTGAAACCTGAATTAAATGAGGAAACAAAGGTTCGAACATATCAGTTTATGAAGTGATGCATGCCAAGTGCCCAACAAATCAGAACCAGGCCCTTTCCTCAGTTTGACACTGGCCCCCAAATACAAGGGGAGATAGATTTTTATACATTAAAAGAAAAACAATTAACAGGATATAACAGGATGTGAGGTTAGGTAATCTGATTTTAATTCCAGGAAAGATTAAGGGCATTCTGAGTTGGGAGGGAGATGAGTGAATTTCCAAAGCTGGGAGGTGAGAGAGGGAACAGGTACAATTTCCTGAAATCAGAAAAAGCAGTGTTTCTCCTCTACCCCTTAAGTGTTCAGTCTAATCGAAGGAACAAGGAAGTAGTAACTGATTGACCAGTAGAGGGCCAGTTTTCAAATAAGAAATATGGGTTGCTTTAGATGTATAATTGTGAAAAAACTCCTTGTATCTGTCTTTCTATCTGATTGGATTTCTGGTCAGCATAACCGTGGTTCTTAGTCAAGAGTCTCTAAGCAACAGGTAGAGATGGTCCAGGCAAGGTTCAAACAATGCAGTAGATGTTTCTTAAGATTCTCCTAATTGTTTTCTCACAAGACAGAAATTGGACTGGACACAGAATTGAATAGAAAAGGAACAGATCCAGATGCAGAATTTGGTCACAAGATGGAGTCAGTGGCGTTTACTAGATTTCCATAATTCCTACAGTACTTGGCCTTCTTGTTGTTCCTCAACCAAGAAGCTTCATTTCTAAAATCCTGGTATTTTCACTAGCTCTCCCTCATGCCTTCTTTACTGTCTGTTTTCTGGCTTCCTTTAAATATTACCATAAATCCTATCTTCTGCAAGAATGCTTCCCTGGTTCCCCCAGGATTATCTCCAGTTTATCCTGTTTATATAGTTTGTGCATAGTTATTTGAAAGTTATGTCCCCCATTAGACTGTGAACTCTTTGAGAGCAGGGACTGTGTTTGTTTTTTTTGGAGGGGATGGGCAGGGGTCTTAATTTCCCCAATGTTCTGCATAGTGCCTGGAACCTAGTTGGTTTTTATTAAAATGCTTGTTGCTTGCTTGCTAGAAACTCTGACTTCCTCTAAGACTGGAGGTCTAACACCACACTCTGAAGGAGGGCATTTCTTTCTAGGTCCCCCCACCTGATAGGGCCTTTCTTTGTAAGGTTACCTTAAATAGTCTATTCAGTTATCATGTAAGTACCTATTTACAAATGTTATCTCTTGGCTGGGGGTGGGGCATTTCATTGTAATCTTCTTGTGGGCAAACACTTAGAATGGTGCTGAGCACAGGAAGTCCTCAATGAAATGTTTGATGACTGAGGGAGATTGATAGCTTGCCTATATCCTTGAAATCCTAGCTCAGATGCCGTATCCCCAATGACAAATAATAACTCCCATTTATTTAGCTCTTTAAAATTTACAGATAACTTTCTCCTACACACTCCAGTAGAAAGTGAACATTTAACAGAAAACATTTTATTGTTTCTGTCTTGTCCAGAATACTTTCAACCCTCCTTTTGTCTATCCCGGTGCTTTAATAATTTGGAATTCTGTTTCTAAGAAAAAATAATTTCAGTTCACATTGAAAGGTTTCTTTTTATGAAGAGCTAGTACATTTTGCAGCTTGTTGTCCCAGGGGACAAATGTAAACTTAAAGGGTGAATGGGAGCAGGAAGGGTTTGGATTAATAGTGGAGGGAGAGCTGTGTAACAGAGGATTGGGAGGGGAGTAATCTTTTGATGGTGATGCCATCAAATTTGCCCTTGACTTTTTTATGAAATAGACTTTTCTAAAGACAGAAACTGGTTTTGCATAGACTGTTGGATCTCACTTCATGCGTCATTTCTTGTGTTTAGTGGAACATCAGATCACTTCAGGAATGCAGATTCTGCTGCATCTCTCAAGCTGTCATCGGATGCCATCACTCAAATAACAACCGAGGGTTCACAGAAGACCACATTTTCATCAGAGATTATTATTAATTCTCAGCCTCACAATGTTCTTAACAAGCCGTCTCATTGCCCAACTGGTAAGAAAGCTTGATTTTAGTATGTGTGTGCATTTACATGTGAAATCTGTTTGTATGCATATGTAATTAGTAGACCGACTGTCAGACTCTTGGGTCATCCTGGAGAAACTTTTAGGTTTATCTTTTCTTTTTGTGGCTTTTTAAAGTTGGTGATAAAATCAGGTTTCAAGAATAACAGGATCTATTGTCCTTTTATGAATCTTAAGTTTTTTACATTATCAAGAGAACGTGATTTATTCATTCTGTTAGTGTTCTTCATCCTTCAACATGAGATCACAGATCACCGAGTACCAGGATCGGTGAGGATCTCATATCAGTCATTCATATGTTTGGTCTTTCAGGGGTTCACTTCAATTTGACAAATGTTTATTAAGTTCCTGCTTGGTACAGCACTGTGCTAGGGACAGAAAGAAAAAATCCAAACCTTTTGTATCCTGCAGGAATTTAGATTACTGGAGGTACAGTGTGTACAGAAATAAATAAATAGGAAGAAAGAGAGAGAGAGTGAGAGAGAGTGAGTTATCATTAGAACGATGCTGTAGTTTCCTTCCACATACTGTGCACCGCTCCATTGCCTTTTTGGGCCCCCAGTAATTCTCCTTCTCTAGAGATTGTACAGCATCGGTGGAATCATGTTGTTTCTGCTGAGGGAGCATCTTGTGAATTGTTGCAAGTCCCAAGCCGCTTTCCAGATGCCATCCTACTGCTCTTTTTCTCCTTTTCACTGCATCTCGCTTCCTTGTCTATTAATGAATTCTCTGTTAGTGGATATAGAGCTGTTTGATTGCCTGTACTCAGAGTCATTGTGAATATGGCAGGAGATGTGCCCTGGTGTATCCCGAGTGTCTGCGCTTGGCCCAGGACCATTGAACACTCTTATCCTGGACTTGGATTAGGGCATAGATGGCATGCTCATCCAGTTGGCAGAGAGTGAAGAGGTTGTCACTATCCAAAGAGATCTTGAGAGGCTCGAGTTGTGAGCTAAAGAAAAGAAAATGTACGTGCAGCAGGGATACATGTGAAATAGTATGCCAGAGTTCCCAAAAATCAACATCACAATTTTTCAGCCGGAGCAGGCTTGGTTAGGAAGCAGAAGAAAATCTGAAGAAAATCAAGTGGTTTGTTTTAGTTAGCTGTAGGGTCAGCCTGACCTCCAGCAGTATGGTATGGAAACCCAAAAAGCTAATGGCTTCTTGGGCTACATAAAAGGCATGACTGCCAGGAGAAGGTGGTAATAGTCCTTGTCAAATCCATTGAGAGGGAAAATGGAGAATGTCCAGAGGAGGATAGTTAGGATAGTGAAGATAATATTCTACCAGGATCAGTTGGAGGAATTAGGGATGTTTAATCTGTAGAGCAGGGACTTCATCCTGCCTGTAAGAATTATGGTTGTAAAGGGGCTCAGAGATCCTCCACGCCAAACTTCCTCCTCTTCAGGCTCCATAGGTGAAGTGACAACCAAAGTCGCCCACATGGGCAGTGGCAGAGTTGGGAGTCAAATCCAAGGCCTAGTACTCCAGATTGGTTCATTGTCTTCCTTAGACAGTAATCCTCAGATTGTAAAATCTTTTGGTGCAGTATGGTGGAAGATTGTGACAAGTATTCACTCATCAAAAAGGGAGCTGTGGTAGAAGGAAAGCATTTGAGGATATATTTTATCCTCATATCATGGGAGACAGAGGAGTTATTTATGCAGATAGACTGTGAGATTGTAAGGACCTAAGCTTATGCACACACTTACAACTCTTAGACCAGTGAACATGGAGATGGCAGATGTAAGAAATGATTTTTCCTTGTTGCCTTGGTTAGGAAATAAGACCAGGAATGGCCACAAATTCAGAAGAATTTGAATGCCAGGAACAGAATCCTTTATCTCCCTACATCCTCAGCGTAGTAGGCTTATTGATGCCAGGTGACTGTAACACGATAGAACATTTGTGGTTCTCCTGACATGTTGGAGAGCTTTGCTGTAGAAAGAAGTTATTAGATGATGATTGTAGTAATATCAGTACTGTCAAGACTGTTGGTAAGCCTAAAGGTGCAGGCTGACCTATCATAGTCATAACAAGATGAAACGCTTTGTTCGCTTTCAGGTAAAAGTCATAAATACCTTTGGGGAGAGCTCCTTGTGCGATAGAGTTCCGCATCAGCCAGAGTCCCGTAGCCAGGCTCATGATGTACCGGGTGGGAATCTTTCCTGTTTAGAAAGGAGATTGCACAGTGAGGAGATGGAGTCAAGGGGCCTTACGTTACCTCTGTAGGCTGGTTTCTCAGTTTTTTCCAGTCATCTCCATCCATCTGGAGCATTCTTAGGTCACACTCCTTCTGACCAACTGTTGGCATTTTCCCTTGAGCATTACTATAAGCTTAACAGTAATTCAGGGGTATACCTGGAACCGATACTCAGAGAAAATGAAATCGCAGTCGTACGAGATTCCGCGTCTTTTCTCACATTAACATCAGAATCATTAAGTTCACGATAAATTACAGTTAGTAAAAACATTTATCCTTAGTGCTTAATCATCATATACATGGCTCTTCTAAAAGCTTTGAGGTCCTGTCTCCTTCCCCGCCCCCCCCCCCCCGCCCCCAGTTTAATATATTTTGGTACACAAGGCAATCATTAGAAATTAAGAAAATAATCATTACTGTAAGCAAACTTTGAGTTAGTTGGTGGTGCCATAGTGCACAGAATGCTTGGCCTGGAGTTGGGAAGGTCCTGCGTGACCCTGCGCAGGCCCCTTAACCTCTGATTGCCTTAGCCTTCCCAACTGTAAAGTGGGGTGAGAGTAGCCTCTGCCTCCCAGGGTGGTTGTGAGGATCAGCTGAGATCATTTCTGTAAAAGCGCTTGGCAAGCAGCAGGCCCTTCCCCTCCTGTAAGCCACCCCTCCCCCCGCCCGCCGTCTGTCTGTGTTTGGTTTTTCATGTATACTGGGGGGCAAGGGGAGGCTTAGTTCCACTCTAAACCAAATTATTATTTTAGACTTTACAAGGTTCTCGTTATTCACATGTATTCTTGCAGCTTCTTTGCAGAGCTGATGAGATTCTGTAACTTCTCACAGAACTTCACAGTTGTTAATGAGACTTTCCAGTGACTTCTGTAATTCTCCAAATACCAAACAAATGTCATTGTTATTTTAAAAAAAACACACAACAAAATATACCCCCTTGAATACTTAAGATAGTGTTTGACTGGAAGGGTGCTGTCTTACAGACAAAGCTCTCTAACAAATGGTAGCTCAAATTCATACTTCATCGTTTTCATTTGAATTCAAAATTCTGGTCAAAGGAGGAGCTAACATCCTAATGTTACAAAAAATTTACTCTGTAGGTATCATTCCACAAATGAATAGCACTCCTGTGTAGTAGTTTCCTAAAATCACAATGTAAGAAATCATAAGCGTGATGTTAACTTAAAGCAGTATCATAGGTTTAAGATATAAACGCGGAACTATTTCCAATTTGATAACATTGATCCACTTGAATTTGTCTCTTTAATTTTACATAGAAATACCGTTCAATTTGTCTACCAGTTTGGGCCTTTTCTAGTAGTTCAATTCAGAGATCAGTATAGAATGGCAGTTACCATTCAGAAAACTGGTCAGCTCTGCTTGAATAAGAATTTTTTCCAGTTAATTTATCAAACCCAATATAAATCTAAATTTTAAATTAATTTTAAATCTTGCTATGTAATTCCAACTGTATTTTCATATCCATAAGAATATCAAAATCTGAAATAAAGCTTAGAAATAATGAGAAATCTCAAAAATGACTTAAAGTTCCTGAGGAACGCAAGCATTTCTCCAAGTAGAGTTCACAACTTTACAGGCATGAAAATCTTCTGATTTTCCCCTTCTTAATAAAGCGTAAAATTTCCTTAAACATTCTGAAATTCCCATGCTGGATGTTTTGATAGCTAGAAAAAACGAGAACCTTCTGTTGTCTCACCTTCGGTGAAGAAGCATCACTAGTTCCGTGTTCCTGCTTTGGGTACCTATTTCTGTGAACACCTTTATCTACTTTTCTTTGTCTTCTAGTTGTTTCACAGTCACGGTGTCATTGCTGATGGTCTCCAGCTTCCTCCAGTGCTTTTTCCCTTGGACCCTGCAGCCATGCTCACCACAGGTGCCTCCAGACCCCATTTTCTATCTTCTGAACTAGCTTTAGGACTGTTTTGCTTTTGAAAACCCATTGGATCACTCTCTGAAAAATTTAGCACACTTCCTTATCATTGCTAAGCCTTCGTTTTCCCTTACTAGAATGGAAATTTTAAGGTTTTAGACAGTTTCTCATTTTGCCAAGTCCAGTTATTGCAATTTGGTTTCTTAAAAGTTGCCAATGCATGGCCTATTTTGATTCCTTTTAGGTGACTTTGCTTCTGATTTACCAAGGCAGTTAAGTTCTGCTAAATCATTCACCAAAGATTTGACTAGAATGAAATTTTGTTTATTCCCAAATTATTTTTTTTCTTAGTTTAAAAAACATCTTTTTTTTCTTTTCCATGATGGAAGGAAGAGCTTATCACTGCACTAGGCAGTTCTTAAGCATCTGATAAGTCATCAAAGCATCACATTTGAAAACTTTTTTTCTCTGTTTTTGCAATAATTTGAAATAAAACTTTTAAGATGTCTTTTTAAGGGCTAAATATTTTCTAGTTTGTGAAATTGCCTTCTATTCCCCTATACTAAAATACTAAATCATTCGCTTTCCAGGGAAGGGAGAAAGTGAGAGTGGGGTCTGGGTGCTGTTTATAGATGTGCGCGTGCACACACACACACACTCATGCGTGTGCGCGCCTATGCACATACATGTGTAGATATGTGTACGTTCAAGCCACACTCATAATAATTTAGAAATATACCTTAATTCGTAAACTTCATTTACAAATTTACTCTTCAATTAGTTTACAATGCCATAAATTTCTGCAAAAGGGGAAAGGATCTCCTTTCTTCTTTTTCTGCATTCCCAACTTGGCCAGACTGTATCCTTGGAATGTTTTGAAACTTGAGCAGACAAGTATTGGTTCTTTTCACCTGTTTTTCTTTGGCTGATCAGACCTTCAGATAAAGGTCAGCTGGGTTTCCAGGACACGGAACACAAACAATACTGGCAGCATGTAGTCTACATTCTGTAAAACAAACACACACAATGAAGGCATCTGTAACGTTAACAGAATATAAGATCTTCCCTGTCCATTAATAGGCCTGTGTGACCATGTGTGTTCCCCTTTTTCCTTGGAACAGGGGCCGTGTTCCCAGGTCTAAAGGTATACAGGTATTACAATCACAGATGTGTTGCTACTTTGAGCTCTGGCCCAGCTCACAGCTGTGATATATCCTGATTCACATAGAGCCAATTGGGGGAGGAACTTGCCTAAAGGGAAAGCTTGCTTGTAGGAAGGCTTTCATACCTTTTGGTACTAAGCTAATTAGGCACTGAGTCATGAGGGTTGTGATGCCTTTTGGCTCTCAGCCTTTTAGCCAAAAGTGTACATATATATATTCTGAGGTGAGATTTTGCTTTGGGGGCTTGCTCATGAGAAGGTCCTTTTGATTCCCTGGATGGCACTCTGAGTAGCTGTTTGTTAAGGACCTGACCCCTCCTCCCTGCCAGATGTTGATATTCCCCCTATCTGGTGATATATGTGAGATCATAAATTTAGAACAGGAAGGAAGATGACATTTATCTATTACAATGTTTATATTTATAAAGTAGGAAACTGAGATCCGCAGAGAAGTGACTTTCCTGAGGTAATGCCAATTCTTGGGACTGGCTGTGATTTGAGGTGGGATCTCCTTACTCTAAGTTCAGAAATCTTTCTACTTCATGCGGGCCAAACTGACCAAATGACAAGTACTTACAAGAACAAGAACATATTTTGCCTATTACTAGTTACAGTTAAAACTTAAACCGTGCATGTGTACATACATGTATATGTATGTATGTTTGCATATCCATGCATGTACATACTTGTGTGGATGTAAAAGTAAGAAATTACTTTTAACTATAATAGAAACAGTCAAGATAAGTTTCATTTAAAATATATTATCAATAACAAAATGGTAAATTAAAATGAAAATGCATTTAGACACCTTCAAAATTGCTAATAAGAAGCTCGCAGATGAGAAACAATACCATTAAAAACATAGGAAGAAAAGGGAAAGAGTTGGATGTTTCACTTAATGGTGGGAATAGAAAGGAAAACCAGTTTTTAATAGTTCTCTGTTTATGTCCCAGTTAACTTAGCAGTTAAATTTATTAAAAAGAAAAGATTGTCAGCAATACAAGAAGCAGATAAAAGCATATTATAGTAGGGGACCTTAACATTCCATTAATGGAATATGACAAAACAAATACAAAGATTGATAGTAATTAAATCACAGATTTGCACTGCTTGAGTTAATATGTTAGAATTAGTGTACATATATACACAATGTGGAGAAAGTGTAAGAAGAGAAGCAGGGAATGTACACTCTTATCAAGTACGCATGGAACTTTCACAAAAATTTAAGACATAATCATAGAGAAGCCTTACATATCAAAAAGGTAGAAATCACACAAGCTATCTTTTTTAGACTTTTTATAAGTGCTTTAGGTAGAGAATTTATTATATTTCTTTTACTTACTGATAGACATTTAAAGTTATTACATTTTCATTTATGTACAACATTGTCACTATTCCATAAATTCCATTATGTTGGAGCTATAATTTTCTTTATACACATTCTGTTTGTTACCTTAACCTGGGTGTTTAATTTCCATGTCATCATGTGCCAACTTCAGTTATAAAGTCCTAATCTGAGCTTTTTTAATGTACTTTGTTGGTTCACTTATGTTATTTAGTGATGAACCTTCTCTCTCCCCATCACCCTTCCAAATATGGGTGCCAATATTTAGTGGTCTTAGCGGTATAGACCTGCCTGAGACATTCATTTGAGAGTTCCATCACTTAATGATATGGGGTGGGAACATGCTGAAAATCTGAGATGCCAAAAAAAAAAAATAATTCTACTTTGCCAGTGTTTCAACAATCCGGCTAGCAGCTGCTGTGGGGGTGAAAAACCAACACAAGCCCAACAACAAGAATCCTGCCAGCATAGGTTCTTTTGATCTGCTTTACTAAGGAAAGCAACGTTAAGGGGTTGACAAGTTTACTTTAATCCAGCATACAAATACCATTCACTTAGTTCAGGGGAAAAAGCCAGCACCCTGAACTTCAGAGCAAATGCAAACAAATTACAAACATTGACAAACCAAATACAATTCATAGTTACCAACATTTAGGTTCATCCCGGGAGCTCAGAACAAGGGCTGGCCCGGAGTCATGCGTGCCACCATGGCTGTGGGTAAGAGCTCCGAAAAAGAGAAAGCCAACCCCTGGTTTTATATCTTTTTCAGGGTCAAGGGTGAGTCACACATGCAACTCACCCATGTGACCTAGAATCGTCACAAAGAGGTGACTTAAACCTGCGTGGTCTAAACGCCTCTGATGTCCCAAACATGTCACTCAAACTCATGTGTAAACTAGGCCCTCCCCTGAGGCAAGGAGGTCACCAAGGACTCTCAATCTAAACAAGGAAACAAAGACCAAACTCTTCAAGGGCACTTGGTTGAACTGAGTGCTAAGAGTCCATTTTGTTTGCCAACACAGCCAGTGACAAGTGATGCATTAAAATCTCCATATACCCAGCATAATTGGGGAATAGAATGATCTGGTTGGTTATTTAAGTATTTGGATTAATAGGAAGTTATATACCATGTAGGTACTATAAATTTTCGGTGAATTAGTTTAAATGATATATATGGTATAATTTAAATGCTAAGTGCGTATCATCTTATTGTTTGATGACTAAGGAAGCATTTCAGAATCTTTTCTTTCTTCATGGCCATTAGTATTAACATGAGCAGCAATTATCATGGTGTTGTAGATTGAGTACATAGGAGAATTAAAAGTGTTTCACAATGGTAGGATAATCATGTCTTCAGAATAATACATAAGAACTGCAGTCAGACTCATCACGGAGGAATAGCTTCTCTTGGATAGATGCTACTTGTAGAAGGTTCATAGAAGAAATGTTTACTTTTAGAATGCTGTAAAATGGAACTTACACTTCAGCTTGTTTAGCATTATTAATGGCTTGGAAATGCTTATCTGTAGATGGCATTCTTATCAAATTTGTAAATGGTGCAAACCTAGAAGAGATAACTAACATTCTGGGTGACAGAATCTTACGAAAAAAGAAAAGCCCAAACATTGTGATGGGTTAAAACACGGGGCTGTCTTAATAAAAAGAAATTAAGCAAATCAATAGTATTTCATTTATGCTAAAAATAATGTGTTCCCAAATCATTGACCATATGAGGTGATTAGTTTTTCACTAATGTAAATATTGCTTCACTGAATTTTTAAAGCTATCTTTGTGATGTTGATGTGTTTAAGTAGTTTTTTTTTTACACATTTCTAATTATTTGAAAAGAATTCAGCTAGTTAAGTTATTTTCATTTCTTTTGAGTACTACCTCTTCATATTCTTTAACCACTTATCTTTGGAAAATGGATATTATTGCTAAAATTCATTTCAATTCTCAGACCTTGACTGTTGGACTTCTATCAGTAACATTTTTAGCCAAGGTTTTTCTTCTGATAGGTTTCCTTTTTACTTATGATTCTTTTTGTTGTGCGTATGCACTTCAATTTTGCATAATCACATCCATCTATTTTGTCTGCTATAATTTATCTGTTTAATAGTAAAAGTTTTCCACCTCCCTGTAATTTCCACAAGCATACTATTTAATTATATGCTAATTTATAAAGGAGTTACAAATATTTGTATCATTTCCTATATTTTCCCTGGTTCTTTTCTCTTTAATACCAGTACACTTCTGTCATAAAGCTGTGAGTCATAGGACACAACAGTTCCTAAAGAACTGAACATGGAAATCCTGTGGAGGGCAGTGGAGAGGCACATGGTGGGTGTGAGCTGGCATTGATATCTGAGGACCTTCAAAGAGAAAGGAGAATAAAGGGTGTTTTCAGTGAAGAGTGTGATGGAAAAAGGACAGACTGGGCAGTTGGAGAGGGTGAGAGACAGGCTCCCCTGAGGTGCCCCCCTTGTATTCTCCCAGCATCTGAAGAAAGCAAGGCGGGCCTTCCTGACATGAGCGTCAGAAGGACACTAGAAAAGAGTCAGGATAGGTGGGTTGGAATCGGCATTGCTGGGAGGGACATCGGAACTGATGACATCACAGTTCCATTTCAGTGCTAAAATAGATTGATGATCCCTTTGGAATGGACTGTGGAATGTAAGTCCAATCCTGTTTATCATCTTATGGCTCTTCAGTTTTTACAGCAGCTTTTATTGAATAATTGATGCCTTCTCTGTTTTGTGATATCAGGTATATAAATAACGAGTTCATTATGTATTTTTGCCTCTAGTTCTGAATTATATCTGTTCTATTAATCTATTTTATTTTTTATCTAGTATGATATAGTTTTGTTGTGAGTGATTTAATAAGAGTCTTTTATAATTATAATTACACCAATTTATGTAGTCATATAAGGTTTACAAAATTCTTTTTCTAACAGCTGTTTGAGCCACAGAATTCCCATGTTATTATCCCTTATTTGAGAGGTAAAGAAATTAATCTTTAGAGTTTTGCCTTCCTTTGCAAACATAGCCTGTGTTTGCAAGAACCACCGTATTTCAGGCACTTCAAGAACATGAGGCTATGAGCACCTGACATTTTTCATCCTTGTGATCAGAATAAAACTCCTCTGTGTCCTTCTCCAACTCCTACTTTACATTTTATTTTATTTTATTTTAATTTTTTTTTTGAGGCATTTAAGTGACTCGCCCAGGGTCACGTAGTTAGTAAGTGTCTAAGGTCACATCTGAACTCAGGGCCTCCTCACTGCAGGGCTGGTGCTCTCTCCACTGCAGCAACTAGCTGTCCCATTTTACGTCTTATTTTTCATTCATTGCGCTATGATGCTTTCCATCCCTACAGCTCAGCTTTCACTGCTCCCCTACAAGCCTTCTGGAAGTGCTGAAATGTACTATGTTCCGAACTCAGCAGAGCCACCCCAGTATCCTGTTGCCAAATCAGAGACCACTCTTGAGAGCACCCACTCAGGTAGTATGTCAGTCTTTGAAGATATTTATTGGTGTTTACCTCCTGTGATAAAGTCTGAAAATTGGAAGTACTTTAGTATTCTTTGTACATTGTTCATTGTGGCAACTCAATTTAAAGAACACCAAAACTTCAGATAACTGAATAACATAGGTAACTGTTGGTGGGTCATTTCTGTCTTTGGGTGGTATCTAGGAAAGAAGCTCATTCTGTTTGATTTCCTTTTTCTTGTGGTCCTGCTTTGTTCTCAGATGATAAGCCTTTAGAAGCTTAGATCTTGTTTTTAATAGACATTCAAATACATCTGTTGACTGGGATCTGTCTTCTGAGTGATCTCACTCTTACATTGTGGACTTGCCAGTAGTCTTCTGCCCCACTTCTAAGTTACCTGTGTACCACATGTGTATCCATAAAAAAGTACACACAAGCTAGATCCAAGGCAGTCTTCTGGAGGAGGATGGGCCGAGGCAATAGCAGCCAGGGGCAGGGCCATGAGTCAGGAAACACTGCCTGTTTTGAAGGAATCGAGTGAGGTAGGAAGTGATGTATATTGCCAACTCAGAGAACAGCCTGTGTACAGATGGAGGGTCCTGCATCAGGAACAGTGAGAAGCCAGTTTGATGGGACTCTAGATGGTGTAGATCAGTGAGGCAGCCAGCCAGCCAGCCAGCAGCATATTAAGTGCCTACTGTGTGCTTAGGCCCTGAGAAAGCAGAGCTGGAGATAGAAAGAAAGAGCAAAATAGTATCTGCCCTCAAGGAGCTTGTGTTCTAATGGGAAAGGCAACAGAGTCCGCAGATGGGTACCCACAAGAGACATGCAGAGCAAGTGGCCTTGGGGGAAGCCCAGGTCCCTGGGAGACATAGAAAGGCCATCTGCCAGAGGTGCATCGGTGGATCGGCAGGTGGGAGAGCAGGGAGTCAGTGGTGCCCAGAAACATGCTGGAGTTCTGATGAGGGCCTAGGAGGTGATGGAGTCGGAGGATTCCCAGAAGGCATTCTTGGCTCACAGTTTTCCTCTCCATCCTGCCCTGGCTATGATTCTTTACTTTGGGGGAGGGGTGGCCCTTTTATCTCTTTTCTCTCTTCTGAGGTTTTCTCCCTCCTTATTGGCCTCCACCTGCAGACTTGGGGCTCTCCCTCCGCACCTCCACTTCCTGGCTTCCCTGGCTCCCTTCCTGAAGATTCAGCTCACATTCCCCAGCTGCTTGCACCTTCTCTTTGAGTCTCCCTTCCATTTACTTTGTGTGTGTGTTGTAGACACAGAGTTGTTGGTTGGCATATTGCCTCCCCCATTGGGATGTGGGGTCCTTGAGGGCAGGGATTGTGTTTTTTCCTTTCCTTTCCCAGCACTTATCACAGTTTCTAGTGTATAGTAAATACTTAATAAGTATTTGTGGCTGACTGACCTTCCTGTACTCATTCCACTATAACTATACACCCTCATGGCCATATTGTCAAGGTCTTGATTACCCAGCACTTCTGGGTCTGCACGATTCTGAACTCCACAATTTCACTTTCCAACAATAACCTCTTATCTTTTTTGTCTTGCTTACCCTTACAATACACCTACTCTTTGAGCTCCTGTCCTTGGCCTTTCCCTTTTCTTCACATCTTTCTTTCTGCCCAGTTGTATCCTACAGTTTGATTAGATGCTTCAATGATTTTTTGCTGTTCTACTTTCTTGATTGGCTTACCATGAGTGCTGGCTAGCCCACAGTCTCTCCTTTCTCTGCTCCTCAGGCTAACTATATGCCTGTGTAGTGGTGACCAGTGATTTCCTTGGTGCCAGTACTTCCTCCATTTACACAAGTCGCAATTCCCTTTAATTTAGAAGAGAGTCTTTGAGAGTTGCTATAGCCAAAATCTATTGCTTTGTTTGCCAGGTGAGTAAAGAAATAGAGAGCCATGTTCTGAATGAGATCGTTGCCTGACCCAGGTGTACTGAAAAACTGGTGCGTGCAGTTGGAGGGAGAGGGGTGAGAATTTGAAGCCTGGCAATTGTCCTGATTTTCAATTTAAAAAAAAGAAAAAGAATAGTTTACATGCCATTGTGCTTGACTTCAATTCCCGACATAATTATAGAACCTGTAAATTAAGAAGCAGTTGGGTAGTGAATGTTGAGACAATGAGGCAGTGGTTACAGATGGCTTCATCAAGTTGAGGTCCCGTGAGACCAATCATACTTCCTTGAGTAGATTTGGGGAATGTTCGAAATAAAGTTTATGTAGATTTAGCAGAGCTTTAGATGAAGTCTCTTAGGATGTGTTCAGGAAAGACCTGGTGTGAGAGCTCCTTTCCACCTTTGGTGTCCACCTGGTCCACCTAACTGTGTGGCTCCAAGAAGCTATAGTGTGTGTAGTGGCCACACCCTGGTAAACTGTCTAAACAGGCTAAACCAGGTTGAGAGTAACCAACAACGCTCTCAAATGCTTCAGTGAGTTAGGGGAGTGTCTGCCCTAAGTATGTGAAGGCTTCCCTTGGTGGAATGGATGGAAAGAACAGTTTGTTCCAACAACCATGAAGGTGGCTGAGGCAGGTGCTGTGGAGCACTTCAAGATCATCACTTCATCCTGAGCCATCATCAGTTGTCTTCCTAACTTTGTCTTGCTTTTATTGGACTCCAATGACTCTGGAAGAGAGAGCGAGGCCAGTAACTTCTCCCAGCATGACTCTGGAAGAGAGAACGAGGCCAGTAACTTCTCCCAGCTCTGCCTTACTGCAGCAGGTAGGGATCCCATTTTGTGATTAAAACACAAAAAAATATACAAAAAATTCTGCAAAGTTGATTCCACTTGCCATCAGTATATGGAATGTGTGCACACTTAAAGACAACACAAAACCCAGTAGATCTGAAAGACCAGCAGCTCTTGTTGTGAGAGAACTCAGCAGGTATCGCATCCAAATAGCAGCCCCTGTGTCAAACAAGTCTGGCAAATGAAGGCCAGCTTACTGTAGTTGGAGCTGGATATGTGTTTTTTTGGAGTGGCCACAGTGAAGGAGAATGCCTGAAGCTGGTGTAGGTTTTGCAATCAAAATTAATCTGTTCAGCAAGCTTATATGCCTCTCACAAGGAGTGAATGTCAGGCCCATGACAACGCGATTGCCATTTTCAGGAAAGCATCATACCACCACGATCACTGCCTATGCTCTCACCATGTCGAACCCTGATGAGGTCAAAGAAAAATTTTAAGAAGTCCTGGAGACCCTTATCATCAGTTTGCCAAAAGAGGACAAGCATATCCTTCTGGGTGACTTTAATGCCACAGTAGGCACAGACCACCAACATGTGTGTCTTAGGATCTTCTCATCACCAACACTGCCTTCCATTTACCTAAATGCAACAAAATTTCGTGGATGCACCCTCGCAGCAAACATTGGCATTTAATAGACAGGGTCATGGTAAGGACAAGAGAAAGACAGGATGTGATAGTGATGAAGGTGTGGAGCAGAGTGCTGCGCTGATCATAGACTTATCCTTTCCAAGCTAAATCTTCACATTCGACAAAAGCAGCACCCTCAAGGCAAAATAAGTACCACAAGACTTGATGGTCAACAGATTAGAGCACTTCTCTGAGAGTGAACAATTTCTTGCTCATTTAGAGGGAAAGGTGAGTCAACACACAGTTGGCAATAGTGGAGCAGAAAAAGAGTGGGCAGCCTTCAGAGACCTGATGTATAGCACTGCATGCGTTCATCTGGGTCGGAACACTTGCAGATATCAAAATTGATTTGATGGAAAATGATGGGAAAACTGAGAAGCTGCTAAACAAAAAACAGGAACACCATATGGATTGCCAGTAGGACAGTCCATCTCTAAGAAAGCAAAATTTAACTCCATCAAAAGTAAAGTGAAAGCGAAGCTTGGAGAGATGCAGGATTCTTGGCTTCATGAGAAGGCAGATGAAATTTAGTCTTATAACAATCCAAATGCTCTTATGATGCCTTAAAGGCTATTTGTGGGCCAGCTACCTATGGTACATCTCAACTACTCAGTGCTGACGGAGCCACATTGATTAGTGATAAGGACATGATCCTGGAGAGATAGGCTGAACACTTCCTTGGTGTTCTCAACAGACCATCATCAATCAATGCTGAAACCATTGACCATATGCCTCAAGTTGAAGTCAACCTGTCTCTAGCCAAATTTCCAACTGAAGAAGAGGTTTTAAGTGCCATTAGGCTCTTCTGGTGTGGCAAAGCCCCTGGTACTGATTCTATTCCAGCTGAGATTTAAAAAGCAGGGGGCCCACTGCTCATTCAGAAGCTGACTGAAATTTTTCGAGTTTTATGGCAAGGGGTTATCCCCCATGAGTTCAAAGATGCCTCTTGTCCATCTCTGTAAACATAGAGAAAATAAATTGTCCAGCGACAATCACAGGGGGTCTCTCTCTTAGTCATTACTGGCAGGATTCTTGCTGGAGGCCTCCTTAATAGACTGATCCTTCACCTGGAAGGTGGTTGTCTACCCGAGAGCCAGTGTGGCTTCGGAAAGGGCCGAGGCACAGTTGATGTGGTGTTTGCTTCCTGACAACTCCAGGACAAATGCCAGGAGCAGAACAAAGGTCTGTACACGACATGTGCAGATCTGACCAAGGCCTTTGATGCTTGAGGAAAATTATGTCAAAATTTGGTTGCCCAGAGAAGTTCATCAGCATTGCACGTCATTTCACGACGGCGTGCTTGCCCGGGTTCTAGGTAATGGACAGCGCTGTCACGCTTTCCCAGGCACCATCGGAGTGAAGTAAGCCCGTGTGTTTGCTCCCAAGCTTTTTTTAGAATGATGTTTTCAGCCATGTTGTCAGAAGCCTTCAGTGAAAACAGAAATGGCATCAAAGTCAGCTGCCGCGCTGATGGTAAACCATTACCTTAAAAAGGCTGCGAGCCAAGACTAAAGTAGAGCGGAGAGTTGGTACGTGATTTTTTGTTCGTGGATGCTTGTGCACTCGGTGCAGCAAAGTGTTGATTGATTCTCTGCTGCTTGTGCTCATTTGGGCCTAATAATTGACGCCAAGAAAACAGAGGTGCTCCATCAGCCACCACCACACCTGGTACACATGGGACCGTTGGCTACAGCAGATGGAGAAGTTCTGAATGCTCACATGCGTACATCTCTGCCAAGTAAGTGACTGAACAGCAGTAAGACTATTTAACATAAAGATTACTGTAGACAAAGAGATGCTCCACAGCTCATCTAGAATGGGAAATAACTTTTTCAGCTATGAGGAGACTGAAAGGAAAAGAGGACTGCCTGAATACATAGGAGAAATATGCAAGAGTAAGAAATGGAATCCTGCCTCTCAAGGAATGAATTAGAAATAGGATAGCTTAGAACAGAAGGTGGTGAGCCTTACCCTAAGTGAGGAACTCCCTGTAAACTAGAATAGTTCAAATAAATCAATGACTCGGAGATAACAGATATTGTTTTAGAGGCTCAAACATTCTTTCAGACCCTCATGTCCTCAAAGAGTATTGAGGGAGTTAAGTAAGAAAAGTGGAGAACTGGGTGCGAGTCAGTTCTGTTTTGAGGATTTTAAGAGGAGAAAGAAAAAGGAGGGTAAAAGGAATACTCTAGCGTGGTAAGGAAGAAGAAGCTGGTTGAACTTTTCTCGTATTGATGCCCCTGAGAAGAACAGTTTACCAAAATGAAGGAGCAGGGGAAATGTCTAATGAACCTCATTCTCCTGTGGAGTAGGCAGTGTAGGAATACATGATAGCCACCAGGGAAATAGAGAAGATGCTTCTGTGCAGACTGCCTGGTCCTAGAGTGAGGACGGTGAGGGATAAAAAGAAAAGTAAAGACCTGGAAGCCAACGGGTACTTGTCGTTTGGGAAACGGCTGAATGCATTGTGGTCTGTGAATAGCATGGAAGAGGAGGGTGCTTTCAGAAAGGAGGGAAAGAGACACTTTGAGAGAGTCCTAGGAAGTGGCACTGATGACAGGGCAGAATCCAGAGGACAAGTATAGTGACCTGGCCATGAAGATGGAAGTGTGCTGCCTTCCCCTCCCCACCCCCTCACCCCCACCCCAATCTGGAAGGAGAAGGGATGTGCTCGGTTTGGGGCGAGGCCTTGGTGGATTTGTTCTGCTTGGCTGTGTTTATCTGTTGGTTTCTTTCTTGTTTCCAACTGGTAGGTGGGTTGGAAGAAGGGCAAAATATGATGATGGAAAAGAAAGACATTTAAGAAGCTCCAAAAGGAATCCAGAAAGAAGCCCAGGGGAGCAGGACCAGTATAAAGAAATGGGTTGGATTTATGTATTTTAAAAGAAAATCAAGTGGTATTGAATCAATGTCATAGCCTCATATTTTTTTTGTGTCCTACTTTGTATCTAAAATGCTCATATTTTCTCTTTTTCCTCTTTTTTCCTTTGTTCATTAAATTTATTAAATATATATATATATGTGTATATATATATACGTATATATATATATATATATTTTTTTTTTTTTTAATAAGGGAGGGCTGGAAAAGGCCCACTGGCAAAATTTGAAAAGGAAGTTGTTGGGTCAGCCATCTCACATGGGCTATGAGGATGTGAGTCCTTACCTCAAAGCTTTATTTATAATGGGTAGGAGTATTTCCTGTCCTTTCTTATTGTCATTTTAATTACTGTATATCTGGTTCCTTTCTTGTTGTTGAATGGTAGGTTCTCAGATTGTGCAGGCAATCATTTCCTCATTTTGCTTATCATTTTTTTGTTCACCTTCTCCCTCCTATTTATCTTGGTGATTCTGTCGATTAGAAATATTGGAGTAGGAACTACATTTTAGAAGAAAATTAACTAGCACCTGGATTTATTTTTTCCTTGCTTTTTTCATGTTCCACATTCTTTTTTTGATGTATTCACGTTTCAGAATGTTGCCTCTGAAAGCCAACGAGGTCTTGTCTTGTAGGTCTTGTCCATCACTATGTCCCCTGTGTTCCTTTCCCCTCCACAGGCTCCAATGATGCCATTGCTCCAGATTTCCCCCCTGATGCCCTGGGCACAAGGGATGAGAATATGTCTGATATTGTAACCATTAAGCACAAAGAGGGCATCTATAGCAAGAAGACCATGTGTAAGTCAGCCTGGCCTGAAGAACGAAATCCCCCACAAGAAAACATCTCAGGTATGTATTTTACAGCTTTTTTGTCTTTGGTCTGTCCTGTGTTCAAAGTCCCATTCCCTGTTGCTGCCAGATGTCTTTTCAATTCTATTTTATACTTAAAGTAATTACTGCCAGTAGATGGAGGGGAAGCTGCAGAGTCCAGAGGCCAGAGTGCATGCTCGTTGGGCCGATGAACCTGGACGGGTCACTCTACTTCCTAGTGCCCCAGACAACTCTGTCAGATTCTGATCTGCATTGGTCGAGGGACTGGCTCCAGAGGAGGCCCGCCAGTGACGTCAGAGATGCAGGTCAAACTGCATTGCCGGGTATCTGTAGGTAGATTGAGAACCAGCATGGCACAGTCAGTACTCTGATGAAAGCAGAAGTCCAGTGTTTTTCAACGTGTAGTTTTGTGTAAAACCCTTGAGATTTTCCGTACTTTGAGGTACTGTATTAACTTCTTCATTACAGGTGCAGTGTGGTCAGATGTACAGTAGAGCAGCAGTTGGCTGTATGAGTTTCATAAATCAGAATTATCAATAAATCTAAATTAAATAAAATTGCCTTGTGGATTTCAGTTCTACAGGTAATTGACGTGGTTCTGGAAAGCGCTTGTGAGGATCAGATGAGATGCGACTACACTGTACAGACCAGACTGTACCACGTCTACTCTACGTGGCAATGGCTTTCAGGGTGCTGGGATTCTTGCCTTGCTGACTCAGCAATAAATTTCATCTGTTCAGGTGTCAATGTGACTCCTCAAGACCTGAAACATGAGATAAGGGTACTACACATTTGGAAACTAGGCTTTGACGCAATTAAACTTTCTATATACATGGGAAAAGACTGCAAAAGGGATTATTTGGTCTGTGGCAGAGGCTGGATTAAAAACAAGTATGTCTCAATGTACCACATTTGGGCTGGTGCTGGCGGCTCCATTTGATGGCGTCAACATAGCATCTTAAACATATTTATGAATAACCCTGTGAAAAGTCTGGTTTCTAGCTAATAAAGGATGCTTAGCAGTGGAATACAATTTCATTCCTGTGGTTGACTGATTGAATGTGCTGGTAATCTTTAGATATGATTAGTAAAACAAGTTATGGTGGCAGAATATTACTCACAGTAAATAGGGATATAAAATTTATTGGAGCGTGAGGAGGCATGGTCTGTGCCTCAGCATTTGAAGAATAAGTGATTTCATAGAGTAGCTGTGCTCCATCCACAGATGCCGTTGGAGAATGTGCTTCTTCATCTGACTAGACATGTTCTGAGTTACCACGCATGTATCTTGTGTGGATTTATGTGTTTGGATGTTGTCCCCTTTGTGAGTACAGTTGCTTCTTGAGAGCGGAGGCTGGGCTTTTTCATTCTCTTGTATCCCCAGCCCTTAGTACAGTGCCTGGCACATAGGAAGTGCTCAATAGATGCCCCAAATATTCATTATCCAGTATTCAGCCTTTCTGAACTTGGGTGGGTTTGTCTTTGGATGAGATACACAACCCATTATTGGACCCCTCCACCCATATATGAAGTCTGTCTAGTGTGGTAGAAAGGGTGTGTACTCTTGTGGCAAAGCCTTCTGGCGTCCAGTGCCTCCTCCATGCTCTGAGAAAGTGTCCCATGAGGACTGGTGCAGGTCAGCTTTAGCCTGCTAATCCTATTACTGAACTTGCATGCTAACAATGTTATCAGACAGGAAAAAAGTGTGTATGTAAAATAACATGTACGATATTCGTGCAGTCATCCCTCGACACTTGAGGGGGTCTGGGGCTCAGGACCCCCAGAGGTGGGAAAAGCTGCAAATTACTCTAGGCCCCACCCTAAACCTTGGTTTTTAATAATTCTGATCATATTTATTTAACATGCAAAACAAATAAAAGTGAAACAATGCACTTCACCCAAAAAAGTTGCGGTTTCTACCCGAGAGAGGTTAGTATCTTGTACACTATGCAGAGCCTTCACAGCCCATGGTGTGGGCTGCACCTGGAGCACCTGCTTCACGGATTTCCTTCTCTGAAAACCCAAGGTACAAGGATCATTGGGGGAGAAAATCCCATTGCTGCTTCTGGATAGTATCGAGACAAAGAGGAAGTGTCCCCAAAGAGAGCGCATAGTCTGTGGTTCTTTAGCTCAATGAAACTTTTAATACCATTTCACTGTTTAATAATAAATTTAGGTATGTATATTTGTGGTGGTAAAGAATAAAATAGATGAATGAAATACAGTATTTATGCATTTATGACTTACTAAAATGATTTTTTAGTTTTATTTTCATATACGCATCACCTGCAGTTTTCTGCAGGATGCTGCAATCTCCAAAAATTTCCCTTTAATTATCGATGGCCAAACCACGTGTGTGAAACTCATGAATGTCGAGGCATGACTGTAACTGCAAAGAATGTGAAAAACCAGGTTGTCTAAGGGTTAGTAAGAGGCAGAATAAGCATCAGCCTCGCTGTTGGTGCAGTGCTACAATGCCATTCAAGTCAAATCAGCATTAAGTGCCTGCTCTGTGCCAGGCACTCTGCTAAGTCCCAGGCCATTGGAGGAAGGCAGTACATAAGAAGAAGCTGCGAGGAAAGAGGGCATGATGAAACGGGCTGGAGGGGTCCAGGGCAGAGGGCACTGAGGAGGAGTGAGTGCTGAGCTCACGCGATCCTGCAGGGGCTGGATACACAAGTCCAAAGGACATATTTTCACACGTAGAAAGCGCAATTTTGCCCATCAACATTACATTGACCTTGGTTTCTAACTCTTATCCTTTGAACTAGTCAGAGAATCATTGAGTTTTAAAGTTAGAACTTTTCGTCATCTACCCAATTCCCTCATTTTGCAGAGGAAGAGACCAAAGGTCTGGGATGACTTGGCTAGGCTCCCCCAGCTAGCGGGTGGTAGAGCAGGGTGAGGTCGCCACGGACTTGTGGGCACAGGGTTCAAGTTGATTTTTATACAAACAGGTTAAATCATGAAGGAGGTGATGAATTTTGTGAAATGCTGTATGGTCTGTTGTTTCCTTGACCTTTTGACATCTGTTTTTTTAGGCCTGCAGAGAAGAAGATGAATCTGATTGGTATTTCAAAGGAAATAACTTTTGTTTTTGAGGTCTTTCAAAGCTGATTACTCTTCTTTTCTTTCCAGAATCTAAAAATCAGTTGGAACTTGAAAACACAACCCATTCTGTCTTCAAGTCGGCCCAGTTTTACTTTCACCATCCAGTGCACCATCATCATCATCATGATTTCTTCTCCTGTGAGCCCTGGGGAAGGGGAACTTGCCTGGCTCATTCCAGAAGAGACCCTTGTTTCAGTCTGCCTTACGAAACTTGTGAAGATGACCATAGATTCTCCCCCTTACAGACTGAAATGGATTACACCAGGATAGAGAGATACTGCTGGAATGTTGGAGGCAACAGAGAGCCAGGGGCCGGGCAAAGGCTTGGAGAGAGTCTCAAAGTTGACAGTAAGAAGAGCGGCACGAAGGAAACCTCAAGGATCCGCTTTTCCCTAGCCCAGACCCTTGAGCCCCGCACCACTTTGAGTGAGCTCTGGGACAGGTTTCAAGAGCGACAGAAGAAACAGAAGCCGCCTGCATCTGGCTCCTCGGATGAGTTATCCTTGGTTGATCGTCTCGATCGCCTGGCGAAGGTCCTTCAGAAGCCCATGATGCTCTCTCTCCAGGCTTCTGAGTCTGCTCCAGATGACTTCAGAGGGGAGAGCACACAGCAGCAGAGAAGAAGGAAGTCCCAGCCAAAGAAGAAAGATGAAAATGAGTCTCCAACTCCTCGCAGATCAAGATGGCCCCCCCAGTCTCCATTTGGACTGGTGGGTGGGGACCAGGCGAAGCATACCAGTCCCAGACAGCCAGGGCTGGATTCTGTAAGCACAATCTCTTCAGATTCGAGGCCCTCCCCCGAGCCTGCAGATCCTGTGTTTGAGTCCGATGCAGCTGCCCAGGCTGATGGGGAAGCAGGCCCACCTGGGGAGGTGAGCAGTGATATGTCCAGCATTGACCCTGCCCGGATAGTCCAGGGAAGAACGCATGAATCACCTAAACGGCAGCAGAAGCACTTGTCTGAGAGGCAGAGAGAGGGGAGTAGGAAGGTAGCCAAGTGGAAGCAAGTCCCCCCAACTTCTCCTCAGGTCGGAAGGAAAGGCGCACAGGTACATGGGCATTAGTACTAAGACAGCACGGTGGGATTCAGGGTCTCTTGTAGATAGTATGGAAAACCCTTTCCCCTTCTCCTTAGTACCCATGATCATACCTAGCCCACAGGAGGAGAGGAGAGGCCTGCTGTAAACTCATCAAGCACTTGCTGAGCCCCCAGCTGTGAGCGCTCACCCTCCCTCTTCCCCCTCCTCATACTCTCTCTGTGTGTCTCTGTCTCTCTCTTCCCACATGCGTATACATGTACATAAAGATAGATGTTTCCTTTTGTCTTTGTTTTCCTAGTGCCTACTAGAGTGCATGGCACGGGCAGACACTGCCTGCTTATAGATTCATTGAGAGATCAACGGATATTTTTGTCGTGTCCTTTGGGTATTCAGCACTTCCCCTAGGTGCTCCAAGTTTTGCAAAGCTGGTGTAGGAAAGCATGCTCCATGTCATATACTGCCCCTCATATGAGACCCATCTAACAATAGAGAACACATTTTTCAGGGAACTTTTTAGTGGTGGGGTATCATTTGTAATGATTTCACTAGGAGCTGCCTTCTCCTGAGGGAAGGAGAGTGATGACGGCAGCTCGTGACCCCTCTGCCACAGAGTGCTCTGGGAGAGACTGATGGTCATACTTAGGCATGGATTGGGAGCTAACACCAACCTCTCTTTCCACGTGACATTATTTGTGCCATGCAGAAGTGCTGAGGCCTGTTGCTGAAATGTCCCCGAGTGCCCTGGTCCCAAACTCAGTCTTTGAGGGTGGGACCATGTTTTTGAAGGTCTCCATCCCCATAGCCATCCTCTGCCTCCTTTCCGCTCACAGCTACAAAGTGAGTGTGAAGGGCCAAACACTAACAAAGGGTATCTTGATACAAAGATGTGGCCGACGTTTTTATAAGAAACCCAGTCGGTTCTCCTTCCTCCAGGCTGACTCTCCTACTAAACGTGATGGTCGAGAAGCGTTTTTCTGGTGAGACCCCTATGGGAGGCAGCATCTCTGAGCCAGACTGGAGAGAAGCATGTGGGCTCTAGGTGTCAGCTTTCCTACCAGCTTGTGACTGCCCCATGGGTTCATTCACCCCCCTCTGCCCTGCTCAGAGCCAGGTGAAGCATAGTCTGCCCGCCTTGTCTCCTCTGCATTTTAAGATTTTTCTGGCAGAGGAACTCTTTTCTGTGGCTGAGGTTGGCACTGACATGCAGTCAGTTTGCCTGGGGAATTAATTCCAGACATCTGCTTGACTGGCAGCGGTTACTTGTTCTTCGTTTGCTCAGCTGACTAAAGTTCCTCTTCTGAGCCACTGGATGCCCTGTCTCCTGTGAACAGATGGTCCACTTGAGAATAAGTGAAACGTGGAATGCTGGTGATTGCAGTGTTCTGCTCACCCTCCATCTCCCAACTCCAGGCCTTTTCTCTGGCTTGTCCTCCAGGCCTGGAAAGCTCTGTCTCCTCATTCCGACTCCTGACTTCCCTGGCTTCCTTTGGGTCCCAGCAAAAATCTTGTTTTCTACAAGAAGCCTTTCCCAGTCCCCTTCACTCTAGTGCCTTCCCTCTGTTGAGTATTTCCACTTTCTCTGCATATATCTTGTTTGCACATAGTCGTTTGCATGTTATCTCCTCGTTAGACTGGGGGCTTCTTGAGGGCAGGGACTTTTTTCCTTGGCCTTTTTTTTTTTTTTTTTTTTTTTTTTTTGCATTCTCAGTGCTTTGCACAGCCCTTGGAACATAGTAGATTTTAATAAAAGCTTATTTCCTGACTGTGGGTTTCAATTAGGCTAAATGATGGGGATACATTTGTGCAGCAGTTTTGAAAGTATCTCGTCACAGTCCTGCTGAGGCGGGGAGAGGAGAAATAGTGAGTCAACACTTTGGGGCTTAGGGGAGTGGACTGTGATAATGATAATGGACAGGAGCGAGGCAGTCCTCTGGGTTCTTTTGGTGAGCCCCCACCATGCGCTGCCTGCTGTCTTGGGGCCATAGGAGGTTGGCTTTGTGAGGCTGAGGCCTGCCTCTGGGCTTCAGGAGCCTGGTGGTTGAGATGCAGGCAGACCTGACTGAGTGCCGGTGATGTTCTGCAGGTGGATTCGGTAGTTTCCTCGGACTCGGTCTCAACTGTCAGTAGTGCTTGGAGTCCCACCCCCACCCCCAGGAAGAAGCAGACTGTCCGGATGTTAAATAAGGGCGTTCAAACAGGTGAGTGGCTCCCGTGGGAGTTGCCCTCGGCCTTTGGTCACTTCCAGGGTTTCCAGTTAGGATGAGGACGTGTGGCTTGAATAGAGACATCTGTCCCAGTTATGAAAAGGGGCGTCACCAAGTGGGAGGTGTTGGGAGCTTCCCCAGCCTTGATTAGAAATTACCTTTTTCCTTGTAGAAAAACATCCGCTTCAGAAAATACTGCTCCAGTAACGTTAGGATAATTCTATCAATTTGTTAGCATTTATTACACGTCTGATACATTCTGGGCACTGTGCTAAGCTCCGGGTGTAGGAAGCTGAAGGAGTGCCATTCTCTGTCCTCGAAGAGCTCTGGTTCTGCCGCTCTTGAAATAACCCTCCTTCATCTGAGGAGCAGTCGTTCAGAGAGCACTGTTCTTGGGCCACTCCTGATTTGGGATCACTCACCAGGGCAGTCTGAATGAGGCTTGGCTAGATTAGTTTCTTCCACCCATTTCAACTCTTATTTGTCCCCAAATAAGTAATGAGAGGGGAAACCAGCGTCCACAGCAAAGCCACATACAAGACAAAGACCACGGTGCCAGTGTTTCTTCTTGGCTTTAAGTCTTTTGTTCAGAACTTTACATACAGGGTAAGAAGGGTGAGCAGCACATCCTCTGGGGCTTAGACAGACACTCAGTAGAATCTCATGTTCTCAAGTTTTCAGGGGAGTAGGGTGGGCAGTGACAGGAATCCTCCAGCAGTGTATGGTGTGAAAAGGTCCCCCAGAGGGGGCACTGCATTGAAGGACAGACCTTAGAGTCACATGGCACTTTTGTCCTTAGGGGAACTGGAGATAGTGAGAAGCACAAGGAAACACACTCGAGATTTTGGGGTGACTTTTCCAACCCCAAAATATAGTGTGACTGGTAAAAGAGTAGATGATGATGTGAACACTTCAAGCCCAGGAAGCCATTTAGGAGAAAAGGAGCCTCTGACTTTTTACCTGTGGACCAAGAAGCCGAGGAGAAGTAAACCTCACTGCTCTGAAGGTAAAAGCCCTCAGCTCCAGGTTGACCTTCGCATCCAGAGCCTGAAAGCTTCTGGCTCCCCTCCCCTCCCCCCATCCTGACCCGTTACGATGGCTGTCTAGGTGTTAGTACGGCCGTGGCTGGGACGTTGCTGTCAGAGCCAGCCACGGTCCCAGATTGGGGAATCCAGACAGCTCGGTCCCGAGTCTTTGGGCCTGTGCTGGACCAGCCATCTGCCTGTTCAGCTTTTGTTTTCCTTGCTTTGAGGATACCATTTTCCATATCTTCTTTAGTTCTTAATTCTACCCAGCAGCCTGAAAGCAGAGGCACAGAGCCCACCTTTTCCCTTCCACTCCCCTCCTTGCCAAACACATTTAATAAACTGAGTCAGCTACAGGAAGGAAAGCTGACCACCTCTATTATTGTCCCCTTCTTTCTACTCCTCTAGATGTTTGACAAGTATTGTCCCCATCTGGCTTCTAGAAAAATGCCTAGTAGAGGGATCTCTGGGGCTTCCCATTTTGACAAACACCCCATGCTGTCCCCTAGAGTCTGAGCTAGATTGGGGCATCGGGGTGCTCCTTGTAGCCTGCCCCTGCCCGCAGGAATGCCGATGGCTGGCATTGACAGCCCTCCAAAGCCCTGGCAATGCCTTTGCTCAGCCCCATTCCTCTGCCAGAGGTCACAAGAAGGAGCTGAGATGGTGAAAAGCGTGCCCTAAAAAGGGACATTGAAAGCAGCTGCCAGCTTGGGCTTGTGCCCCCCATGCCCCTCCTGCCCTTGTGGTGTGAGACCATGGTGGGGAGGTAGGGCCGTGATTTCTCCCACTGACTCAGCTCTTAAGTCCGAGCGAGCTGTTACTTGGTGGGAGGAAAGGTGTCTTTTGTGCCCGGTAGAGGTGTCTGAAACCCTGACGCGGACTTTTTACCCCTTTTCCCCCTTTCGACAGCATCATCCGTATAGCTGCTGAAACGTTTGACAATGTAATGCGTGTTTTCCGTTTGTTGGTGACATTAAGCGTCCTCACCTTTGGCTTAACATCAGTTCCTGGAAGGGCAGGAGGTTTGGTTAGAAAATTCACAAGGAACATTCCTCCAATTAGATTAAAAATACAGTGCTGTCTAAACTTGCTGTTTCCTGGCACTGCTGTGCGTATCCTAGCTGGGTAAGCTTAGGTCAGACTCGGAGGGCTGCAGTGCCTGCCCCTTTCTGCTGGGTGAGGAAGGGTCCCAAGGGCAAAGGCTGCCCTAAGACCCCCTTCCGCCAGAGTCACCTGGGGGCATTTAGACCCTCATGCAGCTGGCCCCAGGCACCCCCCCCTTATCTGAGTTTCCTTCCCCTTGTTACCACCTCTGCTGCTGCTGCTGCTTCTCCTCTCTGCACCTGATGCTGTTTGCTCACCACTGGAGAATTCAGCCTAGGTAGGACACCTCTGTTCTCAAAGGGAGTGAAGTGGGCTGGGAATAAGGGAGGAGGGGGCTGGGGACAGAGGGAGCAAGGGAGGGAAAGAGCCCAGAGATTGCTTCCTTCACTCACCTCCAGACTTCCTGGCTCCACATTCTTTGGGATGATAGGTAGGTGCACTCCAGGAGCCTAAATGAGCTGTAGACACAGTGAGTGTCCTTTGGAAATGTTTGTGCTTGTGATGTGTGTGTGGCTGGCCCTGCCTGGAGCCAGAGGCAGGAACGTGCTCCTGGCCTCTGCTACCTGTCGGCCTGGGAAGCAAAGAAAAGTGGTTAGTACAGGTCTGTGGTGAGGAGCACCTGCGCTGGGAAAACTGAGAGCACTGAGAGCTTCTTTTCTTTTCTCCTTATAAATATTTCCCATAGGGGTTTCCTGGTTTATTCCTGCAGAAAACCTGAGGTGCGCCTCCAAGAAGGAGAACCAGAGCAGTCGTGTGTCTGGCCCCGGCCCCTCTTGGTTCGCTGCCCTAACTCACACCAAGCCCTGGAGGCAGCCCCTTCAAGAGCAGAACTGGCAGACGGACAGCAGGGGCAGTGGCAGGCCGCCTGGTCTCAGCGATGACAAGGAGGCCCAGAGACGATTCGTGAAGGCAGGCTTGCAGGTGCGTAGGGCTGTGGCCATGCTGAGCCCTGGTCTAAGCCACCAGGGCCCTCATCTGGCCTGGCCTTCTTAGATGGAGTTTCTCTTCTGGGCCCTTTGCTGGCAGTGGGTAGTGGTGGGAAGAGCCCACCTGTGCCCCTGTGCCATAACCTTGGGTGTGCCTCATTGGTTTTCCTTTGAACGGTATCCTTTGCGCCTCTGTGAATTCCCAGACTTGGGTCTTTGTCTTCAGGTTTGGTTGATCTTGGGAGAATCCGTGTTTTGTCTCAGGGCAGTGCCCCCTGAGCTGAGAGTCCGCCGCTCCTCTTCTTTCTTCTTCAGTGACTTGTCCAAGGTCACACAGTAAGAAAATGGCAGAGCCAGCATCTGAACCAGGGGCTTCAACTCTCAGTTCAGGGTGTGCTCATGGGCCACACTTGCCTCTGTGTATCCGTCACTGCTGACAGGTCGCCTTGGCTCCTCCTGTTCAGCTAGGCAGCGTCCCCACTGCTTTGTGTTTCATTTTGGCGGCAAGATCTCCTCGGCTGGATGGGCTTTTTGAGCCTAAATGTGTCCTATGATTTGGAAACACTTCCCCACACAGACTTGGCCTTAGCGGAACAGGCCTGTTTCTCACCGAGGGCATGCTGTTCTCTTGTCTCTGCTCTAGGAGTCCCTGGAGAGGCTCCGCCCTGACTTCATCTCACGCTCTGGGGCCCGGGTGAAGCGGCTGAGGTTGATCACAGAGGAGAGGAAGCTGCAGCATCTGTTGCAGAGGGAGCGAGATGAGCTGTTCAATACTGCTGAGCAGCAGAGGGAGTCCCAGGACATTGCTGGCTTTCTTTCTAAGAAAGGTGCAGTGTGCCCCGCTCTCTCGGTGGTCGGCTGCTGGCCCTGCGCTCCCCGGCCGTCCCGGGGTGGTCAGCTGCTGGCCCTGCGCTCCCTGGCCGTCCCGGGGTGGTCAGCTGCTGGACCTGCGCTCCCCGGCCGTCCCGGGGTGGTCAGCTGCTGGACCTGCGCTCCCCGGCCGTCCCGGGGTGGTCAGCTGCTGGACCTTCCCTCCCCAGCTGTGACCTCAGCACCCGGGCATTTCTCGGGCTTGCTGTGCCAAGTAACTAAGCCCATTTCCCTGGCTCCTCCTGGCTGATGTAATACATGCTACAAATGGCTTTCATGAAGATTCTTGAGATAGAAGGGAATTGAGAAGGGCATCTCTTGACTTCCTTCTCCTTCCTCTCTCCCACTTGGGAGATGTCACATCAGCTAGGCCGAATGGAGGAGGGGACTGCCCTGAGGCAGGAGATCCTCGTGTGAGTTCTTTTTCTGCCGACTTCTGACTTTGCAGGGAGATCTTAGGCAAATCATGTCCTTGTCTGTAAAACAAGGATGTTTTAAGATTTTTCTTCAGGTCTAAAAGTCTGTGTTTTCCTAAAATTGGCTGCATTGGCTGGTATTGGCTGCTTTTACTTTCTGGGGCTTTTTTCCCCCTCACAGACAGCTCCAGCTAGACCTTCTCCTTATGCTCCCCAATGTATCAGGATAACAGAAAAACATTATAACAGACCCAAAAAGAATTTTTAAAAGAACGAAATGAAGTATTTTTCAATGAGTTTGTGGGCATATAGGCTAGTCCTGCCACGGTTACTGTAGACCATTCCAGAAAGAATGTTATTTGGGCATAATGTTTAGGATTTATCAATTCCTGATCTCACTAAGTTCTAACGGGTTAAAGCCTTTTATACCAATCTGAGACTCCCTGCCCTCTACAGTGTCATCAGTAGGAAAAGAGCATGACCTGAGTGCCTCGTTCTTACTGATGGTGCAGTGAGAGGTGACAGTTATCCCACCAGTGCTAGGCTTTGTTATTAGCCTTTCCTATGTCCTCTTGAAACCGAGGATTAAATTCTGGTTTTGATAGTGACAAGCTTGGTGCTGGGGACCAAAGGCATGGGCAGGTCTTAGCTTGTTTTCCCCATTTGCTTCCTACTGTCCTGGAATTTACCCTAAAATTAAAAACTTAGAGGGTTTATTCCTGCTGGGCTTGGCAGAATAAGAGGCTAGGAGAGTCAGCGGACAAGAGGAAGCCATGCTTTTTGTTTTTGAGCAGGTTTGTCAGGCATTCATAGTCGAGGAGACAGAAACAGCTCAGGCCTGGTGATTGTGTCTCTGACAGAGCTGAGGATGCGGTGGGATCCTGTGGTCTGATTCAGAGTGTACACAGAGGCCCGAGCCCCAGGAGCTTTGAAGGCCTGTGAGAAACAAGCAGCTAGGACCTCTCCCCTTCTGGCTGGGAGCTTGGTTGGGGTTCACGTTGTTCTTGAAGTCCCTGGGCCTCGGCCTCACCTCACAGGCTGCTCTTGCCTCCTCTATCTTCTCTGCCTCTGTCTCAGCATGGACGCTGAGAGGCATTCATAGAAGGCTATTTTTAAAAGAACCATGAAAAATGCACTCCTGGGGACAGATGTACTTGGTTTGAAAGTTGTTCTGTTCGAGTCAACCTGTGTTTATGCAGTACACCATGTTAGGGACATTGGGGACTGAAAAAGGAGTTGAACAGTTGGTCATTAAGCCCTGAAAGCTTAAATGTCTACAGATGAAATAGAGAAAAATTCTGAGGCAGAACATGAGCCCTCCCACTTGTTTTCCTTTCCGGCCTTCATCCCTGGCCTTCAGAGCAGAGATCAAAGCTCAGATTCTCCAACAGCCTGCCAAGAGAGCAGGAACCACTGAGTCACTGACCCTTTGTGGCTCCCGTAAAGATGCTCTTCCCCCCATCCTTTGGATTTCAGTAGTGTATGTAATTATTGTGCAGTCCGATTGGGCTAGGCAGTCATTGAGAACAAGAGCCTTATTTTATTTATCTCCCATCCTGACTAGCTTGGTACCTTGTACTAGGAGGAGAGCCTGTATATTAGAGCTGAAGGCATTATGAGGTTAACGAGAGTGATAGCTGCCGCTGATACAGCACCTACTGTGTGACAAAAGGCAGAGTAACGGGGACAACATGTAAACAACTATGAACAAGCTGGATGTAGCTAGGATGCACCGGAGATGACCTTGGAAGGAAGGCGTGGAGATTGAGGACGAGGAAAGGCTTCCTGCCAGAAGGAGGGGAAATGAGGAGAGGGAGAGTTCTCCTTGTGGGGGAAGAGCCGGGGAAAATGCCTGGAGCGGGGAGGCAAGCAGCGCAAGGCCAGCGTCACTGGGTCATGGAGCACAAGGAGGACAGCCAAGCATACGAACAAGATGAAGTGTTCGGCCCAGGGTCTGCTGAATGAGCAGTGACGGGCTCAGAGCTGCGCTTTGGCCACAGAGTGCAGGAGGATGAGCTGGGATGGGACAGAATGAATCATTTTTTGTCACACGCTGTGATCAGATATCATCAGATTAGTCATTTAGGTAAAATGCTTTTCCCCAGCTGTCTATCAGTGACACTAAGATCCACATGAAATCTCACCTTTCAGCTAGCTCCAGGTAGCATGGAATGAGGGCCAGTTCCATTTTTCCAGTGCTTTCCCTATGCTCTGTGAGCGGCATGCCTTCCCTTTCCCAATATCAGGCTAGCCTTGCCTGGGGAACGTTGCTTTTGGAATTTGGGGAGTTGGGTAAAAGGTTTGGAAACTCTTGTCATGAAACCACTGTGACCAAGAATGTATGTCTCTTTGCCTAGGTTACGGGACTTTGAGGAACAGGCCAATCACCAAGAAGGAAATGGTACAACGATCGAAAAGGTGAGGTGCCAGGCGGGACCGATGATCGCCCTGAGCAGAGGTGTTTACATGTGGGCAAAGCAAGTATGGGAAATGAGTTAGCAAAGTATTTTCTGAGCCACGGTAGGGACTTTGGAGAAGAAATCTAAGTAGACATGAGGAAGCAAAGCTCTGGACTACTAGGTGTTCATTGAGACGGCCTTTCTGAGTCCTTTGGTGTAAATCGAAAGTGTACAACGTTGGAAAATAAAGTCAACAGATATTCACAAAATGCCGTTTGATTGCACTCTTTGATACACCCCAGGTAGCTAGAGCTAGGCTGACCATGTATTTCCTGATGGAGGTCAGTAACGGTAGATGAATAGGAATTTTAGTTATCACATTGCTCTGTAATTTGGTACTTCTGAAGTGTTTAAAAAGAATTTAGCCTTCAGCTTGAGTCCCTCTTCCCTGCCTCCCCCCAGTTTTCATACTATCAGCAAATTGTCTCTGTATATTCAACTGAAAGGACAGGTTTCAGCCCAGCCTCCTATCTGAATGATCACAAATCTGAATCCCTACAGGCCCTTCATTCTATAGCAAGCTTAACTAATAAAGTTTCTCTTCTGGTAATAATTTGTACTATGATGATGTTCTAAGTGTCATGTGTTAGGAGGAGTAGCGGTAACAACAGCTAGCATTCATACGGTGCTTTAAGGTTTGCAAAGCCACCGGAAGGTGGGCGCAATGGTTTTTCCCATTTTTCAGATGAGGAAGCAGGCAGACAGAGGTTAAGTGACATGTGCAGGGTCACATAGCTAGTAAAAGCCTGAGGCCAGATTGGAACTTGGGGCTTTCTGTCTTCACTGCACCCTGGAGCCGCTGGATTAGAACTTCCCTGAGGGCAGGTCCCTGTCTTATTGTCTTCGTATCTTCCCAGTTCTGTCACGGTGTACTGAATATCAGGAGCACCAAGGAAATGTGGAATAAGGGGCTCCTCCTGGGGGTGCAGTCTTGCCAAAAAAGTCTGTCTGTACTCTGAGTTTATCAGTTTATGCACCTTGTTCTTCTGGTTCTGCTGCCCTCCCTCTGCATCAGTTCATACAGGTCTTCTCAGGTTTCCCTGAAGCCATCTCCTTCGTCATTTCTTACAGCCCAATAGTATTCTAACTTATACGAATGGGACATGATACCATATTGCATTGTTTCAGTCATTACCCAGTTAATGCAACACCCCCCCCCCATCTGTTTCCAGTTCTCTGAAATCAGAGTTGCT
The DNA here is from genome assembly GCF_011100635.1 of Trichosurus vulpecula. Lineage (NCBI taxonomy): Eukaryota > Metazoa > Chordata > Mammalia > Diprotodontia > Phalangeridae > Trichosurus > Trichosurus vulpecula. The sequence continues at coordinate 432,071,222 of NC_050575.1, read as the reverse complement.
AGAAATAGTTCCATCTCTTTAGGTTATAGAACTAGAAGTGGTGCCACTGAGTCAAAGGTCTGCACAGTTTAATAGCTTTTTGGGCATAGTTCCAAATTGTTTCCCAGAATATCAGTAGCTATATTGCTGTTCTGAAGACTAGGCCTCTCTAAAAGCAGGGCTTATCACTAGGCTGTTTAACCTGCTTCACACTGAAGATTTCTTCCCTCCCCGGCATCCATTAGGTCTCTGGCCCCTAATCTTATTTTAGTACTAAAGAAACCCTTTAATATCTGAGTTCTTTATACTAGCCTAACATATTACTTTGATGTTTGCTTGGGGGGAAGACATGGGGAATAGCGAGTTGTTTTTAAGGTATAAAGAACTATCCGTATGCTTATATGGATATATTTACATGTACTGTATTGTATCTGTCTTTTGGAAAGAGCCCTAAATTGTAAATTGAGGAGTACTGGACTTTGGTCTCATTAGTGTCTTTACTAAGTCTTTCAGCCAGCTCATGCCATGGTTATAGGAAAAATAAGAATTAAACCCATTCTTTGGGTCATGGATTCAGAGTCAGAAGGGTCCATCAAGGTTCCATAATCCCAGCACCGTCATTGACAGATTAGAAAAGCGAGGTCCAGTGAAGTATACGTAGGGCTTTGCTGTGGAGAAGGGCTAAGACTTGTTCCATTTGGCCCAAGAGGGCAGAAGGAGGCACAGTGAGGAGAAGCGACCAAGAGGCAAATGTCAGCTTGATGTCCAGGAACGTTAACCCTGATGGCTGTGCCAAGGCTGTGTGCGCGTTTGTTGGCTGTGTCATAGGAGTCGATCCTTTTGTATGTGGGTTACAATAGGAACAGCCCTGGAAACTTACTCTTCTGGGTGAGGAGGGGCAGGTGTACACTCAGAGGAGGTGAGCCTGAGGTGGGGTGGGTGGCCATGGCTGCCCTGTTAGGCAGGTGCATAGGGCCCCCCATTTCCCTGTGTGTGTGTTGGCAGGGAATTGGAAGAGGAAGGCAGCTCACAATGTAGGTAGGAAGGCTGGAGCCAATGCTGCTGTACTTAGCCCTGAGCCTTTTTTAAATCAGCGGAGAAGACCTATGACGAAGGATTAAGAGAGTGGGTGACTAAAGTCTAAAATGTCAGGGGAGTGAATGTTGTGGCTCCTGGTGCGCCTGCCTCTCCTCCTCAGGAGATGGCCAGGGTGGGCCTGTTGGGGACCAGTTGGCTAGATGCCATGAAGGCCACTCAACTCCTTCTGAACCTTGGGTCCTCCAGTGCCCTCATCCAAGTTCAGAGAGACATCTGTCCCTTGGCTTTGTTATCTTCCTTCATCCTTTGCTTTCTGAACAGTAACAAAAGCAGTGATAGCCTTCCCATGGTGGGGCGTGGGTTCCTCGCACTTCACCCTTCACATCCTGACCCTCATAGAAGAAGCCAGGCAACAGCCTCTCTCATGCTCCATAGATTCCTGCCTGGCATTACCCAGTCTGGTGCCTCGTAGGTCAGATCTGTGGGCAAGAATTGCATCTGTAGTGTAGAGAATGGAAATGGAGGTGAACTCTTACAGTTCATCTAAATTTGGGGAAGAGACAATAGCGTAGTCTGTTGGTCAAAAGGTTTAAGAAAGATGTGACATATGAACAGGGCTTTGGGTAGTTGCATGTTTTTAAGCAAATAATGCTTCCAAGTACACTCTGATGGATCTGGGAGCTCCCTCTAACAGTGCAGATGCCTGCCTGACTTAGAGATGTCATCCACATCCTCTGGCCCCAGGCACTGGCAGCCCTCTGTACTGATGGCTCTTTGGGCCATCCACCTGTCATTGCTCAGTCTCACCGTGGGACTGGAACGTTTGTTCTTCCTCATATAGTTCAGTGATGACATTCTTGAGCTTTTCCTTGGAAAAGCAGCCTGCCCTCAGCCACCATGTGTCTCTTAATTGTCCCCCATGTTCATCTTTAGTTCTTGGAGGTAGGGGTATTCCAGGTCTCACTGCCATACAGTAGCCCTGGTGAAATGTTTGTATGGAAAAGACAGATCTTTCATTTTATTTTGGTGTCAGGCAAAGTGTTTTGCAAATTTCCAAAAGCATTTCATTCTTCTCTCTTCCTCATTTCTCTCCTCAGGGTCAAACTCTTTGTGCTTCTTTGTTGTGTGGTCCAAATAGCAATAATCTTGGGCTAGGGTGGGGAACCTGTGGCCTCCAGGCCACAAGTGGCCTTCTAGGTCCTCGGGTGTGGCCTCAGGACTGAGTCCAAGTTTTACAGAACAAATCCTTTTATGAAGAGGATCTATTCTGTGAAGTTTAGATTCAGTCAAAAGGCCACACTTAAGGACCTACAGGGCCACATGTGGCCTGGAGGCCACAGGTTCCTCACCCCTGCTCTTGGGCAAACTGTGCAGCACATCCATTCTGATGGTCATGGAAATATGGGCAATAAATAGGCTCTGTTTGGTGTTTCCTGAGGGGATAAGGGGATGGATAGGCCAAACTCATTCTGAGTCATTGTAAATCCCTCCGGGAGACTATAGTTTCTTGGAATTTGATGCAACTAATACAATATCATCCACAAAGTCAAAGGACTGAAAAAATAGAAGAAATTGTGGAATATCTCATTGGAAAGACAGCTGACTTAGAAAACAGATCAAGGAGAAAATATTTAAGAATCATCCTATTTGAAGAATTTTAAAAGAAAACTGCCCATATCTCTTAGGGCAAAGGAGAGCAAAGTAGAAATAGAAAGAATCACCTCCTGAAAGAAACCCCAAATGAAAACTTCCAGGAAAACGACATCTGAAATCCAAAGCTCCCAGGCCAAAGAAAAAATACTGCAGACAGCTAGAAAGAAAGAATTCCAAAATGGAAGAGCCACAAACAGGATCACACACAACTTAGTAGTGACCACTATAAAGCAGGCGAAAATTCAGAATATAACATTCTAGAAGGCAAAGGATATGGACTTGTATACAAGCCAAGAATAACCTACCCAGCAAAATTGAATACAATCCTGTAGGGAAAAAAATGAGCCTTTAATGAAATAGAAGATTTCCAAGCATTCCTGATGAAAAGACCAAAGTTGTAGAGAAACTTTAACGTTCAAGCACAGAAGTGAAGAAAAACACAAAGAGGTGAACATGAATGAATGATGGAGGGACAAAACCAGGATGAACTGTTGACATATGGGGAGATGATACAAATCCCCTCTGAAACAAGTCATCCTCAGGGGTGCAAGAGGATGTCTACTCAGATGAGGCTTGGGAATGGTTTTGTTGTGACTTGATGATCTTAAGAGAAGGGAGGGAAGGAAGGTTACACACACACACACACACACACACACACACACACACACACACACTTGGGTACACAAATAAATTTCACCCAATAGAGAAATAGAAGGGAAGTGGTGGGGGGAGAAGGCTTTAGAGGGAGGTTAGGTTACGGGAGAGATTCCTCCTAGGCCAGACAAACTCCCAGGACGTTCAAAAATATTTATGGTTCTTTTTGAGGTGACAAAGGGGGTGGGAATCTGAGGAAGCACCATAAATTGAGCAATGATGTGTTATTGTGCTGGCATCCATGATGAAACCTAGTGTTTCTACCTTGTGGTAGAGAATGAACAAGGGCGCAGTGCAGAATGAGAAATCTTTTTTAGGACATGGCCAACATGGGAATTTGTTTTGATGAACTCTACATGTTTGTGATTTCTTTCCCTTTTTTTTTTAGATTGGTTACTATTTGTTGGGGAAGAGTCAAAAGGCAGGTTTTTGCTGATTAAAAAAAATGAAATACAATTAAACAAACTAAAAGTTTCTGGTGGCAGCTCAGGGGTGTTAGAGTCAGATCCACATACTCAGCACTTCTTGGCTTCTGTGATGCCCTCAGAGAAATGGCTGTAGTCATAGCAGCTGCCTTACAGGATGGTCGTTACAATCAAAGGAGGCAGCAGAGGGAAAGCTCGTGGCAAACCTAGATACTCACTGTTAATTGCAGTAGTATTGGAATTTTAGACTTTTATCACCTTTCTCCAAGAACAAGACCCAAAAATGTATAAAGGAAGAAAGTATTTTAACTTTATTTTTTTTAATTAACAAAAATTTAGTTTCTCTCCCCCACTCCCCAAAAGAAAGAAAAATAGAATCCTTCTAACAAATGTATAGTCAAGCAAAATAAAGTCCCCTATTGGGCATGTCCAAAAATAGGTCTCATTCTTCAGCTTAAGTCCATCAGCTCTTTGTCAGGAAGTGAGTCATCAGTCCTTTGTGGTTATGGTTCATCACAGCATTGATCAGAGATCTTAAGGCTAAGTGTTGTACAAATTGTTGTGTAAATTGTATACAGTTGGTGTATAAATTCTGCTGGTTCTGCTCACTCCACAATGCACCAGTCTTCTCTAGTATTTCTGAAACCATTCCTTTCATGATCTTTTATGGCCTATTTACATTCATAGAACATAACTTGTTGAGCCATTCCACAGTTAATGGGTGCTCCCTTGGTTTCCATTGAACTCATTTTTAATGAAGTACCTCATCTGAATAATTGCCAATTACCAATGAATAGAGTCTGATTAAATAACATTTTAATATGCATATCCAGAGGGCGAGAGATTTTAAGATCTTTAAATACAGAGAAGAGCACTATAAACACAAATCTAGTTTTAAAATTTAATCCCCAAGTCTTATGTATGTGAGGGTGTGGTGGGGCGGGGCGGTGTTAGGGTGGGACATTATTGTGCTGCTCTAATGGTGGGTGGTGGCCCACATTGGAATGAGGGACAGTTGGTATCAGTGCCAGCCTTCTTCCGGAGTCCCAGGGTTCTGTACCTGGAGTTAGAAGGCTGAGGCACAAGTCCTGGCCCTGCTGCTCACTCGACGACTTATCTCAGGGAGGTCTTGGGCCCCTCTTTGGGCTTTTATTTCTTCATTAGTAAAATGAGGGAGTTGGAACAGAGGGCCTCCATCAGACTTCCAGCTCTGTCCAATGCCAGGACTCTGGACCATGTCACCTCATGGCCCCCACATGCTCCTGCCTCACCTCATCCAGTTGGTTTTGCTCTGGTCTAAAACTTGGCCAGAGAGTGTTTTGTATTCTGGTGACCCAGCACAGGGCTGGTCCCAGGGAAGTCATGTAAGAAATGCTTGTTGATGGCTGGGCTTGCTGTATCACACAGCTTCCTTTCCTCTCTCAACTCTCCTCCAGAAGATTCTGTAGATGAGCAGATAAAGAGATCTGATAATGGCCCCCAGACTCCAGCCCAGCCTTTGAGAACAACAAAGAAGTAAAGTCCTTAAGACCACCACCCTTCCCATGACCACAGAGGCTTACCTGTCAAATGACAAGCTCAGATTTAGGGATGACCTTTTTGGGGGGGGGGGGGCGGGGGGGGGAGGAGAGGGAGTCACACAGATCACTCGCCAATAGGTCAAAGAGGGGGGGAACTACTACTGAGGGAGAATATTGCATATACTGGTAGATAGAAAGTCTGTCAGATTCTTCACTCTGCTTTCTTTTCACGAGAGAAGTTTCATTCTGGAGCAGGGTTGTGATATAAAGACATCAACAAACTAGTAATAAATAGAGGCGAAAAATAATTGTAGGAGTAACTTCATGAGAACGTTTCCTTTTAAGGAAGCATCCTGGAAAAAAATACCTTTCCTAGGAAAACTTTTTGCCTCTATTATTGAGTCCACCATTAGGCTGAATATCAGCAAGGCTTTAGAGTGATTTTACTTCTCTACCTAAGCAGAAGCTCAGACTCATAGGAAATATTTTTGGAAGGAAGGAAGGAATGGAAAAGAAGGAACAAAAGGAGGAGAGGGAGGGAGGGCCAAAAGAAAGGAACAGAGGGGAGGAGAGAAGGAAGGAAGGAAGGAAAGAACAGAGGGGAGGAAGGATAGGAAGGAAAGGAGAGAAGGAAGGAAGGGGAGAGGAAGGAAGGAAGGGAAGGGAGGAAGGAAGGATAGGAAAGAAGGAAGGGAGAGAAGGAAGGAAGGAAAGAACAGGGAAGGAAGGATAGAAAGGAAAGGAGAGAAGGAAGGAAGGGAAGGGAGGAAGGAAGGATAGGAAGGAAGGCAGGGAGAGGAGGAAGGAAGGAAAGAACAGAGGGAAGGAAGGATGGAAAGGAGAGGAGGGGAGGAAGGAAGGAAAGAACAGAGGAAAGGAAGGATAGAAAGGAAAGGAGAGAAGGAAGCAAGGGAAGGGAGGAAGAAAGGAACAAGGAAGGAAGGATAGGAAGGAAAGAAGGGAGAGGAGGAAGGAAGGAAAGAACAGAGGGAAGGAAGGATGGAAAGGAAAGGAGGGGAGGAGGGAAGGGGGGCCAGAGGGAATGGAAAGAAGGGAAGGAAGGGAGGCAGTTCAGCAGAGCAGTCAGGAGCACATCGGGCCCAGAGTCCTGTCATGGGACAGAGCTAGAAGCCTGCTGGAGGCCTTCTGCTCCACCTCCCTCATTTTACAGGTGAAGAAATAGAGACCCAAGAACTACCTGAGATAATTGGGTGAGTAAGTGGTGGTGCCAGAATGTCTAGGCCTTCTAACTCTGGGAAGGAAAGGAGGGGAGGAGAGAAGGTTAAATTTAAATTCAGGTCTTCCTAACTTCAAGTCCAGCATGCTATGCACTGTGGTACCCCTGACCTACTTTTTCTAGGTCTCACTGCTGGAATGAAAATGGAAGAAACATTCCTAGGTTTGTTGGTTCTGGCTTTGCTGTTCTAGGTCTCATTTGGATCTGGAACATCTCCGACTTTCTTTTCATTCGGCTTCCCTTTCATATTTCGGGTAGTTTCTGCCAAGTGACTTGAGATGGGAATGGAAGAGAAAACACCAAATTTGCCACCTGGTCAGATAATTTTGAAGTGCTCAGGGATAAATATTTGCAGAAAAACCATCGAGAAAAGAATTGCAGCTCACACATCAACATGTCTTGTAGAAGATGGAGAGAGAGGCTACTTCTATGACAATCGGAGTGAGTCTTTCCAAATTGAATCCACATAGACTTTGTTGCCTGGTGACCTCAGTCCAAAGGTGAGAATGGGTAAGAACAGAGAAAAGCATTTAAAAATATGGATCAAGAGTAAGGAAGGAGAGAAGCCCCAGACTTCCGTAGGCGTGAGACTTCTGTGTAGTTACATCTTCGTGAAGATTTTCCTCAAGAAAAGAATTGAAAGACACTGGACATGTTTAGTACCAAGTGATGTCACAATTGATATGAGAGCGGTTCTAGACCCAGCTTCCTGAGTACAGTCACGCTGCTGACTTGTTATAGAGCAAATGTCAAAATTAATACAAAGCTAGAGAGAGACTGATGATAAAAGAAAGATCAGACGTAAAATTAAAACAACTGTAGCCTGGCATGTTTAAACGTTCTCTTAACACTCTTAAAATGATCGTGTCAGAAGAAAGTTTACAGACGCTGATATAAAGAAGACTGATTAATATAAACGATTGTCGTGAGAAACCAAGAAAACCCCAAGCCTACCTCAGTAAACACTTGATTATTTTCCAGGCAGTTGTGGCAGCCCAGGCACCACCAATTTAGAATTTAATCTTGCTTGTAAAAGTATTGCAGAGAAGGAAAGTGGCAGATAATGAGCATTGTTTAGCTGCTTCAGTTGTCTCTGAGTCTTGGTTAACCCATTTGGGTTTTAAGGGGTTTTTTTTGGCAAAGATACAGGAGTGGTTTGCCATTTCCTTCTCCACCTCATTTTACAGATGAGGAGACTGAGACAAACAGCGTTAAGTGATTTGCCCAGGGTCACATAGCTAGTAAATGCCTGAGGCTGCATTTGAACTCAGGTCTTCTGACTGCAGGCCAGCTCTCTATGTGCTGAGCCACCTCATAAAACAAGAACAGTGAAGAGGAAAACTAGCTTAAAGGAAGGTTGTTTGGAGCCCCAGCCAAATAAAGTCATTCTGAACAGGCTTAAGGATAAAAATAGAAGACAGCAGATAGACAAAAGAGAGAAAAGACCTTCCAAGATGTCTGTGACTGCAGTCACTGCCAAGGACAGCGGAGCCCCAGTGCTTGGACTCTACCAGCTCACTCCTGAGCGTGCTTATGGAGGAGGTAAAAATGGTGACGAAAGAACAAAGATGGGAGACGGAACTGGAGTAAGCCAAGCGTGTACAGAGAGCCGTGCCGGAGGTGGGACAGTTGGGAGGTGGTTGAGGGAGAGTTAGGTGGGATACAAGACAAGAATTTTTTTTCCTTTTAACAATTAGAGCTATCTGAAAGTGGCATTAGCTGAGTTCTCTTCACTGTAGAGATTTTCAAGCTTAAAACTCTTATAGACAGTGCTGTTCACTTTGTTCACCTCTGTGAAAGAACACTTTGCCGAGGTGCTAATTGAGGAATAGACTTTTTAAGGTTAAACAGACACGCCAGAACTTACTCAATCAGCTAAGTGCTGTCCTTGGAATGTCTGTACATCCCCAAGACCCAGCTCTGAGTTCTTTTATATTGTCTTCAGATTCTGTTCTGGCCTAACAAGAGCTCCTGAATTAGCTGCTTCGTTCACCCATTCTCTTTACCAGACTTAGCTCCGCATGCCTTTGGACCTTTTCCAAACAGCAGTACCACTCTCAGAAGTGCAGTTTACTTCCATTGAGACTCAAGGATGTATCACAGCCTCTAAAAAAAGCACTTTGGAAAGGATGACACTCATTGGACTGTGTGGAATATTTTGGTCTAGAAATCAGCTTTGTTCCCCTTATTATCACCTCATTTGTGGCCCTGGGGCTTCTATGAGTGTGCAAGAAGTGTTAGACATTTCTCTTATTGATAGACCATGGGGTGGGACTTCTGGGAGGCAGGATTGCTAAAAGAACTTTTTTGTACAATAGCTACCTGGATAATAGATCTGGACCTTGGAAAGGTGAGTGTGCACTCTTCTGAGTGACCTGTGTTTGGGAGAATGGGTCTAGGGCAGGGGTGGGGAACCTGCAGCTTTCAGGCCACAAGTGGCCTTCTAGGTCCTTAAGTGCAGCCTTTGGACTGATCAAATTTTACAGAATAAGAATTTGTTCTGTAAAATTTAGATTCAGTCCCCACCCCTGCTCTAGTGGGGGGCTGAGAAGAGGTGAGCCGCTATTAGACAGAAGGCATCCTAGGCCCTACTTGGACTGAGAAACAAAAGCTGCCAGTTAATCGCCTTCACGTCAATAGGTTTTCAGAGAACAGAATTACAGCTTTTGGAGTTGAAGATGCCTGCCATTTTATAGATGAAGAAAACTATTGAGAGTCTTCTGTAAATGCAGCCTTTTTTTTTGAAAAGAATAGGAGATTCCTAATTGGCCCACAGTGGCCAGGATTTAGAAGTCGTAAGCTAGGTATTCATATCAGTCAGGGAAATGTATAGAGCTCCTATTGAGTGCCAGTTACTGTGTTAGGTGAGAGACTAAAAAGGTATTTTCTCTCTAAATGAGTCACTTCTGTGAGCAGGCCAGGAGTGCTGGACAGATCTCCTGATGTCCTGTAAATGGGGGGTCTTTTCTTTTTGGACTTGTGCTTCCTAATCTGTGACAAATGGCCACGTTGGCCTGTCATAGAAGCAGTCTGGGCCCACGTATCCCCACTGAGCCACAGGGCCTGGAACAGCACTGCTTTACAATAACCTTTTATGGCATAGATCTTAATGCCAAACTGGGCCTGCTGACTTGGGCTCCAGAAGAGCAAATGATCTCTTTTGCTCTCACCACTTAAATCTGAGGCTGTAATTTCTCATTAGCTTTTTCTTCCCCTCCAGCATTCTCCTTAAATTCTGACTTCATCCCACTTCCTCAGGAGAGTTCCTGTGGCTTCTGGAGATGGGGGCGAGGACATTAACCCAAGAATAATGGAGCCACCTTAACAGCCCAGGCTGCAGAATAAAGGCATTTTCAATTTGATCTTGGGAGAACGGACATTTTGTCCCTTCCTTATTCACACCCTTTGGATTTGCCTAACTAGCTTCTGTAATATCCATTCAGGTCTCATTCGGCAGAGCCCCACATGATGTTGTTTTCTTGAGAGTTTCTCAGGTCCACCCTGATGCTCCTTCTCCAGAGGATGTCATGGAGCACAAGGGACCAGCCCAGAGTCACACAGCCAGTGGGTGTCAGAGGAGGGATTCAGTTCTCCCTGTCTCCAGGGCTCTTGGCTTCTCTGGAGAGTGCCAGATGTTTATTCCAATATCTCTTATTGAACTAAAAATACAGCCACCGTTGTTCTCCTTGGTGTCTCTCTCCTGTCAAGTTCCAGTGGGGACAGTGAAGGGGATGAAGTTCTCGGGGATTTGGAGAGGCCTTGGAATGCAGCAGACTTTGCATGAGGAGCTGGTGCTGTGATCCTGAATAGTAATGTAGTAACTGGGTGGCCTCTTTCCCCATGTTCAAGGATCTATGAACAGCTTCCTGAAGTGAGGAAGAAGCGAGAAGAAGAGCAGAGAAAGTCAGCCTACACTACGTACCGGTACAAGGCCCAGCTCTACAAAATGGTGAGTCAAGCAGACGTGTCAGAATGGAGGCTTCAGAGTCAGGCCCTAAAGCGTCTAAAATACTGAGGAGGGAGTGACCAGAGGTGGGGAAGTGTGTGGAGTGGGGGGAGGGGGGGTGTCCTGTGCATTAGTCCCCTGCCACGGTTTGGGAGGGAGGGCCTTGGCACACAGGCCCAGGCCTTGTGTAGCCGACCTGCTTTTAGACCTGATGGTCTGTGACAACTTAGTATATTAACATGGAATGATGTTGAATGACGTGGCTGCCAGGGAATCTGCCTGCGGGCTTCCCTTTATTGCCAGATTTTAATATCAGACTCTCTATCAGAATGTGGAAGATGTCTGGCTTTACGCGTTGTGGGGAGCATCTTTATAGAAAGAGGCCAGTCTGGGTCTTCTGCGCTGTTGGGCCCTGGGGTCACGATAAATGAAGTGCTTTCCTCCTAAGGGGCTCACGTAGAAGCCCATGTCTGTTTACCTATACCAGAAAATGGTAGCCTCCTAGACCTTAGAAGAGAAAAGGACCTTAGAGGTTATTGAGGCCGCCTCCCTCCTTTTGCAGAGGAGAATACTGGGGTCACGAGGGGTGATGAAATCTGCTTAAGGTCAAACCTGGGATTTATCCTTTGACTCTGGGCCATATTCTGTGACCCCCCCCCTCCGCCCTCCCAGCTCTGTTCAGTGGAAGGGTCATGCGGATTATGTGAGTGATAAAGCTAGCCCCCAGCCCGGATGGGAGGTCCTGGGCATCCAAAGGAGATCCAATGAGAAGAAGACATGGGCATGTTTGTAAGCAATAGGGGAGCATCCAGTCGTCCAGGAGAGAGGAGATGGTGGTAGAGGCCATCTGGAAGGGATAAGATGGCATGGGCTCTGTCATGCAGGGAGAGGGGTCTGCCTCGCCAAGGGGCGGGATGTGTGTGAGGGATGTGAGGTGAGGAGGGAGAAGGGGAGCCTGTAGCAAATGGCGTCTGTTTTTTTTCGTGAAATCTGAAGGAGGATGAGAGAGTGGAGGGAGGATGAGCCATGGAAGGTCTGAGGAGTGATGTGAAAGTTTGGGAAAGCCTATGTGCCGAGTTGCTTGGGGATGTGTCCAAGGATTGCCTCGTGCTTAATTGAGATTATCTAATAAGTTTGTGGGGGCCCAGTCAGCCTGGTTCTGTGATTTTCTCCAGCTGTGTTCAGCATCAGACGGGGGTAGCCCAAGGCTACCGGCTTGGCCGGGCAAGGAATTCACTAAAGAGGATGGGTAGGGTTGGACTATTTCATGAGAGGAGTGTAGCGAGGCCTGGAAGAGGGTGAGAGGAGCCAAGGCAGGAGGACGGGTGACGTGGCAAGAGAGAAAGGACATTGGGGGCTCATGAACATGGAAGTGAGATGCCATATCAAGGCTGTGACCATTCTGCCGGTACAGTGGAGCATGGGAAATGGTGAAGAGGAGGAACTGGGGGCTTCAGATCTCTGAAAGAGTCCCAGTATGTGTGTTGAAGTCCCCACCTGTGAAGGCAAGAGTTAGGGACAAGAGGGAGACTGAGCCAGGCCCTGAACCCAGTGAGGAAAGAAGAGCATCCTGGCAGTCAGGAGAAGGCAGCCCCCAGAATCTCGATTGGGATTGAGTCAGCCATGGGGGGCAGGGAGCGCTCCAGCCCCCCCAGCCTCGATCACTTGCTGTGTCCTGAAAGGAATGCTTGTTTTGTGTTCCCTAAACCACACAGCAACCAAATGGCCCAAGTCGGGCTGAGAGGGCTGGCTGTCCCCTACCAGGAGCGAGGTTCTTTGTTGACACTGAGCAAACCTTTCTGAGATGGGTCCCCAGCTGCCACTGCTGCCTCCGGCTCTTCTCCCATCCCCCATCACTTGAGCTCTGCAGCTGGTCTGATGTTGACTCCTTCCCTGGGAAATGCATGGCTTTGCAGTGGAAGATGAAGGGTGAAGGCCAGGCCTGGCTCAGACCATGCCTTCCCTTCACCTCCATCCTAACCACTAAAAGCTTCATGCCGTGGGAGTTTGGTTGTTGTTTTCTTCATATCTGTATATTGATTTATTGTGAATATTGTTCTTGTGACTGGGTAACATCAATGTTTTACACAGTTAGCTGGTACATTGGAGGGTAAATCAACTGAGTGGTGCCTCCAGGGCTAGGAAGGGAGTTTGGTTTTTAAAGGACTTTAGGGACCACAGAGGGGAAAGGGAGTGGGCCTTGAATCCCAGGCTTCCTTGGTGGACGTAATCAATAGTCTTTGCCTGTCTACATCCTGGGGCAACGGTCTGTGCCCCTGTCAAATGGGATGAATGAAGCGGTCTTTCTTCAGCATCCCCTGGGAGAGAGTGAGGAGGAGGGAACGACAACCTGTCTCCTTTATGGCTGTGAGGATTTATTTGGAGGATCAACCAACCCATCCTAAGTCACAGTATGAATTGGTGGGAGAGCCAGGGGAAAAGCTGCCATCCTTGACAAATCTTAACTGAGCGCCCGGTAGAGTCCGAAGCACCAGGCTTTATTTTGGACCATCATGGCGTTTCTGAGTTTGGGGAGATAAATCCAACATTTACTGAGTGATACCAGGATTTCTGGAACTAAAGTTGTGGAATTGGAAGTGGGCGGGGGCACTTCCAGTCTCTGCAGTAGCATGTCTGGGGCAGGGCCAGCCACTGGGACAAGGAGAAGGCCCCGTTAACCCTGTTTCTTGTTTCTTTTCTTTCCACAGAAAATCACCAACCGTGTCTTAGGGAGAAAAGTCCCCTGGGATTGACAAGCAGCATGGTCTTCTTTGAATTCTTATATATTTTTTTGTTCCAGACTTCTGCGTGGGCTTTGTGTGTGATGTGAATATTTAATAGTTGGATCTGTGTTTTTGTGTGTATTTAATAAAAGTTATTTGATGTTTCTGCGCAGTTTAAAGGTAATGACTTTGTAGCGAGTTGGGGGAGTCACTGATGCCGATGGACATGACTCTCTTTTGGGGGACCTTCTTCTCACCTGACTATTTCGAAACAATGGCTTTGTCTTTCAATGCTCCCCAGAAGCAGGGCTTTTTTTGTATGTGCTTTTGTACTTTTAGAAAATAAATGACTTTGGCTTAGAGCAAAGCAAGCAGCCTGGGATTCTTTCTTTCCCAGATGGAAAAGTTCAGGAGGCCCTTGCAAAGGTGTATACAGAAGCCAGGACGGGCTCTGAGGGCTGGGGAGCTCTGGAGGCTTTGGACAGGGAATACTGAAGCTTTACGTTTTATCATTTGAGGAGGATGTTGTCGACAGAGGGGGTATCCAAGAACCCCCCAGATCTAGCTCGTGTCCAGTGAGAGCCTTCTCTTAGGGGGCAAGGAAGGCTGGACTAGATGGAAGCTCCAGGCAGAACCCGCCGATGGCAGACGGTTGCAGCCAGTCTTGCCAGGGAATGTTTTAGGCCTTTGTATGCCCCAGGCTGAGCAGGGGCCGCATGCCCAGGGAAGTTTCAGGATGAGCCACTGGCAGAGGCCGAATGTCAGGTCCAGAGCCAGGAGGGGGACCTCCAGGGCCGACAGGAGGCCCCCTGGCCTCGAGTCCTAGTCACAGTGCCGACCCCACCCAGGCCCCCCGTGAAGAGAATGTTATCTCTGAGGGCAGAGACTCGTCCCTTCGGTGCCTGGCACGTACTCCTGCAGTTAACTTGAAAAAATAAAACCTGAAGCCACTGGAATAGAGCCTTATAGTCCTCAATTGCAGTGTGCTGAATACGAAGCAAGCACGCTGTGAGAAGCAGCTTGGTGGTGTATACAGGGCACCCAACACAGGCTGCAAGACCAGGCTTCGGCTCTGCTTCTGGGCATCACACTGTGACTGCCAGCTTCCTCATCTGTGAAATGGGCCTCCTAAAGCATTCGTGCCAAGTACTTTACAAAGGGAGGCTGGTGGTGTTCTCAGCTTCTCTCCAGGCTGTTCCTCAGCCCTGGGCCCCTCAGCCCCATTCCTTCCCTTTTCAGTTCCTTAGGAGCCTTGAGGGTAGGGAATGTCCCCCTTGCTTGTGTTTGTGCCTCCAGCCCTTAACAGCGCTTGGCACATAAGGAAGGAGCCACTTCCTCAGCCTTCTCCTCTGTCTGCCTGTTGGACTTTCTTGGCAGAGATTCCTACTCCGCCTCATTTACAGATGAGGAAACTGAGGCAGATGGTGACGTGACTGGCCCAGGTTCACACAGCTCGTGCCTGAGCATGGACTTGAACTCAGGTCTTACTGGCTCCAGGCCACTCCACCACCTGGCTGCCCATGTCTGTGTTGTGTCAGTTTTCACATTATCGCCTCTAGATGATCAGATACATATTACCTGTCGATGGTGTCTATCCTTCCCCTCTCCTGTAAGTCATCCAGACTCTGGCTGCTCCAGGGAAGACCCTCCCAGGCCTTCCGTGCGAGGCCACGATGAGGTGACCCTGGGCAAGTCACTGCCCGCGGGTTTCTTGTGTGAAACTAGCGCCTGGAGCAGAAGGCTCTGAGGTCCCTTGGCTCTGACATTCTCTTGTTTTTATTACTTCTCACAGGCCACAGGTCATGGATCCACCAAGTGAATAGCCAAGGGACGCTGTATACAGCAGCCACCCTCCAGATTCTGGCTTTGCTGAGAAGTGGGAGTGGGGGAGGGGAGGTGTCAGGCAAGAGGAGCCCATATCCAGCCGCCCCTTTGGCTTTCTACAATCTACCAAGAAGCAAGGTGGCTCCTTGGTGAACCAGCCAGCCCGAAAGGGATTTGGCCACCAGGTGGTGCTACACTCAAGCCACCAGCCAAAGCGATTCGTTGGGGGCTTAGGTGCGCACGGGCTGGTTTTACCAGGGGGCACTTTCTACTGTCCCAAGGGCAGGTAGCACTCGCACACACTGCTGGCCCTGATTTAGTCAGAGTACCTAAAAAAAAAGAAAACTGACTATTACCCTGAGACATTGACCCAGCACCCCCAAAGCCCCCTCTGAAAAATCTGCTGAAGGTCCACTGACTGCCTTCACTAACAACAACAGCAGCTAGCTGATACATAGCATCCACCAAGTGCCAGGCACTGTGCTAAATGCCTTACGACCATTAACTTCACAGCCACCCTGGGAGAGGGGCCACCACATTTTACAATGGAGGAAAACCAAACTGATTAGGGGACTTCCCCAAGGTCACACAGCTAGGGAAGTCAGGTCTTCCTGACTCCAGGCCCAGCACTGCGCTGTGCCACCACCTAGCTGCCCATCTGTTACAATAACAGTGCTGTGGAATGTCTGTTAGAATGTCTAAGACTATGGTGGATGGCACCGCTTAGTTAATTCTGTTTCACGTGAGCCGGAAGACTGTACCGATGTACATCTGTGCAAAAGAAGGAGTGAATCGATAGGAAAATGGTGAGCCCAAAGAGCTCTTGCTGTAAGGCCCAGTGGCATTGGGGGCGAGTCTGAAGAGCCGTGCCCAGGCTTGGCAGGCAGGATAGCTCTCCGGCAGGAGCAGCACAGCCGGGCCAGAACAGATAGGCACACTGTCCTCATTTTTCAGGCCTCGGAATCTACAGTAGCTCAACAGGCTGGAGATATCTCGAGAGATCATAGCCGGACAGAGAGAAGTGCTGATGCCTTTGGCTTCCTGAAGCATGGGTCAGATAATACTGTCTTCTTCCTTCCTGCCCTGAAATGAGTCTTCCTTTTCCTATGAGAAAAGAAAAGCCACGCGGAGGGAAAAGTCTTCCAATAACAGCTGCGTGGTCTTTTCAGGCCAGCCCGCAGCTCTGCAAGCTGAGCTCCCCAATCTTCTCCCTGTCTTCTTCGCAACGTTTTTATTTATTTTTGTTATTTTGTTCTTGACAAACATCTTCAGTTATGAGCATTTCTATATGCGCTGAAGCACAGAACAGAGGGCTGGACGCAAACCATGAATTACTATATACAGCTTGCATTTTAAAAACAGAATCTAATCAATTCAGTGTGTCTCCCTTGTCTGTCTGCCTTCTAAGCCTCCTATTCTCTTCTGAGAATCCTCTTCCTATTCTATTCTTCTAAAAATATGCTACAGACTTTACTTTTTTGGCCTTCCTCTCACTAACCACCCCCCTCCCCATCTCCAAAAACAAAAAACCTGCTGTTGTTAACGACAAAAGGTATTGAAACAAAGCAAATACACACATCTGCCAAATTCTAAAATGTGTCTGCTTGATCCTGCCTCCAAAGGGCAGGGACACCTGTAACCTCAATCTGTCAGGCTCTATGCCAGTGGGGAAATCTTGTCCCCTCTCCAGTTCCTACACTGCTTCATCTTTCTGCCTACCTCTTATTTGGGCCTCCCAGGCCACTTGATTCCCTTTGTCTTCTCCAGGCACATCAGCTCCCTCCTGCTTATCTCGGGAATATTTCCTCTGGCCCCTTCACATAGCAGTCCTTTATGCCTAGGTCACCAACCGCCCCTTCTCTCTCCCCTGCTTCTACTTGAAGACTGCCAAGATCCCTGTGCCTCTCAAACTCCACCTCCTCCATGAAGCCTCCCCAGGTTGGTCACTGAAATGCTCAAACTCTTTCCACAGCCATCCCCTCACACTTTAAAAAAATCTTTGTAGTGGGTAAAGGGCTTTAGATGACTAAATTTCATCTTTCATGCATATTTCATTCAATATTGTAGACTATATTCAATTCTGATTGTCATCCCCATACAGGCTGCTCACTTCATGAGACCAGGCACTGTTCCTTATTTATTATCTTTTTAAACTTAAAATATATTTTGAAGCTGGTTCCTTCTGTCTGGCTCAGGGTGGAAGTGTAGCCATCACTCTGGGTGGGATCTTACCGCTCATTGGCACAGAACTTGTGCCCTCTGTTCTGACCCGGGCTCTCCCTCACACAGCCTAGTGGATCCCCTGTCCCGTACCAGGACTCGCCGTATTGGTGCCAGACTTGCCGCGGTGTTTGGCCCCCTGCGACTAGCTCAGCACCCCCGAGTCCGAGTGATCCACCAGCCTTAGCCTCGCCGGTAGCAGGGAGCGTTGTTGTTATTCAGTGTTTATTGGTGGCCCACCGATAGCTTGCATTTGTATCGTGCCTTAAGGTTTGCTAAGTGCCCTAGAGATGTTATTGAATTAAAACTTTCCATCCATCCCTCCCCAGAATAATGTTCCACACAGAGTAGGTGCTTAATTAATGTTAGATTAATTAAATATAGGTCTTGGTTGTTGAATAGTTAGAGACTGGACCCGCTATTTCTTATTAGGTGAGGAAGCTCTGCCAAAACAGGTCAGTGCCTTCTCTGCACTTGGGGCGCTTGGAAGTTAAATGACTTACCCAGGGTCTCACAGGGTCTGAGGTGGTATTTGGCACATTGCTTCTCTGCTTCCTGCATTCAGAGGAAAGACCCGGTACTCCAGGTGAGGACAAGAGAGGGGCGATCCCAAGTCCCCCCAGCCTGAGGCTTCATACCTGAGACTGGCCGCCTTCAGCTTTTGTCCTTACCCGCCCTCCGCATCTTCAGGCCCTCTTCGCTCTGCGGTCCCTGGGTCAGGTAATAGAGGAAAATCATCCGGCGGAAGAGCAGGCCACTGTCAAGCTGGTGGTGAACAACTGGAGCTTTGCGGGTGCAGGTTCTGCGGAGAGGGATGGCCTTGTGACTTGACCGAGCAAGGGGAATGGGGGCTCCCTTGCTGGGACCAGGCAGCTAGACAAGGTGGGTGTTGGGTTTGGGCAGGGAAGATGGCACTCCCAGCTTTGGTCAAGGAGCTCAGCCCCATGAGACTGGAAGCTTCTTGAGGGCAGGGACCGTTTCCTTTTTGTTTTTGCACCTCGAGCACCTAGTAATAATCACCAGCATTCGCATGGTTCTCAGGTGTGCCCAGCACTTTCCATGTGCCCTCCCATCTGATCCTCACAGTTCTCTCCATTTCACAGATGAACAAACCAAGACTCAATAGAAGTTAAGCCACTGGCCGAGGGCACACAACTTGTGAGTCAAAGGCAGGATGTGACCTTTCTATCTCCCAGTCTGCATTCTCTCCACTTCCCTCCATAGCTGCTTGAGTCATAGTAGGTGCTTAATCAGTCTTATTGGTTGAGTAGATTGGAATGTAAGCTCATTGCAGGCAGAGGCTGTCTTTTCCATATTTGTACACTTGGGACACAGTAGGTGCTTAATCAATGCTTATTAATGGAGTGGGTAAAAACCTTAGAAGAGCTGCCTAACATGAGACGACCTTTGAATTGGTGGGTTCTTAGGAGAACATGAGCCTCTCTTTGCTTTGGGAGGGGAAGGAGGTGGAAGAAAGTAGAGGCATTCCAGGCCCTCCCTGCACGGCCATCTCCCCACATTCCTCCAGAGGGCCTCACTCTCTGACCAGGGCGCTGCCATTTCTTGCACAGTAGAGGTTCTCTGAGAGCTCGTCCCGTTTGGGGAGCCTGT
This sequence comes from Trichosurus vulpecula, assembly GCF_011100635.1. Classification (NCBI taxonomy): domain Eukaryota; kingdom Metazoa; phylum Chordata; class Mammalia; order Diprotodontia; family Phalangeridae; genus Trichosurus; species Trichosurus vulpecula. Next base: position 432,052,392 of record NC_050575.1, on the reverse strand, counting down.
GGGGTGGTGGTGGTGGTATGTGTGGGAAAATGGGAGCTGCTGTTTTGACTTCGGAGAGAGAGAGCAGAGGAGAGAGAAGGCCACAGACATGGGGGTCTGGATTGTTCCTGGAGGCTTTCTGCACTAGGTATGTTGAGTTCAAATCCAGCCTGAGACACTTCCTAGCTGGGTGACCCTGGGCAAGTCACTTCATCTTGTGTGCCTCAGTTTCCTCATCTGTCAAATGAGCTGGAGAAGGAAATGGCAAACACTCCCATGTCTCTGCCAAGAAAACCCCAAATGGGGTCATGCGGAGCTAGACATGGCTGAACGACAACGTGCCCAGAAAATATAGAGACCCTGGGACTCGAGGGAAAGCGGGTGTCGGCCTCCAGCTTCCCAGGGCTGGGCTCGAGGGCCTTCTCACTCACAGAGCTCGAGGATGTCTCTGGAGTCCTCTGGGGAATGAGGAGGGTGGGGAGGATGGGGATGGCGTTCATTTAGCTTCACTCCTATTCATAAGCCTCAGTTTCCCCAGCTATCAAATGGGGATAATAGTCGCCTACCTTGCAGGGGCTTGTGAGGATCAAGTTACGTTGTATTTGTTGAGTATTTAGCACAGTGTCCAGCACACAGTGGGCGCCATATAAGTGCTTATTCCCCCAGTCTGTACACCCGTAGAAAACGTTTGTGCAGTGTTTGATGGATAATGGGTCGGCACTGCCCAGCCAGGCGAGGCAGAGCTGAGGAAGGAAGGAAGGAACGAACGGCAGTTATTAAGGGTTTACTGTGTGCTGGGCACAGGGCTCGGCGCATCTTCTTTTTAAACATTTAATGAACATAAAAACATATAAGAAGTAGAAGAGAAAAAGAAGCTCGCTTCCGTGTGCCAAGGGAGTCTCGGTTACCTCCTCAAGCTCCCATTCCAGTGGGAACGCGGCACGTAGGCGGGTGGACCTGAGAGCAGAGCCCCCGGTCCTACGGGATCAGCGGCAAAGCGCGTGCGAACGAAAGCGTCCGTGTGTGCAGTCCTCCCCACCGGTAAAGCCCTCACAGTCCCTGCAGCCGAAGCGTCGGGAGGCGGGGAGGCTTCTGTCGGGAAGAACTTTGCGCTCTGAGGCTTCGGCAGGGCAGCGTGTGGGGGACGATCGCCTCACCGGACCGTGGCTGCTGAGGCTAGTCTGGAAGCAGGACCGGGCTGCGGGCAGGGCACCCTGCTAGCCCTGGGGCTGTCGAAGTTGGTGTTAGGAAGGGCATTCCTAAGAATAGTAATAGCTGACATTTACACGGTGCTTAATGTGTGCGAGGCGCTGCTCAGGCGATCCTCGCAGCAGCCTGATTGTTATCCATTTTACAGTTGAGGAAAGTGCCTGAGGCTGGATTTGAACTCAGGTCTCCTTGGCCCCGGCCCAGTGCCCTATCCACTAGGCCTCACTGCCCCTATGTGCCAGGCACAGCGCTGGGCAGAACACAAGTATAAAGAATCAAACAATCCCTATGTGTGGGACAACAATTTCCCCAAAATGAAATTACAATCAAAGGTCTCTCAGAGTAAAGACAGAGGCTTTATTTGCAAGTCTGGAGCGAGAATTGGGCATCACCTATGCCAGGGCAGACTGGGGTAGGGAGGCCCCTTACAAAAAGCAGGCAGGCATTTATATACCAGAAAAACCCCAATAAAAACAATTCAGAAAAAAACCTTTTCCTTAATGCCTGGACCTCCATCTCTATTGGTGGAGACGAATGGGCTCACATTCTAGGAACAAGGAAGGACCCTCAACCTGACCTGAATACATATTTCAGTTGGTTTCCTTATTTGGCTAAAAGAGATAGAGATAGCTGTTGCAGTTTGTAATCGTGTGTGCATGCAGGATGTGGGTATGTCTGACTGTTTGGCCTTTCTCTTCAGAGAGCCTTCATGTGTGTGCAGGCTTAAGCGGGGATGGGCAGGGCAGCTTCAGATCTTGATGATTTAGGGTAGCAAGGCTTAAGCTCTATAGAGACTAAAGTATTAGGTATCTTTTCCCCTTAAATGAGAAACTTTCAGCCGTTCCACTCACCTACTTGCAAAGAACTTGAATTTTAATGGGGTACAGGTACACATATAAATATATGCAGCACAAATATAAAGTGAATAAATACAAATATAAGCATAGTGATCAAAAATAAAAGTAGCTAAAATTTCTATAGCACTCTAAGGGCTTAAGGTCTACAAGCATTAGCTCGTTCCACCTTCGCAAGAACCTTCAGAGGTGGGTGCTATGGCCTCATTTTACAGATCAGGGAAGCTGAGGATGAGAGAGAGGTCAAATTACTCACCGAGGGTCACACAGCTAATAAATAGCTGAAATTGTATTTGAATTCAGGTTTTCCTCTCACCAGATCCAATGCTCTGGCCATGGCACTACCTGACTGCCTCTGTTAATTAGGATGTAGTTTGGGATAGAGGGCAGTAGCAGCTGGAGGGATTTAAGGGGGCACCTGAGATGTGTCCTGAATGAAGATAGGGATGGTAACGTGGAGGTAAGGGGAGAGAGAGCCTTCCAGACTCAGAGGATCAGCGCTGCAAAGGCACTGCGGTAGGAGATGAGATTGTGTATGTATCACGGAAGGCTTTGTCTCACTCTCTCAGGGCCAGTCCGGCTTCGCTGCCCCCCAGAGTTCCAGAGCGGCACCCTGAGGGATTGAGTAATCTCTTTTCTGTGTGATGGATCAATAGCTCAAGGATCTACGATTTTTTATTCCCTTTCCATGTGTACAATGTGGCTAGGTTGAGAAGACCATTAAAAGCTAAACAGAGGAAATTATACTTCATCATAGAGGAAATGGGAAGCCATTGGAGTTGATGAGTGGCATGGTCAGATCTGTACGGTGGCAATGGAAAGGGTAGGCTGGAGTGGTGTGGCAGGGAGGCCGAATCGGAGAGGGCCGTGGCAATAGCTTAGATGACGTGCAATGAGAGTATTTGTATGAGTGGAGAAAGGGGGTGGATGTGGGAAACGTGGAGGTAGAAGGGGTGAAATTTGGCAATCGATTGGCTAGGCGGAGTGAAGGATGGGGAGGAGATGAGGAAACGCTGAGGTCACCAGCTGGAAGACTGGAAAGATGGTGATGTGCTCAGTAGAAACAGCAATGCTTGGAAGAGCGGTGGGTGTGGGGAGAAAGATAACGAAATCAGTTTGGCACACGTTGAATTTGAGATGTCTCTGGGACATCTGGTCAGAATGTCCAAGAGGCAGTCGATATTGTTAGACTGGGGTTCAGGGGAAAGACTGGGTCTGGATATACAGATCAAGGAGTTATTTGCACATAGATGATGGTTAAACTCGTGGGAACTGATGAGGTTGTATAGAGAGAAAAGGGAAGAGGGCCCGGGATGGAACCCTGAGGAACACCTGCAGTTAGTGGTTATGGATGATGAACCAACAAAAGAACATGAGAAAGAGTGGTGTTGTTGCAACAATTCGGCTAGCAACTGCTGTGGGAGTGAAAGACCAACGAGAACGCTGCCAGCACAGGTTCTTTTGATCTGCTTTACTAAGGAGAGTAATGTTAGGGGGTTAACAATCTTATTTCATTCCAACATATAAATAGCATTCACTTAGTTCAGGGGGAAAAGTCAGCATCCTGAACTTCAGAGCAAATACAAACAAATTATAAACATACACTATAAACAGACCAAATACAATTCATAGTTACCAAGAAACCATCAATATCTGGGTGAGCCGGGAGGCTCTTAGAGCGGCTGCCCAGAGTCCTATGCCTCCAGGAATGAGAGCCTCAAGCAAATAGCTCTGTTCTCTTTTTTTATATAGTCTTTGGATGTCATCAAATGTCATCTGAGCCACCAGAACTTAGGCTCCTACTATTGGCTCTGGTCTTAGCAACTCCCCTTAGGACCCTGAGGGCTTCACGCCCACATAGGCTTAGCACCTAGTAGATAGGGATTTGGGCCTGGGGTTTAGCACCTAGTAAGGCTCAAAGACAATTAATTTATCATTCTAAAACAGTAAAAAAATCCCAACTTAATTGATATTGATAGGAGGAGAACAAGGAGAGAATGGTGCCCTAAAAACCTAGAAAAGAGAAACTCTAGGAAGAGAAGGTGGTGACAATGTCAAATGCAGCAAAGAGATTGAGGAGGTTGAGAGCTAAGAAAAGATCACCAGATTTGGCAATAATAAGTCATTAGTGACTTTCGAGAGAGCAGTTTCAGTTGGATGCTGAAGTTGGAAGCCATAATGCACTGCCTTGTAAGATGAGTGAGAGAAATAGAAGCACTGAATACTGTAGATGGCTTTTTCAAGGCTGAGAAGGGAAAGACAGATATAGGATGATGGCATGAGGGGAATGTCAGGATCTAGAGGAGGTTTTTTTTTTTAAGGATAAGGGCTATTGGGGCATGTTTGAAGGCAGTAGGGAAGGACTCAGCAGACAGGGAGAGGTTGAAGATGAGAAGAGGGAGATGAGTGTGGTGGGGAGGGAGGAAGATATAGAGGAGAAAGGGGAACAGGAGCAAGAGAGAGAATGCAACCTGCTGGAGAAAATGAAAGGGGGCGGGATTGAGCATAGATGGAAGGGGCACAGCTTTGACAAGGAGAAGGCCCATGTCATTGTCGGACACTAGGGAAAGGGGGAGAGAGAAGGAGATGTCAAACTTTGAGATGAAGGTAGAGGGAAAAAGGGAGGCTCACATCAAATGGCCTGAATTTTCTCAGTCAATTAAGAGGCAAGGACCTGGCAGTGGTGCAGTTGTGGATGGTTTGAGTGAGGACAAAGTTTGGAGAAGCTTCTCTGAAGAAACAAGGCATCAGTTTGGAAAGAATAAAAAGATGCTTGGCCTCTGTATTTTATTTTCATATTGCCCTCTGGTTTGAGTAGTTTGGAGCAATTTTCTTCTATTATTTTGTGAAATATATTTTTTCAGGTTTTTTGATTCATTGTGGTTTTTAGGATGTTCAGTGATTCTTCTCATTCTATTTTCTAGGTCAGTTATTTTTGATCTTCCAAACTTTTAGTTTTTTGACCCTGTTTTAACATTTTTTCTGTCATTGAAATTTTAAATTCTGTTTGCTCCATTCCATTTTTCAGAATAAAACCTTGAGTGAGATTTTCAAACTTATTTTCTAGGCTTTTCACTATCAATTCTGAAAGTCCCATCTGTTTCTTCAGGAAGAAGTAACATACTTGCTGCCTTGGAGCGATTTGGTACCTTTAATACAAAAGTGAGGGTCTCATCTTTTCACTTCTATAATTGTGAAGACTTCCTGCAGCGGAACGGGCAGATGAGAACAATTTGTTCCAATGGCTGTGAAGGCGGTTAGAGTTTGGTCATGCGTCAAAGACTCCAAAGTCCTCCATTGCATCCCGGGCCATCACCAGTCCTGACTTTTGTCCTGCCACCGGACTTCAGTGACTGTGGGAGAGAGAGTGAGGTTGATGCCTCTGTGCCACTCTGCCTCACTGAAATCCCATTCACACTGGAGTCAAGCCGTCACCCTGTGCTGTCATTGGGCCTCTCTGAGAACAAAGGACAGAAAAAAAAGAAAACAAAGACAGACGACAACATGAAGTCTCCTTTGCAAACTACCTGATTTATTGCGTTGACCCAGTTACAATACTGGGAGTGTCGAAAGGTCGGCAGTAATGTTCATGAAATCGTCTTTGCCTCTTGGGTCAGGTCACCTTTGCTGGTTGTGATGGATCGATAGCTCAACTATTTATTCCCTTTGCACATTCCCCCTCGAGTTCTAATTTCGTTCCTTATCTCTGGCTTCAGCTCCTCTCTCATCTCTTTGGGGAGGCTTTCCATCCGCTTTTGGAGTCCTGGGGGTCAATACATCCGTTTTTCCCCCTAGAGTTTTTCTGTAACTTGGTCATAGGATTATCTTAACCCACGGTATTTCTTCATTATGCAATGAGGGGACGAAGCCAATGACGTGCCAATGAGGGTCCAGTCCCTGCAGTATGGGCGCCTTTGCGCTTTCTGGTAGATTATACAGAACACCGGCAACGTTGCTTTTCTAGTTTCAAGCCAAGATGTGGAGGCTTGGTGAGCCTTCTTCTGGCTCTGCGAGGCTTGAGGGGCTGGCACTGTGGAGTGAAGAAAAATCTGGCTGAAGAGCCGGAGAGACTGTGCTGGAAGTGAGTATGCACAGAAATATGAGGGGACGGCTTTGCTTTCCCTTCCTTGGCAGCTGCTGAGGGAGGAGGGTGGCTTTGAGCTACCAGGGAGGGGGAAGATCAGCAGCTGCCCTCTCTCCCCGCCCGGCACCATGTGTCCCTCAGCCGGTGGTGCCCGTTTCTTTTGTCTTATTCTTCCTTGATCTTAGATGGATGATAACAGCTAGCGCTTATATAGCTTTTTAAAGTTTGCAAAGTGCTGTACAAATGTTATCTCATTTCATCCCCACAATAACCCTGGGAGGCAGGTGTAGTACTATGGCTACCTCCATTTTATAGATGAAGAAACTGAGGCAGGCAGTAGTGAAGGGACACACAGCTAGGAAGTGTCTGAGGTGGGATTTGAACTCAAGTCTTCCTGACTCCAGGTCCAGTGTGCTAGCCACTAGGCTACCTAGTTTTGTTTGCCATGGGACTTTTTCAATTCATTTTTTTTTAAAAATGGGCATTCAGGGATGCAAGTTTTGAGAGGAGCTTTGAAAGGTCAACAAGAAGAATCAGTAGCAGTGGCTATCAGAATCAGGCGAAACAGTAGATGAATTCAATGAGGGGCCAGCCCTGAGGAGCATCTTCATTGGCTTAGCCCAGGCATGGATGGACCTATTATCCGAGACACTATAGTCTATGAGGAGGTGGACAAACTGAGCAAGGGAATAAGTGATTTGTTTTCTCCCAGAAGGAAACTTGGTGGGGACTCCTATTAATGAAAAAAGGACTCCCAGGTCTCGGATTTGTGAGGTAGCCCTTGACCTTACATGCGAGCCTCAGACTCTTATTGCTCATGTCTGAGCCCACCCTCCCCAAAGATCTTGTGTGAGTGGGAGGGAGAATGCACTCCTGGACCGGGGAGAGCCACTTTAAACCTGAGCCCACTTTCTCTAGAAGGGAGTGGGCCCTCCATTCAAAAGGATTTTTTAAAAAATGTCCTTGCTTTGTCTTCTCAGTAAATATCCTTTTGTAAAAGTTAATTGATATAAACTGGTTGATCACTATTTGGGGAGAGCGCACCGGATCGGGCTTGCGAATGATAGAGTTAGGAGCCAATTCAGAGTGACCCCTAGAATCTTGAGGGGAGGAGTAGTCAGCTACCCTCTGGGGACCTGACCTGCTAGTTCCGGGGAGGGCTGGAAAAGTGAGGCCAGAGAGGCTGCTACGTTTGTATTAGGAGGGTTCTTGTGTTTGTTTCTCCAGTCTCCCTCCTAGGGATGGCTGGCGAAGGTTCTCCTTCCCCTGCCCCAACAGTTTTTGTGATTTCTTTGGATTTTTCTTTTGGTGGTTCAATTAGTAGTCATCGCCCCTCTGGTTTCTTAGCACAGAACCCAGGGTGTGGTCAGTCACACTGACCTCCCTGTCCTCTGCTTAGAATGGAGACGCAGTCATCACGGCTGACCATTGCTTCAAAGATCCTGTCCCGTCCAGCTGGGACACTGAGGTGGAGATTACGGACCTTGATGGAGGAGCCTCAGCCTGGGAGTCTAGTCTGTATGCTTTGCCCTGACCTGGGCAGGGTGGCTGATCTGAGGTTGTGTTGTTCTCTGAGCCTTGGCCCCTTCCCATTTGGAATGGGGCTGCTGAAGGGAAACTAGGACCCTTTGCAACTGGCTGGGATCCTGAGCTTACAGCCTGGTCTTCTGTTGTCATGTCTTTCTTTTTTGGTGAGGATTATCTCACTGGTGCTTGTCTTAGCTCATTTCTTCTGCTTGTGAATCCTGTGCTCGATTTTGCTATTTCTCGCTGTTCCCGAGGCTGTTCTAGGGAAAAACTGGACTTGCCAGGAATCACTTACTTCCCCACTTTTGCCAGAAGACTCCTTTCTTTTATAAAAAAATTAATATTTTATTTTTCCCAGTTACATGTAAAACCAATTTTAACATTCATTTTTAAAAATCTTGACTTCCGAATTCTCTCCCTCTCTCCCTCCCTCTCCTACCGGACCCTGAGACAATAAGGAATTGATCTTGGTTATAAATGTGCAGATGTGCAAAACGTATTTCCATATTTGTGAAAGAAAACACAAACCAAAAAAACCAAACGAGAAAAAGTTTTTTTTAAAAAGTGTGCTTTGATCTGTGTTCAGACTCCATCAGTTCTTTCTGTGGAGGTGGACAGCATTTTTCATCATAAGTCCTTCAGAATCGTCTTGCATCACTGTATTGCTGGGAATGGCTAAGTCATTCACAGTTGACCATCATATAATGTTGCTGTTACTGTGTACGATCTTCTCCTGGTTCTGCTCACTTGACTTTGCATCCTTCATGGAAGTCTTTCCCGGTTTTCCTGAAAGCATCCTACTTATCATTTCTTAGGGCACAATGATATTCCACCACAATCATATACCACAGCTTGTTCAGCCATTCCCCAATTGATGTCATCCCCTCACTTATCAGTTCTTAGCCACCACAAAAAGAGCTGCTATAAGTAGCCTCTTTCCTATAAGATCAAAGTGCAAGGTTGCATCAGTCAGTCCATTAAACTCACTCTTCTGTGTCCTTTTACTTCTCTGTTTAGAAGGACCCAACTGGGAATGTGCTGGGGGTTGTAGAATATGTCAAAACAACGTTTAACCAAAAAGAAAAAAGAAATCTTTGTTCCTTCAACAACTCCTCCTAGGCCATGATTTGGGGGGGGGGGGTCTTTCACTAGACTCCTGAGGAAATTACAATTATGCTGTATCATTTAATGATTGATTCTTTTCTGTAATAGACCCTATTCTCCATTTTGTCAAACTCCACAACTCAAGCTGAAGAATGTCTCTCCTAAGGCTGACTGAGCAGTTGAAAGGCAATGATATTATTACCCAGACAGGTAGCCTGTGGGACATCTGCTCGATGACCAGTTTAACCAGGGATCTCTTTTTTGACTGTAAACCAAAACTAGCTTAAGCTGGAGCTCCCCAAAAGATAATTTTTCTGTGCTTACCTAACCTTGTGTAATTGGGGGTAGTTTGATCTCTCCCAAAGGAACAACTTACTGGGTGTCCTGATCTAGGTGGTTCTGATTTTCTAGTTGAGATAACAAGAGGCAGTTGAATCCCATAAAGCAATTAACTTTCCTTAATTGTCAGAGAGGGGCATGATCATCTACACCTGAAGGCCAACCCACCTTCCCCAGCTGGAGTCAATTGTGACATTCCCCAAACACCCAGAACTCCTCCTTTCCCACATCTCAATAAAGAAGGCTTTTTTTCCTTCTCATTGTGGTCACTGACTAGACTGAAAGGATCCAGTCTGACCCACTTTATTAACGGCTATACACACCACTGTTAATAACCTGTTATTTTGCTTAGAGAAAACGTGCCTTAGTTTACCTTTGTTATATTTTACTTGCACAGCAAACAGGTTGGTCCCTGCAAGTGGGTCAGCCCCCATCTGGCCTTTAGAGGACCCACGTTGGAACTCCAAAGTTCCTGAGGATTATACCAGATTACATCAAGCTAGGGGATCCTTACTCCAGAGCATAGAGGCCTGTGCAATTAGACCAGACAACTGGAATAAGCTTCAGGATACATTGCGGTAACAGAAGGAAATTTGTCACCATGTTTTGGATAGATGGTGCAGAAGTGCTAACTGGTCTAGCTGGACTGGATGCCCAGTTGGTCCACAAGATGCCCACACTGTGTTAGTCAATCACTATCTGAGATGGCAAAGCATTTCCATAAGAGGCGTCCTGGGTGGCATGGAGTGTGCCTTAGATGCTCATGAAGGAAAGGCAAGGCAGGAAAGAGAGAAGAACCAGCTATCATTACCCTGGTACAGGCGGCTTCAGGGCAAACCATCACACAGGTACTGTCAAAGTCTCAAGATTCATGCAAATGTTTTATTGTTAAAGGACGGACCACATTGTCATAGAATACAGAAAGAGAAAAAAGGACCTCAAGAATTAAAGGGGTGATGGGGTCGGGGAGCTTCCCAGAGGAGCAGCAAGGCTTGAAGGTGTCGGGAAGGGGAGGGGCTGTGCATCTCCAAAAGGCCCCTACTGTGCTCACCCACCCCTCCCCCAGTTCTACGCCACCACATACTGTGACTGTTTGCTGGATACGGGGCCCTCTAAAGCAGTCCGGGACTTTGTCCAAAGCTCTTCTCCGGGGCTAGAGCCTCAGTTGGAGGGACTTGGATTTTACAGAGAGCTTCTATTTATCGAGCGCTTTATTGCAAAATGCTTTACATGTTATTTTATTCGATCCCCACAACAACCCTGTGAGGTAGGTGCTATTATGATCACCCCCATCCTACAGATGAGAAAACTGAGACGGTCAGAGGTTAAGCCAGCTTGCCCGGTGTTACACAGGGAGTGTCTGAGGTAGGATTTGAACCTGGGTCTTTCTGATTTTGGGCCCATTGCTCTGATCACTATAATAGCAAGGTGTCAGGGGTAGACGCGCATGCCAGGTAAGGACAATAAATACACGTGTACGTAAACACACGTGTATATATATATACATGTACACGCGTGTGCATGCACGCCACATACATGTACTGTGTATAGATACATACCAGATATGCTCTATGCACATGCAATAGACACATTATACATGGTATATAGACTGTATTTTAAATGTATACTATGTAGTAGGTATTTGTGTGCAGTATACGTGTGTGTGTGTGTGTGTGTGTGTGTGTATGAAACAAATGCAAAGGAGTCTCAATGCAGAGACGTTGCCAACAACTCGCAGGGTGGAGAGAAGGGGGAATTTCCACTCCTTTTGGAGATGGCGCCCGAGCTGCGTCATTGAGGGAGCCAGGGACTGCCTAGGGCAGAGATGAGGAAGGAGCGCTTTCCAGGCAGGGAATGGGCTAACAGGGAGCAGGTCAGTGTGAATGGAGCGGGGATATGTGAACAGGAGAAACGAGAGGGGAAAGCTTTAAATGCCAGGCTGAGGAGTCCGTATTCTGTGCTCGAGGCAATGGGGGATGGGTCGATTTCTTTTTCAGTGCTTGAGGGACTTTGGTCAGGTTCCCTCATGTAAAGATCCATCTGTTGAAGAGCCTAGAATGCCGCCATAAGAGTGTAACAGAATTACAGCGTTCACATTAGAAAGGGCCTGAGAGATGGTCTAGTTCAACATTCTCGTTTTACAGACGAGAAAAAAGAGAGAGAAGAATTGAAGTACAGAGGGTATGTAGCAGAATTGGGATGAGTTCAGGCATTCCGAGATCAAGCCTAGTTAGATCTTGGTCCTCATTACTTGCTTTTCCTTTGGGTTGACCACTGTCCGCTGGGACTCCTCTTTTAAGGTGCAAAAATCTGTGGAAGTACCTTTGCCACCAAAGATCCCATGATATTTGTTGAGTGAATAGAGTGGGTGGGTCTTGCCCCACTCACTGTGAGCGCTTTCTGGTGCTAGGGTAGGGAAAGGGAGCATGGGCAAAGGAGAGAAGGCTGGAGGAAGGAGGCACAGGAGACAGATTTGGGGATGTGCCCTTCCTTCTCTCAAGGGTTAGGTCTTGCCTACAGAAGATGGAGCGAGGGGGAGGAGAGGGGTGACCCCAGGCAGCCAGCAGCTCTACAGGGAAATCTTGCAGATCCATTGATGGTTAAAGTTACAGTTCTCATCATTCCAAGACCTCAGGTCTCCAGGTAACACATGGACACAATCTTCTGTTAATCCCTTTCCTTGATCCCAGTTGTCTGGCTGATTGGCCCTCCAGAACCTAGGAACAAAGGAGGGCTCTATCCCAGGAAGGAAAGGCTAAGTTGGATTGGCCCTGGTCTCCCTATAGTCTGAGGTCTTCCAGAACAAGGTGCTTAAATAAGAAAGACCCAGAATCCCCCGGGGACGTGTCTGGGAGCTAAGGAGGGACGAGCTTCCAGGCAAATGCTGACCATAGATGAGAAATCCTGGGGCTGAATCCCCTGCACCCGAGGATTTGGCTTAGACTCCTCTGTCCTCCTATGATCTGTACACCAATAGTCCCTTTCTCAATGAGCTCCACCTCACCTTCTTTCTACCATTTTGGCCTAATTGAATAGATAGGGTTTTAAGGAGCTCTAAAGTTGGAGACACACTTTATCAACATTATCTCCCTTGAGCCTCACAACCACTTTGTAAAGCAGGTGCCCCCCTCCCGGGCCTGTTAGAAGGCTTAAATGAGATACTTGTAAAATCCATAGCGCAGCGCCTAGCACATAGTAGGTGGGCCCTCAGGTGGTGCCAGACCTTGGAGTTCCAGTTTGACCTTAGACATTTGTACTTGCTTGTGACTGTGGACAAGTCGCTTAGTTCCTGTTTGCCTCAGTTTCCTTATCTATAAAAAGAGAATAATAATGGCCCCTCCTTTCCAGGGCTGCTGTGAGGGTCAGATGAGATCATAATGATACAGTGCCTGGTGCACAGTAGGTGTTATATGAATATCACTGCTCATTATGTTAATAATTTCCTTAGATCAATTTTTACAAATAAGTGACCTCTAACAGAGATTTTACGTGATCTACAGGGGTCACACAGCTAGTGAGTGTCTGGAGGATGATTTGAACTCAGATTGTTGGACTCCAAGGTCGGAAGCTATAAGATGCGCCATCTAGCTGCCTTGTTTTAAGAGCAGGGTCTTTACTGCCTGTGATGCCCGGGTGTCTGCTCCATTCAGGCGCTATCTGACGGAAGCTTCCACACCCTCAAGTTTCCTTTCTCACACAGTCAGCTATCACTGGCCCTCCCAGCTTCTAGGCTTCTGTGGGTGCCCAGAGCCTTCTTTCCAATGCCCTGGCTCCATTTTCTCTCTTGGTTTTCCTGATGTTTATGCTTGGGAAAAGGGAAAGATGGGAGTGGTACACCCACATGTGAGACCCATATACATACACTACGTACTCTCTGTCTCTGTCTCTGCCTCTCTCCTGGAGCTGGTACAGAAGAAGCATCAGGAATTGATGATGTTTTGGGCTTACCGTGCATTCTTAGATGGGTTATAGGGGTTCCCATCCACCCAGTGCCAGGTACCCTCACTGCCCTTGTCTGTCAGGCCAATCCAGTATGGAGTTGTAATTGTTCGGGAAAAAAATGCCTGCAGAGGAAAATAAGCATGCAAATAGTTTATACATTTCCTGCAGAAAGTCAGGGGCCCCCCAGATACCTATGGGCGGACCCAAGTGAGAGCTACGTTTCGTGACTGGGTAATCCAAGATATCATGGATTGGCCCTGGCAAATGATTGGGGAGATTCTTAGGGAATCAGTTGACTAACAAGTAGTTAGTGGAATCTTAAAGCTGAGAGATCTTCTCATCCATCCTACCACCTGGGGAAGAAATTCTCTCTTCAGTGTCTGGGGAAGGTGGTCATCCAGGTAAGAGCCCTGGGCTTATGTGGGAGATAGTTTGTGGCCACTTTTCTAAGCAGTCCACTAGGATGTTCTTTATATTGCTTTGCATCCTGCCTGCCTGTACCTTTAACCCATTTGTTTTATTTCTGCCTTTGGGAACAACACAGAGAAAAGCCTTGTCTCCTCTTCTACCTCCAAAGTCACCCTCTTTACTGCCCTGGCCCCATCTTTTGTTCTGCAGGCTAAGCATCCCAGGCTCTTCCTTCATTTCTTACACGAGGTTGCCTTCATCCTCCTGTGCATCTGGGTGGTAGAACAGAAAACCACTGAATTTAAATCGAGAGACTTTCATTCAGATCTTGAGTCTGACCTAGTCGGCCCAAACTAGTGTCCTGGTGTACATCCAAGTCCCTGCAGAGGGAGTGGGCCCTACAGCCTAGTGAGCAGCATCTGAAGGTCTGAAGGAGAATAGAGAACCCACGCTGTCCACAGCCCTGAAATCCTTCGCCTCGGAGGTGTGAACCTCTCCTCCTCACACACGCTCCCCATGGGTGTGATTTTCTACTTGCAGCCTCTAGGTGCAAACACTCTCCCAGCAGATACTGGGTGCGTTTGTGAGAGAGCGGCCCCTAGCTCTATTGGCATTACATCTTGTGGTCACTTTTCGTGCTCAGCCATTTCTGTAAATGTTTTGTTGTCGTTGCTGTTATCATTCAGCCACTTCCAGCCATTTGGGACCCTGTTTGGGGTTTTCTTGGTAAAGATCCTGGAGGGGTTTGCCATACCCTTCTCCAGGTCATTTGAGGGATGAGGAAACTGAGGCAAACAGGGTGAAGTGACTTGCCCAGGGTCACACAGCTGGTAAAGTGTCTGAAGCCAGATTTGACCTCAGGTTTTCCTGATTCCAGGCTCAGCACTCTATCTGCTGTGCCACCTTTACAGCTAACACTAATTCTGACACTGGTCATCTACTGAAGTGGAAGAGTTATGGTTTTAGGAGTGAGACCTACAGAGTACTTTGAGTTTGAGGTAGCCAGCCGGACAGCTACCCTGGGAATCGTAGTACGAGTGGGGCTGCCCTTTTTGAACCCCACATATGAGTTTCCTAGAACGCTTGAGTCCAGATGAGCCCTTTAGCTGGCAGATTCCTGGGTCTAGGAGAGTGCTGACCTCACAGTCATTTGATAACTGGTAATTATCTCTTGTTATCGTGTTTGTTGCTGTTGTTTTAAATTTGTTTGTTGATTCTATGTCAGGGTTAAAAATGCTACAAAGAGAATTTAACCACATCTGTCCGTTTCTATGGAGGGTTACCAATCGTGTGATTAAGGTGCCTTAGACAATTCAAAGAAGAAGGTGGGGTTTGGTCAGTAAGTAGGGGCTCAGAGCCGATTTTTAACTGAGTGAATCCATAAAGCCAGCATCCTTTGATCACAGTCAGTCTGAGGGATACATATCTGCTGACTGTCTTGAGAACTACAGAGAGCAAGGAACTTACTCAACACCTTTACTTATCAGGACACACCCAAACTGCCAGGATAAATACAGAATGCTCCGGGACATAGAACCCAGATGCCCTTTTGAAGAACAGGATTGGGTAAGTGGCTGCCAAAGCCACCTGGGATTCGGATGGGATTGTCATGACTGTGCTAGCGTTTTGTGCTGGTAAATGTTGAACAATGGGCTCTCTGAAAAAAAAAGTATTTATGACATTTCAGAATCTACTCTGCATTTTAATGTTTTCCCATTACTTTCTTAAATCTAAGCAATCAACTAAACAATAAATCAAGCCCTGATCTGTAGTGTTTGCCAATTTCTGAGGTGTAAATGCTTACACTGAAAATTTAACATTCAGCTCCATGAACGTGTACAAGTTGACTGGCATGCCCCTGAATGTAAGCTCTTTGAGGTCAACAACTGCTTTGTTTCTGTTTTTGTATCCCTAGCACCCAGCACAATGCAATTCTTGTTTAATTGAACTAAAATAAGTGCCTGGTCTGGTCAGTCCTATGGCCAAATTAGCCCACACCAGCCACCTCACGGACTTCCAGCCAGTGAAGAAGAGATCTCTCTTGCCTCAGTGCTGTTGGTGACCCACAGTAAGAACATGTGCTTGCCTAGTTGAGGTTGAGGCTGACTCTTAAGTCTTTAGCTGCTGCTTCTATTTATTTCTTTTTTTGAGCCCAGGTCAGTGAAAAAGAATCCTGAGATCTGGATGGTTCCAACCCTTTGAATAACCTTGTGGCTTAGAGGGGGGGCCCACTGCTCAGTGGAAGCTGCTTTTCATAACTGCACTGTAGAATATAGAGAGTCCAGGCCAGCGAGTCTGATCTTGGTTCTTGGCAACATTCCAGAAGGTTTAGGTAAAGGGATGGTTAGTGAGTTAGTTAAAGGAAGTCAAGATTTGGCAAGGTTTCATCTTGTATATCAGTGGGTTTGGGCTGTAGTTGACTGGTGGTACTTATCGCTACCCTGCTCCATTCATCTTGGGAGATTTAATCAGCTATATCCTATTAAAAATTAGTTCACGTTTCTAGTCAAGGGGAAATCTGATGACCCCTTGGATCTATGTGATCCCCTCCTCTGTTGCTTTATGGAGTTTATATCAGACAAAAAATTAAGAGTACAATCCCAGTAACTCAGAGCCCCCAGTTATAATATGCAGACGTAGCTTTGTCTCTGTACTTTAATTTACATTTGTCTGTAGCGAACCTCTGGTCTCATCATTTTCTACTCAGCAGCTCTCCTCTGAACTTCATCAAGCTTTTTGAGATTTCATCATCCTGGAGGATCACATCAACCCTGAGATCCACAGCTCCTCAATCCCCCCTGCCCCTGGAGTCCTTCCTTCTCTCTGATCGAGAGCGTGGAGAGTGAACAGTGGAGAGCTCCTTCCAGATCCTCCATATGAGGAGGACTCCCAGGGCAGCCACCTCATACTTTCCAGCTTGGCAGAAGGACTTCATCATGCCCTTAGACAGGTATCCTCCCTTCTCCTCTTTTTCAGCTTCTTTTTATTTGTTATCTTCCCTCATGAGAGAGTGAGCTCCTCGAAGGCAAGACTATTTTTTGCCTAAAGTGTCCCAGCACTTAGGACAATGCTTGGCACACAGAAGGTGGTCAATAAAAGACTGCTCTCTTTACATTCTGGGCAAAAATCAAGATATAGGAAATGTTTAGTAAAAGAAGCAAGCAGAAAATGTTAGTGTCTGTAATTGGACAGGAATGAGCAAGAAAGGTCGAGGAAAGAATAGACTGTCTTTGGAATGTCTTTTAGTTCTGAAAGAGCTCAGTATAACCAGTAATTTCAGTCTGAATTTTCTGTTCCTACAAGTCTGTAGGGGGCCAGTTACCCTCCTTGATCTCTTCTTTCTCTCTTGCAGCTCAGCCCTTTCATTTCCTCCCTTCAATCAGTCCTTTTAATTTCTCTTGTTACTGGTTTTTTTATGTCGCTGAGTCTTTCCTTCTTATTAATTCTTGGTTGTGCTGGGAAGGCCGTCCTTCACTGCTACTAGTGTTTGACACTTCAGGTCTCCACTCTTTCCTCTCAGTGTGTCTCAAAAACAGTATGTGCCTCTTTAAGAACTCCTGGGGGTGTGAACCCAATCTGCCTTCTAGCTCAAAGACCTCAGTTGCTCCCAAATCGTTTTCAGGGCTAAGAGGGGAATAATCATCCTTCTGAATTAGAAATCCTAGGATACCAGTGAATTCTCAAACTATCTACCTTGTTGGAAAAAACCAAACAGATCATGCCAGACTACCTTTCCTTTTTTTGACAGGTTTATTATCCAGAATGAATTAAAAAACCCATTTATTAAGCACTTTCTAATCTTAGACACAATGCTAAACAGTAGAGATACAGATAAAAGTCCCTGCCCTCAAGTAGTTTGTATTCTAATAGAAGAGGACAACACCAATAAAGGGCATGGTGGCCAAGGAAAGGTGATTGGAATCATAAAGCAAATGATTGGCATGCCTTTTGTGGAATGGTAGCATTGAGCTGCTTACCATTCTTTGAGTTAGAGTTAAGGAAAGGGTGGTGGTATCTGACTGGCAACATTGCATGAAAGTGTCCAAGAAGTGGCATGGTAGACCTGAGACTGGACCAGATAAAGAGAAAGTTCACTGATCCCAGGGGTGGGACCTTTTCTTCCCAATGGAGGTGGAGGCTGGGGCTCAGGCAGTATGCCATGGAGATGGCCTGGAGGTGGTAGATTGGCTGGTAGAACAGGGGAGGGCTTTGGGGATAATTGACCTAGACTTTTAACAAAGCTTCCCATGTTACTTGATGGACAATATGGAGGGATGAGAGCTAAATGATAATATCATTGAATTGTATTGGAAGTGGCTGAATGACAAGACTCAAAGAATAGTCATTAATGGTTTAATTTTTAACTTGGAGGAAGATGTCTAGTGGAGTACTTCAGGGATCTATGTGCGATTTTATACCATTTATCAGTTTTATCAGTGACTTGGATAGAGATGACATGCTTATCAAATTTGCAGATGACTCAAAACTGGGAGGAATAGAATCAATTTTCAAAAAACTCTTGATGGGGCTAGAACATTGGGCCAAATCTAATTACACAAAATTTAACAGAGGTAAATGTCAAGTCTTACTGTGTGTTCAAAAAATCAGCTATATAACTATGGGCAAGTGTGGCTAGAGAGCAGATCACTGGAAAAAGATCTGAGGGTTCTGGTAGACTGCAAACTCAGTGAGTCAACAGTATGACTCAACAGTGGAAAAACAGATGCAATCTTGGATGCTTTAAGGAAGGCATAATGTCCAGGTTTAGCATCATCTCATTGCATAGCATCCGGGTCAGACACCAAGACTGCATTGTATTTAGTTCTGGGCACCACAATTTAGGAAGGACATTAATGTATAGTTGTAGAATGCCCAACCAGGATGGCGAGGAGCCTTGGGTTCATGTCATATTATGACTGGTTGGAGTTGCTGAGGGTGTTTTGTCTGAAAAAGACATTTATAGATGGAACTATGACTGCTGCCTTGCCATGATAATGGAATATGCATTCCTCTTAAAACTGGCAAAGCGCTCTCCATACACTGACCCCTTTGGGCTGCCCAGCAACCCTGCAGAGTAGATGCTATGCCTATGATTGTTTCCATTTTTCAGGTGAGGCAATTGATGTTCAGAGAGTTTAAGGGATATTCTCGTGGTCACAGAGCTAGTAAGTGTCAGGAATGAGATTGGAAAATGGGTTAGATTTGTTCTGGTTGGGCCCAACAGGTGGAATGGAGGAAACCAGGAAGTGGCAGAGGGGTGGATTTAGGTTTGATGTCAAGAAAAACCTCCTAACAAGAAGAATTATCCCAAAGTAGGAGGAGGTAGTGGGTTTTCTATTACAGGGCTTGGGGTGGGGGAGGGGTTGACTTCGAGCGAGGCCTGGATGACCATTTGTCAGTGGCCAAGAGAGGATTCTTATCGAGATATCGGTTGGACTTCTAGATGACTTCTTTTCAGTCATCCGTGTTTACAACCACAGAGTAATCCTTTATCTCTCACCCTCTTATTCTAATTCATTCTCCGAGTCTTGCTTCTACTTTTCCCAACATCTCTTGAATTTATTCCCTTCTCTTTGCTCAAATGACCATCCTCCTCATTCAGGCCCTTATCACTTCTCATCTGGACTACTGCAGAATCTTTCTAATTGGCTTCCCATCCTCGAGTCCCTTGCTTCTCCAAGCCATCCTTCGCAAAGCAGCTGGATTTCTAAAATACACATCTGGCTAAGTCGCTCCCCTGCTCAGTAAACCCCGACGGCTCCTTTATTACATCTAGGACCAAATATAGACTCCTCTGCTTGGTGCACAAAGCCCTGAACAGCCTGGCTCCAACCTACATCTCCAGGATGATCAGATATCACTTCCCTTCACACACTTTGTGGCTTGGCCATATGTGTCTCCTTAACTGGTTTTGATCCAGCACAATCTATCTCATCTCCATGTCTTTGGACAGATTATCTCCCATGGCTGAGATTTATTCTCTCAATTCCATGAATCCGCTTTCCCTTGAAGCTCAGCTCCAATGCCGGTCACTTCCTAATCCTCCAAGATACCTCCAGGGTCTCCTGCACACAGCAGCACTGTTGCATTATATTCATTTTGTATAGACTCCTGGGGATGCAAATATGTTGCTCTCTCAATAGGATGTGGCCTCCTAAAGGGCAGGGAGTTTTTCCTTTTTTGTTTTGATTTTTGTCCTGATGCTGGACTTCAATGACTCAGGGAGAAAGAGTGAGCCTGAGGACTTTGTGCTATTCTGACTCACTTAAAGCCAATTCAATTTATCGGTCCTCTTTGAAAATGAAGGACGAACAACAACAGCCCTTGTATCCCCAGAGCTTATCCCTTACAGTCTGATGTTATATAAATAATTCAAGTCACTATATCAGTCTGTTTATCCCCAAGACAGTCTGGTGAAGCCTCTGGACTCTTCCTCAGAATAATGTTTGTCAATCCACGAAATAAAATACATAGGACTGCAAAGGAAACCGATTCTATTGAAATACAGTGGTAGTCACTAACATCTGGCACATTTTAAAGGTTTCAAAGCACTTTACAAATATCATCTCATTTGATTCTCATAACAACCCTGGGAGGGAAGTGCTATGATTATCCCCATTTTACAGGTGAGGCAACTAAACTTGAGAGCGGTAAAGTCAATTGTCCAGGTTCACACAGCTAGAAAGTGTCTGAGGAGGTATTTGAACAACCGGGTCAGGCTCCCTAGGATAAGAAACCCCATCATAAAGACCATTGTTGTCCAAGTGTGAGCTCGATTCAACCCCCCTTTGAGGTTCTGTGGTTCTCCAGGACCAGGGCTGGACTCTGTTCCATACCTTCGAGGGACTGAGGGGATTAGGATGAGTGGTTAATTGTGGGAGTTGAGTGAACCTCACTGACTCCATCTTGTGACTCAGTTCTGGAGTTAGCTCAGTTCCCTTTCTTTTTTCAGTTCCCTTTCTATTCAATTATGAGTCTAGTGAAAATCTGTCTTGTGAGAAAAGTTTATTCACTTGTGGGAATTGGGAGCAAACCGTGTTGTACTGTTTGAACCTAGCCCTGCATGGCTGGGAAACTGTACCGCCTCTACCTGCTGCTTAGCAATCCTTCACCAAAGACCTTGGGATGCTGACCAGAAACCTGGTCAGATCCAAAGACTGAGGCGAGGAATTTTCCCACCATTGTGCAGCTCAAGTAAGTCACATGTCTTATTTGAACGATCAATGTTTCCATCTTCCTTTGATTTTTTACAGGCATGTGGGGGAAGTGGGACACCTTTTTTACTGAATTCAGGAAAGATTGCACCTGTTTACTCTCCCCCTTCCAACTTTAGGGAGACTACCTAGTGCTGCATTGTTTTCTTTTAATTAATTGGCTTTCTTTGATTGTTTTTGATGCATAAAAGTCTGTCTCCCCCTGTATTCGGGGTCCAGTCCTAAGCTGAGGAAGGGGCCTGGTCCTGATTTCTTGGACAATTGGCACACATTGCTTTATAATGGTTGGAGGATCAAACCTTTGTTACCTCAGTCATTTAATCTTTCACCCTCCACACTTGGAATCCCCCCATTTCCTTTATTGGGACTTCAGTGTGAAAGAAGACTTTACTCCCATCTCCCCCTTCTCCTCCTCTTTCCCTGCCATGGCCTTTTATTTGTATTGTGTGTGTGTGTATGCACTTGTGCATGTGTGTGTGTACATGTGTGTGCATGTGTATGTGCACACATTTGTGTGTGTGTGTGTGTGTGTGTGTGTGTGTGTGTGCCTGCATGCATGTGTATCACAGACCTGTTCTTCCTGAGAGGTCACTGAGGTCAGGTTGGAGTTCTTCGACACACAGGACTGCTGAGCTTCTGCCCAGGACTTTTTTTCACTGGAAAAATAGTAGATATTCCCATCATGCAGCTTCCAGCCTTCAGGCACGAGTGTGAAGACCACCCCTGGATAGTCGGGGAGAGACAACATGTGAATAGGAGGTAGATCCCTCCAGCCCTGCCAGGGCTTTCTTTGGCAGGCTAGTGAAGCCTGTGGATTTCTTTTCAGGATAATGTCTTTAAACACACAAGGCTACAAAGGAAACTAATTATGTTGAAATACACCCATCAAATTTTTAAGTTCTCAGGTTCCATGTTACAAACCTCTGTGAGATGATGGATGGGAGGGGCTGAGAGGAAGGATGCCTGTGAGACTAACAGAAGTTCTCCTTTCTTCCTCAGTCTCCTCTGTGTGCAGGGGTCACCTATAGAGCTTTGGGAATTCTTGCACGCTTGAGTGAGACCCATGTGTCTCCAGAGGTGGTATGACTCTGGGAGATGTGCAAGGGGAAGGGTATAACCATAGAAGCCAAATGGGACTTGGGAACCCAAGAGTCTTATACAGATTTTGAGATCTCAGAGACAGACAATAAGAGCCCCTGAGGAGAAGAAGATTGGACACTTGTGGCTGGCTTTTGGGACAATGTCAGTGGCAGCTCCAAGCTCTCGGACCAGAGGGCACATCGGACTGAACCCTTCCCAGTTTGAGCCAGGGTTCAGTGCCACATATATTGTGGCCAATCAAACCCTGGCTGGACAGCAGCTGCCTGGGGGCATCTGAACCAGTTTTCTGAATGTCCTTCCCTGAAGAGCCAACATCCCAAGGGAAAACCTAGGAAATATGGGGATTTATAAAAAAAAAATGGCAATGGGGACTCACAGTGGTCAAGAAAAATCAGCACTGGTCACAAATGGGAAAGACAACAGAAGTCCAAATAGACCTGCCAGATGGCCCCTTAGCTGGGGGGGGGGGGAGTTGGGTAATCCCGAGAAAGACACACAAATGGACAGACAAGTAGGAGGCAGGGAGCTGGAGGCAGGGAGCTGGATCTTTTGTCAGAGAACCTAATGTTTTTGGCAAGTCGATGAAGGTGGGTCACTCAATGGTACCAGGTGTCACTCATCTCCAGGTGCTCTGATATGGAGAAGACTAAACTATCTTGTTAGGATCGTTGTTGTTGGATTGATGTCCCACCCCCCGAGAGATTCCAAAGGAAGAGTCTGCTTCAGACCAGGGCGCGATCCCCAGAGGACCTTACTTGTATAGATGGTCACAAAACTTACGGTATTTATATTGAAGTGCCTCATAGGAAGCATTGAGGTTCTCCAACTTGCTCTTTTCCATTTCCAGAGCCAACATGGTCGAGTTATCAACGTTGCAAGGCGCTGGTTTCCTGTGTAGCCAAAGGCATGCTTTTTCCCACGAGTCTAAACATTGCACACAAACAGGCAAGATGGGGGAGGCGCAAGACAGGGTCCTGAGATTACCTTTCAATTTCTGAGAAAAGTCAGAAAGGGGAGAATAGGACCCAAGCTAACAGCTCATTGGCCTGGTTGTTGATGATCATGGGAACGTAGGAGCATAATAGATTTAGATCTGAAAGGGCCCTCAGAGGTCATCTAGATACAACCACCTCATTTTGCAGAAAAAGAAACTGAGACCAAGGGGGGTTAAATGATTTACCCAAAAATCACACAAGGAATACACAGCAGAGTCTGGGTTTGAACCTGAGATCTCTCACTAAACCCAGCTGTTTTTCCATTGCACAAGACAGTAATGGTGACTGTGTGCTGTCATAGAAATGACAGTCACCTCTAATGTTCTGAGAATAGCAACAACCCAAAATACTTTTTTGGGGGTGGGAGGGAAGAAGTAGCGTAGATCCCTTCCAGTCATTTGGAGGCATCACTGGTCAGATGCTTCCTCTCGGACTTTGCTTTCTTCTTGTCTGACCCGAAACAAAGATTTGGAGCCCAGACCCCTCTGGGGACTTACACAGAATGGCCGTCGCCGTCAAGGAAAGCACCAGCATCAGAGCAAAGAGGATGATGACAGCATAAAGGATCCTGAGATTCTTGTAGACTGGCTGTGTCTCTTTCTCTGGCTCTACATTTGGGAAGGAAAGGAAAGTGTCCATGAGAGGCCCTGAGGAAATAGCTTCCAAAGTCAGAACGGGCTCTTCGTCCCTGTTGGAGCTGACCGGATCCCTGTTTGGCCCTTTGTGGACCCAGAAAAGAGTGAAAGCATTGTGTCAGCTTTCCAAGCCTGTTTTCTGTTCCTTCTTCTTTTAACCTTGCCCTTTTTATCTCCCCATGACATCTTACTCCTTCTCTGTCTCTCTCCCTCCTTCTTATATCTGTGCTCATTTATGCAAATCTGATTATTTTTGCATAGACATATCTGTCTGCAGTATCCACATGAGCCCCGTCTAAATGCCAAAACTCCTTTCTGATCATTAAAAATTAGCCATCGTGACTTCTCATAACAACAGCTAAAGTTTCTAGAATGCTTTAAGGTTTGCCAAGCACTCTACATATGTTATCTCGTGTGATTCTCGTAACTGTCCTGGGAGGGAGGGGCTGTTCTCACCCCCATTTTATAGATGAGGAAACTGGAGCGGAAGGGACATATCCAGGGTCACAGAGGCAGGATTTGAACTCAGGCCAAGCTGGCTGCTTAAATGGAGGCAGATCACCTTTATAAGAAGCCTGAAGTTTGCACCCTTCTGACTGATGATCAAGAAATCCAGTGATCACACACAAATCCAGTGAGCACGGCACGAGAGATCAGTCAAAAGCCCTAGAACAATAGGAGAGGGAGCCACCAGCAAAGCTGGTTCTAGAACCAGCACATGGTCACCTCCAAGCTGGACCAGAGATGGGTTAGGGGCGTGTATAGCAAGGTGGATCAAGAGGATGCATAGCCTGTGAGGCTTTTCATCCAGAGGGAGGAAGAACAGATTGAGAATGTCCCAGGATGATGACGAAGCCCATGGGTGAGGACCCTCAAAGCTCTGGGAAGTAGCAATGGGCAGCTCCCAGCATGTGGCTCCATTATGCAGAACTGGACAACTCAGGTCGGGGGATCTGAGGTCTATAAAACTCTGTCTTGAGATGCCACTGAGGACACTAAAGATTCAGCTCCGTGAGCCTCAAAGATCAAGGGAAAGGGGAGGTTAATGCCAGGAGGTGTAGGTGAGCACAGGTGACCCAGGTCAACCCAAGCAGGGCCAGCCACTCTGCCAAAATTTCAGAAGAGGGCAGAGCCTAGACCTAGACCAAAGCCTGACTCAGGAAGTAAAGCTGGAGAGATAACTAATTCAAAGCAAACACTGACCAGTATCAAAAATTATTGTAGATGTAGAGATCCCCCAAAAGGAGTAACTCCCTAAGAACCACAACCAGAGACTCCAAGAAAAAGATAGATTTTCCACAAAGATTACATAAATATCTAGAAGAAATGAAGCAAGACACAAAAAATGGAATAAGATAAACCCACACAAATCCTTGGCATTCCTATATATTACTAACCAAGCCCAACAGCAAGATACAGGAAGAGAAATTCCACTTAAAATTACTGTAGACATTATAAAGCATTTGGCAGTTTACCTGCCAAGACAAGCCCGGGAACTATAAGAACACAATTACAAAACACAAATAAAGTCAGATCTAAATAATTGAAAAAAAACCATTAGTTTCTTGTGGGTAGGCCGAGCTAATAAAATAAAATGACAATTCTACTTAAATTAATTTACTTATTTAATGCCATACCAATCAAACTACCAAAAATTATTTTATAAACTAGAAAAAATATATCAAAATTCATCTGGAAGAACAAAAGGTCCAGAATACCAAGGGAATTAATAAAAGAAATTCTAGGGAAGGTGGACTAGCCATACCAGATATTAAACTTAATATAAGGCAGCTATCCTCAAAACTACTTGGTACTTGCTAAGAAATAGAGGGGTAGATCGGTGGAATAGGTAGCTATCCTCAAAACTACTTGGTACTTGCTAAGAAATAGAGGGGTAGATCGGTGGAATAGGTTAGGTATACAAGACACGGTAGTCAATGACTATAGCCTCCTACTGTTTGATAAACCCAAAGAATCCAGCTTCTGGGATAAGAGCTCACTACTTGAGAAAACTGCTGGGAAAACTGGAAAATATGTGGCAGAAACTGGGCATAGACCAAATTCTGACATTGTATACCAAAACAAAGTCCAAATGGGCACACAATTTAGATATGAGGGCTGATGCTATAAACAAATTAGGGGAATAAGGAATAGTTTATCTGTCAGATTTATGGAGACTGGAGGAATTTACGCCCAAATAAGAGGTAGAGAACAATATGAAATGCAAAATGGATAATTTTGAGTACATTAAATTGAAAAGTTTTTGCACAAACAAAGCCAATGCAACCAAGATTAGGAGGGAAGCAGAAAACTGGGAAAGAATTTTTTACAATTAGTGTCTCTGATAAAGGTCTCATTTCTAAAATATATTGAGAACTGAGTAAAATTTACAAGAATACAAGTCATTCCCCAATTGATAAGTTGTCAGAAGTTCTGAACAGGCAGTTTTCAGATGAAGAAATTAAAGCCATCTATAGTCATATAAAAATGCTCTAAATCACTATTGATTAGAGAGATGCAAATCAAAACAACTCTGAGGTATCACATCACACCTAACAGATTGGCTAACATGACAAAACAGGAAAGTGATAAATGTTGGAGAAGATGTGGGAAAGTTGGAACACTAATTCATTGTTGGTGGAGCTGTGAACTGACCCAACCATTTCTGGAAAGCAATTTGGAACTGTGCCCAAAGGGTTATAAAAATGTTCATATCCTTTGACCCAGCACTGCTTTTAGTGCTGTATCCCAAAGAGATCATAAAAACGGGAAAAGGATCCACATGTACAAAAATATTTATAGCAGCTCTTTTTGTGGTGGCCAAGAACTGGAAATTGAGGGGATGCCCATCAATTGGGGGATGGCTAAACAAGTTGTGGTGTATGAATGTAATGGAATACTATTGTCCTATAAGAAATGATGAGCAGGCAGACTTCAGAAAAACCTGGAAAGACCTATATGAACTGATGGTGAGTGAAGTGAGCAGAACCAGAAGAACATTGTATACAGTAATAGCCAGTGTGTGATGACTGATTTTGATAGTGTTAGCCCTTCTTAGCAATGTAAGGACCTAAAACAATTCCAAAGGACTCATGATGGAAAATGCTATTGACAACCAGAGAAAGAACTATGGAGTCTGAATGCAGAGCAAGGCAGACATTTTCTTTTTTTGTTTTGTTTTGTTTCTCTTTCTCACGGTTTCTCCCATTAAGTATAATTCTTCTATACAATATGACTAATGTGAAAATATGTTTAATAGGAACGTATATGTAGAGCCTATATCCAGATTGCAGGTCATCTTGGGGAGGGAGAGGGGAGGGAGGAGGAGAATATTTAAAACTTATGGAAGTGAATGTTGAAAACTAAAAATAAATAAATTAACCCCACCCCCCCCCACCCCAATAAAGCTCTGGAGGAAAGATCAGAAAAGAAAATAAATAGTCCAAAGGAGAAATAAACATTACCCAAGAAATAGGCTGCTTAGCAGCTAGGGGGCGACACAGTGAGTAATGTACTGGACCTGAAGTTAGCAAGACCTTAGTTCAAATCCAGCCTCAGACACTTACTAGCTGGGTGACCCTGGGCAAGTTACTTAACATCTCTCAGCTTCAATTTTCTCAACTGTAAAATGGGGATATTAACAGCACCTAGTACCCAGGGTTGTTGTGAGGGTCAAATGAAAGGGAAGGAACAGATACAGAAAACAGGAAGAAAGGGGGGCAGAATTTTGTTATTTCTCATACTCAGAGGAAGACTACACAAATGTGGAGGAAAGGGTGGAGGAGCCGGTATCATATGAACTTTATCCGGAATGGACAAAGGACTCAGAAACAAAACAAACTAGTGCAAGGAGGGGAAGATAATGAGAATCTAAGCAGGTGACTTACGTTCGCCTCTTAGACAATTGGGGAATAACTGAACAGACTGTGGTATATAAATGTAATGGAATACTAATTAAGAAATGATGAAAAATATGATGTTAAAGAAGCACAGCAAGTATGAACTGATGCCAAGGGAAGAGAGCAGAACCTGGAGGGTGATTTATACAAGGTTAGTAACATCACAAAAAATCTGAGAGGTTTAAATTTAATATTTTATTTTCCCCTCAGTTACATGTAAAAACAATTTTCAACATTTTTTTCAAATTTTGAGTTCCAAATTGTCTCCCTGTCTCCCCTCATCACATAGACATAGGTTATACATGTGTAGTCATGCAAAGCACACTTTTATGTAAGTCATACTGTGAAAGAAAGCACAGACAAAACCCCTCCCAAAGAAAGTAAAGAAACAGTATCGTGGGTCTGCATTTAGGCTCCATCAGTTCTTTCTCTGGAGATGGATAACACCTTTCATTGTAAGTCCTCCAGAATTGTTTTAGATCACTGTATTGCTGAGCATGGCTACGTTAGTCACAGTGAATCGTTACATAATATCGCTGTTCCTTTGTACAGTGTTCAAAAATTCGAGACAGTTATCGAGTCTGAACAACGCAATGAATAACTGTGTCTATGGAAAACCCATGATAAAGTATGGTACCCACTTCCTGACAAAGGGAAATGCACACACACACACACACACACACATTTACATTTCCACTGTGTAGATTCATTTTGCTTGACTATATTATTTATTACCATTTTTTCTTTTGTTGGCATAGTTTTTAATTAAGGGCACCAAAAGAGAGAGGTTATTAGTGGTGAACTCCCTCCACTCAAAAGAGGGACAGTGAAACATTTTTTAACTGCACAGAAGAGACCAGAAGGAAGCATAGCCAAGCAGGACCATTTTGAAAGTAACATATAGAATTTCTTATATACTGTTTTAAAATAAATTAGAGATTCATAATTCAGAGAAATTTTCTTTTTGTGTTCTTTGTATGTGGAAATAGTTTTTTTAGTGTTTAAGTTAAGAATAAAACAAAAGTAAAAACCAGGCGTTGTGATAGTACCACTTTTACAGAGTCATTTGAGAGGTCATAATGTAAATACAGTCATGTATGATGGTAGGATGAAGGTAGGAAGATTTGGGTTCAAATCTAGCCTCTGACACATATTAGCTGTGTGACCCTGGGGCAGCTTCACTATACCTTAGGTATATCGCAGAGACGATAAGTAACAGATGACTGGCCATCTCATTGTCTCTACCTTCTCAATATCTCCTACATGCACCCTGCATTCTCTACTCACCCAGCCACCCTCATAATTTAGACTCTCATCTTCACTCTCTTGCAATAGCCTCTTAACTGGTGTCCCTGCCTCGAGTCTCCCCCGTCAGCTGCCAAAATGATCTTCCTAAACTGCAAGTCTCCCTTTTACCTCCAGGGTCAAATGTAAAATCTGTTGACAGAAGCCAGGAAGACCCGACAGAGTCAGGATGACTTGGGTTCAAATCTCACGTATGTGACTCTGGACTAGTCATTTAAGCTTAGTGCCTCAGTTCTGTCACTTGTAAAATGAGAAGGGTGTTGACCTCTACAAGATTGCCCCTTCTGACTCTCATTCTGTGATCCTTTGAATTTTGTTCCTCCACGAAATCCTAGCAGTCTTTGGCTTGGTCTCCACAGGTCCCCCTTACCTGCCTCCAGCTGGGTTTCACCTAAACTATTCAAGCTTTGTTGACTGAGGACCCCTGCATGCTAAGCACTAATTTTTACAGGTGGTCATTTCATTAGGGAATATTTTTGTGTGGTGATGACAGTTCATTATGTTGCAAAAAAGCTAATGTGATATTAGGTCAGTTTCCAATAATAGCAAGCTGTGTATTCTCCCAATGCCCTCTGCTCTCATCAGAGCATCATGTTCAGTATTGAGCCCTGTAGTTGGAGAAGGACATTGGTAAGTTGGAGAGCATCCAGAGGAGGGTGACCAGGACTGTACAGGGCCTTGAGCCCGCATCATATTGGAATCATTTGGAAAGACCAGGACACATTTAGCCTGGAGAATGGAAGACTGGGTGAGAAGAGAGACATGGGGAGGAGACATGGAAGCTGCACTCAATCATTCCATGTGGACTATCATTTGAAGAAGGGATTAGATTAGTTCTTTTTGGCCCCAGAGGACAATGAGGGGAGTGGGCAGAAAGGCCAGTTAGGCTTGATGTAGAGAAAACCTTCCTAACACATTGTAGGCTCCCCCTTCAGAGAGGAGAGTCTGCGTGACTCCTCATTAATTATGTTAGAGTGGGGATTCCTTTCGTGTGTGGGTTAGATTTAACAGCAGCTGAAGCTCCTTCTAACCGACCTTCAGATTCTGTGATTCTGTGACTTTTGCTTCCCTACTTCATCCTGTAGGGAGGCAGCATAGCTGACCATGGAGTCAGGAAGACCTCGGCTCAAACCCACTTCTGAATCAGACTGGCCCAAGTACCATCACCTCTCAGTGCTCCAGGAAACTCCCTAAGGCTAAGTTGCAGAGCACGTGGTGATTGGCATTGGCAGAGAGAACTTCCTTACCCAGAGAACAATGAAATTGCAGGTTTTGACCCAAACAATTAGTGAGAGAATATGATGAAAACAAGGATTCCCTATTTTCAATATTTTCTTCTCTCTCTTTCATATTAAGTTCTAAGTTAAATGGAAAGAATGGTTGATGTAACATTAGGGGCCCCATAGGCCAGTTCATCCGCATTCTCCAAGCTTAGGACCTTTTTTCTCTCCGAGGTAGTCACAATGAGGAAGGAGAAATCAGTCTTGTCACTAAGAGATACTTGTCAGGGCTTAGCTTCCATGAACTGATGCGGAGTGAAGTGAGCAGAACCATTGTGCACACACAGTAACAGCAATATAGTACAGCGATCAGTTGTGAATGCCTTAGCTATTTGCAGCAATACGGCGGTCCAAGAGGATCCCAAAGGACCCAAGTGAAAAATGCTACCGACCTCCAGAGAAACAGCTGATGGAGTCTGAATGCAGATCGAAGCATACCTTTTTTCCACTTTATTTTTTAATTTTTTTGAAGTCTGTGTTTTCTTTCATGATGTGACTAATATGGAGATATGTTTTGCATCATTGAACATGTTTAACTTTTATCTAGTTACTTGCTGTTTCTGGGAGGGGGCAGAGGAAGGAGGGAAGGAGAAATTTAAAACTCAAAAATTTTAAAAAGTGAATGTTGAGAGAAGATTCTGGGAAAATGGTGGAGTAGATCAGAAAACTTTCAGCTCTCCAAATTTCCTCCACAAAAAAGACAGAACATTGCCTCAGAGCAGCAGAAATAAATGGGGGGAGGGGAGGAGGGCAAAGAAGTTGTCCTTCTAAGACAATTTGAGAATACCCCTGGAAAGACCTGACTGCCGGGGCAGAGGTTTGGCCACAGTGAAGTGCAAACACCATCAGGTCAACTCTGCAGAATCAACCAACAGCAGGCCCTGGGGGAAGCTGAGTTGAAAAGCAGCCTCAGCCTTAGAAACTTTCATTTTGCTGACAGCGTGTGGGTCTGATGGTTGAGTAGAAGATTGAAGGACCTTCTACTGTCAAGGCACACCGAGCACAGCAGTGCTGGCCAGAGACATCTCCAGCTGTGGCTTCAGGGAGAAGGCGTTGGCACACACCTGGTGAGTGCAGGAACAAGGGGTGGGATCCCTGTTGACTGTGGGCACTTGCAGGAGAGCAAGGTCCCTGGTTTTAGTTCTGGGGCAGAGAGGACAGCTGTAGTTTGCAGCCATGAGAGGGGCAGCAGGGAGCAAGATCATTTGTGAGACACTGTGGCTGGGGGCCCTAGCCAATGGCTTAGGAGTGGAGAGGAGAGTCCAAGGTTGGACCTCACAAAATAACAGTAAGAAGGACCTGAGACTTGGAACATCATTCCCCAAAACTCAAGACTACAACTTGGTTACACTCACAGTTGCTAAAAACAAAATAAAACAATAAATAAATAAACAAAATGAATAAGCAAAGGAAAAAGAACCCAACCATAGATAGTTACTATGGGGATAGAGAAGATCTGGGTTCATATTCAGAGGAAGATAATGGAGCTAAAAGGCTACTACTTTTTCAACAAGAAAAGCACAAAAAGAGTCGTTGGAAGAATTTTAGAAGGACTTTAAAAATCAAGTAAGAGAGATTGAGAAAAATTAGAAAAATATAAAAGCGATTCAAGAAAATTATGAAAAGAAAGTCAACCAACTTAAAATAGAGAATCAAAAACTTAAGGAAGAAAATAATTCCTTGAAAAATAGAATTGGGCAAGGGGAAGCTAATGACATTCTAAGACACTAAGAAATGATAAGACAAAATCAAAACAATGAAAAATATAAGAAAAGGTGAAACATCTCATCAGAAAAACAGTTGATTTAGAGAACAGATGGAGGAGAAATAATATAAGAATAGTAGACTACCTGAAAATTATGAAAAAAAGAATCTTGATACAACATCACAAGAAATTATCAAAGAAAATTGCCCTGAAATTCTAGAACAAGAAGGCAAAGCAGAAATAGAAAAATCCACTGATCACCATCTGAAAGAGATCCCAGGAGGAAAATTTACAAGAATATCACAGCCAAGTTTCAAAGCTCCCAGGTTAAGGAGAAAATATTGGAAGCAACAAGAAAAAAGCCAATTTAAACATCATGGAGCTACTATAAGGATTATACAAAACCTAGCAGCTACTACAATGAAGAACTGGAGGTGTTGGAATACTATATTTCACACAGCAAAAGAGCTGGGTTATGACCAAGGGTAACTTACCCAACAAAATTAAGTATAATCCTGAATGAAAAAAAAATTGGATGTTTAATGAACTGAAAGATTTTCAGGTTTTTGTGACAAAACCCCAGGACTTAAGGGAAAATTTGACATATAACATCTAGGAGAGACATAAGGTAAACATTGAAGACCAATGACAAGGGACTCAATGAGGACAAATCGTTTACTCCATATACGTGAAAATATTAGCAGTACTGTTATGATTGTCATCATTATTTGGGTAGTGTGAAAGAAAGGTTTGGGCTGAGCTGAGTATGATGGGGCAGGGATTCACAGAGGAGTGCAGAGGGATAGGGTAAATAGGGTAAGAAGAATAGTGAGGAAGAATAGCAAGGAGGAAATTACACCACAAGTAATTGTAGCTTAGATTGTGAATGGGATGAATTTACCCATAAAACAGAAATGGATAGCAGATTAAAAATGGAGCTAGGATTAAAACCAGATCAAGGAGAAAATACTGCAAGCAGCCAGAAAGAAACAATTTGAGTATTGTGGAAACATAATCGGAATAATCCAAGATCTAGCATTAAGAGATCAAAGGGCTTGGAATACGATATTCTGGAGGTCAATGGAGCTAGGATTAAAACCAAGAATCACCTACCCAGCAAAACTGAGTATCATGCTCCAAGGCAAAATATAGATTTTTCAATAAAATAGAGGACCTTCAAGTTTTCTCAGTGAAAAGACCAGAGCTGAATAGAAAATTTGACTTTCAAACACAAGAATCAAGAGAAGCATGAAAAGGTAATCAAGAAAAAGAACAAGAAAAAGAAATTTCAAGGGACTTACTAAAGTTGAATTGTTTTGTTTACATTCCTACATGGAAAGATGATGTGTATGATTCATGAGACCTTAGTATTAGGGTAGCTGAAGGGAATATGCATATATATATATATATATATGTTTATGTGTATATATATATATAAGTGAATGTGTATGTATGTATATATGTATGTGTATATATATATATATTTATAGAGAGAGAGAGTGAGCAGGCACAGGGTGAGTTGAAGATGAGGGGAAGATATCTAAAAGAAATAAAATCAAATTAAGGGATGAGAGAGGAATATATTGAGAGAGGGAGGTAGGGAGAGATAGAATGGGGTAAATTAGCTCACTTAAAAGTGGCAAGAAAAAGGAGTTCTGTAGAAAGAGAAGAGAAGGCAGGTGAGGGGGAATGAGTGAATCTTGCTCTCATCAGATTTGACCTGAGGAGGGAATACCATACATACTGAATTTGGTATCTCACCCCACAGGAAAGAAGGAGGAAGAAGATACAAAAAAGGGGGGATGATAGAAGGGAGGGCAGATGGGGGTGGAGGTAATCAAAAACAAACACTTTCAAAAGGGGACAGGGTCAAGGGAGAAAATTCAGTAAAGGGGGTTGGGTTGGGAAGGAGCAAAATATAGTTAGTCTTTCACAACATGAGCATTGTGGAAGGGTTATACATAATGATACACATGTGGCCTATGTTGAATTGCTTGACTTCTTAGGGAGGGTGGGTGGGAAGAGAAGAGGGGAGAGAATTTGGAACTCAAAGTTTTAAAAACAGATGTTCAAAAACAAAAAAAAAGTTTTTGCATGCAGCTAGAAAATAAGATACACAGGCAATGGGGCATAGAAATTTATCTTGCCCTACAAGAAAGGAAGGGAAAAGGGGATGGGAGGGGAGTGGGGTGACAGAAGGGAGGGCTGACTGGGGAACAGGGCAACCAGAATATATGCCATCTTGGAGTGGGGGGGGGAGGGTAGAAATGGGGAGAAAATTTGTAATCAAACTCTTGTGAAAATCAATGTTGAAAACTAAATATATTAAATAAAAAAAAGTAAAAATGAAAAAAAAAAGCTAATTGGAAACTAAATAATCCAATCCTAGAGAGTGAATGGGTCAAAGAACAAATCATAGAAATAGTCAATAATTTCATCAATGAGCACGACAACAATGAAACAAAATACCAAAATTATGGGATGCAGCCAAAGCAATACTTAGGGAAAAATTTATATCTCTAAACACTTACATCATTAAACTGAGTCAGAGCAGAGCAATGAATTGGGCATGGAACTAAAAAGGATAGAAAAAGAACAAATTAAAAATCCCCAATTAAATACTGAACTGGAAATCCTGAAAATAAAAAAAAGATTAATAAAATTGAAAGTAAGAAAACCATTGAACTAATGAAATCAAGAGCTGGTTTTATGAATCCCCCCCCAAATAAACTATTGGTTAATTAGATTTTTAAAAAGAAAGAAGGAAACCAAATTACCAGTATTAAAAATGAAAAGGGTGAATTCACAACCAATGAAGAGGAAATTAAAGCAATAATTAGGAGCTATTTTATTCAATCATAGGCCAAGAAATCTGACAATTTAAATGAAATGGATGAATATTTACAAAAATATAAATTGCTCAGGTTAATAGAAGAGGAAATAGAATACTTAAATAACTTTATTTTAGAAAAAAAATTGACTATAAATTGTTTGATTTCTTCATTGGAAAACTGCCTGTTCATATCCTTTGACCATTTTAGGGAAATGCAAATTAAAACAACCTTGAGATTTTATTTTATATCTATTACATTGACTAAAATGGTTGAAGGGGAAAGTGACAAATGTTGGAGGAATGTGGAAAAATTGAGACACATTCATTGTTGGTGGAATTGTGAACTGATCCAACCATTTTGGAGAGCAGTCTGGGTTTCAATGAGGATGAACATAGCATGAAGGTCAGCTACCTCACTGATGGTAAATTCTTCATCTTGAGAATGTTGTAAGCCAAGACCAAAGCAGAATTACACCCACAGAGTTATTAAGCTACTTATACCTTTTGACCCAGAAATACCACTACTATTCCCCAAGACGAGTGGGGAAAAAGGAAATAAACCTATGTATTCCTGAATGTTTATAGCAGCTTTCTTTGTGGTGGCAAAGAACTGGATATTACAGGGAGTCCCGTCAATTGGGGACTGACTGAACAGGTTGTGGTATATGATTGTGACGGAATACTACCGTGCTGTAAAAAATGATGAGCTCACTGGTTTTAGAAAAAGATAGAAAGACTATGAAATAATGAAGAACAAAATGAAAAGAACCAAGAGAACCCTGTATACAGTAAGAGCAATACCATTTTAAGAACAACTTCGAGTAAGTTATTTTGACTATTATAAGTACCCAAATTAACTATAAAGGACATATGAAGAAAGACACTACGTGCATCCAGAGAAAGAACTGATAAATAGAAGCATTTATGGAATAATTTTTTAGAATGCATATATATATATATATAATATACATACATATAGACACACCCACCCACACCTATTTGTTTCTAGTGGTAGCCATCTCTAGAGTGGGGGGGGGGGGAGAAAAAAACAAATTTACATGATAATTTTGTTGTGTATTTGAAAGGAATAGCAAGTTGTGCATAATAGTTGTGCTGTTTCATGTGAATTGTCTTTTTATTGTATGATGTTATGGAAATGCTTGTTTTATTCCATAAATTTAAAAATAAAAGGAATTAAAAAAAAGAAATTGAACAAGTCATTAATGAACTCCCTAAGAAAAAAGTACTAAGGGCCAGATGGATTCACAAGTAAATTCTACCAAACATTTAAAGAACAATTAATTTCAAACCATGTAAACTATTTGGGAAAATAGGTGAAGGAGTCCTACCAAATTCCTTTTATGACACAAATATGGTTCTGATACTTAAACCAGGAAGAGCCAAAACAGAGAAAGAAAATTATAGACCAATTTCCCTAATGAATATTGATACAAAAATTTTAAATAAAATTTAGCAAGGAGGTTATAGCAATTTATCATCAGGATCATACACTGTAACCAAGTGGGATTTTTTATCAGGATTGCAAAGCTCATTCAATATTAGGAAAACCATCAGCCTAATTGACCATATCAATAACAAAAACAACAGAAGCCACATGATTATCTAAATAGATACAGAAAAAGCTTTTGACAAAGTACAACACCCATTCCTATTAAAAACACTTGAAAGCATAGGAATAAATAGAGCTTTCCTTAAAATGATAAATAATATCTATCTAAAGCCATTAGCAAACATTATCTGTAATGGGGATAAGCTAGAAACATTCCCAATGAGATCAGGAGTGAAGCAAGGATGCCTGTGTCACCACTATTATTCAATACTGCACTAGAATTATTAACTATAGCAATAAGGGAAGAAAAAGAAATTGAAGGAATTATAATAGGCAACGAGGAAATAAAATTATCACTCTTTGCAGATGATATGATGGTCTACTTAGAGAATCCTAGAGATTCAACTAAGAAACTACATGAAATAACTAAAAATGTTAGCAAAGTTGCAGGATATAAAATGAACCCACATCAATAATCAATATCTCTATATATTACCAACAAAGCCCAGCAGCAAGAAATAGAAAGATAAATTCCGTTTAAGATAACTATGGATAATATAAAATATTTGGGAGTCTACATACCAAGACAAACCCAGGAAGTATATGAACACAATTACAAAACACTTTTCACACAAAGTCAGATCTGAACAACTGGAAAAATATTAATTGCTCATGGGTAGGCCAAGCCAATACAATAAAGATGACAATTCTACTTAAATTAATTTCTTATTTGATGCCATAACAATCAAACCATCAAAAATTATTTTATAGAGATAGAAAAAATCATAACAATTCATCTGGAAAAACAAAAGGTCAAGAACATCAAGGGAATTAATGAAAACAAATGTGAAAGGAGGTGGCCTAGCTGTACCAGATCTCAAACTGTATTATCAAGTGGTAATCATCAAAATTATCTGGTGCTGGTTAAGAAATAGAGTGGTGGATCAGTGGAATAGATTAGATTCTCAAGACTCAGTAGTAAATGACCATAACAAACTAGTGTTCGATAAACCCAAAGACCCCAGCTTTTGGGATGAGAACTCACTGTTTAATAAAAAACTGCTGGGAAAACTGGAAAAAACTATGTCAGAAATATATAGAGAAAATTGATTCAAATTTATAAGATTGCAAGTCATTCCCCAATTGATAAATGGTCAAAGGATATAAACAGGCAGTTTTCAAATGGAGAAATCAAAGCTATTTATAGTCATATGAAAAAAATGCTCTAAATCATTATTGATTAGAGAAATGCAAATTAAAACAACTCTGAGGTACTACCTCATACCTATCAGATTGGCTAATATGACAGAAAAGGAAAATAATAAATGCTGGAGAGGATGTAGAAAAATTGGGACTCTAATGTACTGTATCCATTAAGAATGTGTAACATACGTGAAACTTGTGTTGGTGAGTGAACCAAGAAAGTCAGTATAAGTTTAGTGTGGTTTAGGTGAAAGTAAGGCTCTTGTGGCCATTGAGGAAGAGGAGGAAGGGGAGGAAACAAAAGAAAATTAGAAAGACCCCAGGATTTAGATTCCAATGGCCTGTGTTTGAATCATAGCCATGCTCTGTGTTACCCATGAGATGTTGAGACAAGGCATCTTACCTTCCTTGGTCCCCAAATCTCTAACTGTAAAATGAGGGTTTGAGGCTAGATCAGGGGTCCTCAACCTAACTGCCCCATGGATAGATTTCAGGGAGTCTATGAATTTTATTCAGAAGAATTAATCTAATCATTAAGCATTTCCTTTAATTATAAACATAATCAGGAAGATGCTATTCTTAGAAGAGCCCATAGGTTGCCAAAGGAGTTGATTACACAAGAAAGGTTCAGAATCCCAGGACTATACCTTATAAAATAGTGCAATGGACAATTTCAGAGGATACGAGGAAGACCTTTATGTGACTGGTCCTTCATTCTTGAAGAGGACAATGAGAACAGGAAAATAATGCCAAAACTTGCAATTGAATTGGATTTGAGTGAAGGAGGACTGTGCAAAGTCACAAGCCTCACTTTCTCCTTCAGAGCCATCGGGGTGAGGCGGCCAGACACAGATCAGGACAGCTGGAGATGGCCCCAGAAAGACCTGTATGAACTGATGCAGGGCGAAGTGAGAAGAACCAGCAGAATAGTTTATACAGCGATAACAAGCTGATAGAGAAAACCACTCTACAGGAATTTAGAACGCTGATCAATTCAACGATAAATCAAACGTCTGAAAGAATAAAGATGAAACATGTCACTTCCTGACAGAGAAGTTGTTTCAACAATCCGGCTAGCAGCTTCTGTGGGGGTGTAAGATCCACCCACAGCCAGCACCCAGAAAGCTGCCAACAGCACAGGTTCTTTTGATCTGCTTAACTAAGGAAAGCAAGGTGGAGGGGTTGACAAGCTTACTTTAATTCAGCATACAATATCATTCACTTAGTTCAGGGGAAAAAGCCAGCACCTGAACTTCAGAGCAAATTACAAACAAAGTCAAACATCAACAGACAGACCCAATACAATCCATAGTTACCAACATCTAGGTTCAGCCTGGGAGCTCGGAACGAGGGCTGGCCCAGAGTCACACACGCCACCACTGCTGTGGTAAAGAGCTCCAAAGAACAGACAGCCAACCCCTGGTTTTTATATCTTTTTCAGCATCAGGGGTGAGTCACACATGCAACTCAACCACGTGACCTAGAATCGTCACAAAGAGGCGGACTTAAACCCACATGGTCTAAAAGCCTCTGCTCTCCCAGACATGTAAACCAGGCCCTTCCTGGAGTTAGCCCCACCTTGGGCCCCACCTTAGTTGCCAATCCACACCCACTAAGGTTTTACACCTAATAGGGGTTTGGGCCTGGGGCTTAGCACCTAGT
The DNA here is from genome assembly GCF_011100635.1 of Trichosurus vulpecula. Classification (NCBI taxonomy): domain Eukaryota; kingdom Metazoa; phylum Chordata; class Mammalia; order Diprotodontia; family Phalangeridae; genus Trichosurus; species Trichosurus vulpecula. The sequence continues at coordinate 432,013,544 of NC_050575.1, read as the reverse complement.
AAGGCTCAGTGAATTACTCACAGGGAACAAAAGCCAAACTCTTCAAGGGCACTTGTTGAACTAAGTGCTAAGGAGGCCATTTTGCTTACCAACACAGAAGTGAAGAATTTAAAATGTAGAAAGAAATGGACATGGCCATTGTGGCAGTTTGTGTGGTTAGATCATGTAGATACATACTGAGGAATTTTCTAAGAAAATTTGCTTACTCCAGGGAAAGAATTGATGTTGTATAAATACAGACTGAAGTATAATATTTTCTCTTCCTTCCTTCCTCCTTCTCTCCCTCCCTTCCTGCCTTCTGCCCTTTCTTTCTTTCTTTCTTTCTTTCTTTCCTTCCTTCCTTCCTTCCTTCCTTCCTTCCTTCCTTCCTTCCTTCCTTCCTTCCTTTCTTTCTTCTTTCTTTCTTTCTTTCTTTCTTTCTTTCTTTCTTTCTTTCTTTCTTTCTTTCTTTCTTTCTTTCTTTCTTTCTTTCTTTCTTTCCTTCCTTCTTTCCTTCTTTCCTTCTTTCTTTCTTTCCTTCTTTCTTTCTTTCTTTCTTTCTTTCTTTCTTTCTTTCTTTCTTTCTTTCTTTCTTTTTTTCTTGTCTTCTTGCACAAAAGGACTAATATGGAAATGTTTTACATGATTGCACACATAAGACCTATACCAAATTGCTTACTGTCTCAGGGAGGGGGGAGGGGAGTGAGGGATAGAATTTGGAACTCAAAACTCAAAAAAACATACAGCAAATGTTAAAAATTGTTTTTACATGTAATTGGGAGAAAATAAAATGTTGTTTTAAAATTGCTTTATGAGGGAAGCAGATTAATTTAAAAATACCTGATTTTTGAAAAATTTTGAAAATAATTTAAAAAATAAAGGGTGGGGTGAGACCTGGATTAGAGAATCTCTAGGGTTCCTTCAAACTCTAAATCCTGTGCTCCTATGAGATTAGGATACTAACAGCCATCATTTAAATAGTCCTTAAAGCGTATCTCATTAGATTGTCAGGACCGCCTTGTGAGGTCAGTACTACCGGCATTATACAATGAAGTAGGATTTGAACTCATATCACCCTAACAGTCCAGTTCTAGCTCATCTTGATCCATTAGCTGACACACACCCTACTTCTCAGTGTTACAAAATAAACAGAAGATACTGAGGGGGAAGGATCAGAAAGGTGGGAGAGGTAGATAGAGGCCTGGTCACATCCCTGCTTTGCACAGCTCTCTTCTTCTCTCTTCCTCTTCAGGCAAGCCAACTGTCACCCTCCAGTCATTCCCAATCTGTACAGAGGCAGCTCTGCCTCTCTCTAGGGTAGTTCCTTACCCTGGAATGAATGCATGGTAAACCTTTGAAATTATCCAGGATAAGGCTGGGCATTAAGCTACTCACTGGGGGTTCTTTACCTGGGGTCCCCAGACCTCAAAGGGGTCCATGGAGAGATTTCAGGGGGCCCATGAACTTGAATGGGAAAATTACACTTTTGTTTTCACTAATATCTAATCAAAGTTTAGTATTTACTTCAATTATTTATAAATATTATTCTGAGTAGAGTTCACTAGATTGCCCAAAAGGTCCAGGATGCAAAAAGGCTAAGAACTCTTGCTGTAAACCCTAAATGCGCCCTTCAACATCTTGAGATATTTTACCACATTCCTTCGAGTCTGCTGAAGCAGCTGCTGGTGCAGTGGGCAGAGCAAGAAAACCTGAATCCAAATGCAGTCTCATATACTTCATAGCTGTGTGACCCCGTGCAAATCAATTAACCTCTTTTCCCTCAGTTTCTTCAACTGTAAAATGTGGACAATACCAGTGTCTACCTTGCATGGCTGTTGTCAGGATCATATGAGATAATTGTCAAAATTTCTTAGCACAGTGCTTGGCGCAGAGCAGGTGCTGTATAAATGTTTATTCCCTTCCTCCCTACCCTTGTTTTCTAATCTGACCTTGTCACTGCCAGGAAGCTATTTATACTTCAAATTCCCTTTAAGGTGACAAGAATTTATTAAGTGTCTACTGTACATAAGGCAATGTACGAGGTGCTGGGAATACAGACAAAATTAATTTTTACTTAATGTCAATCTGCTCTGCCTGGATCCCATTTATTCAGAATTTCTCTGAGTGTATCTCCCTAGCTTACTAGTTAGTCAGCATAGGGTAGCCGTGCCCACTGGAGACAGATCCCCACACCAGGCACTAGGGTCAGACTGGGAAGTAAAGAAAACATCAGCCTCTGTTCCTTCTCATCCTCGTCCTTTGTGTCGGAAGAGCCTTGGCTGAGATCTCGGGAGATGAGATTTTAGTCTGAATAGTAAAATGTAGCTCAAGGTTTGCCTAGGAATAGAGCAAAGAGAAGGAAGAAGAGCTGGGGGACTCTCATACTCACCCACTGACCTTGGGGGTGGTTTTCTCATATGAATGTTCATATAGATGTTCTCAGTGTCCATGGTCCTGACTTGCACGATGCCAGATGCAAACTTTAGGCTCTTAAGCCCTCAAAGCTTAGTAGGAAAAAGGGGGGAAGTTGGTGCTTTGGCTTGGCTAAAAATACTCCCGCCAAAGAGGATGTGTGTAAATATGCATGCTTATCTGTGGTCTCGTGGACATCCAGTAAGTATCAAATCAGATCAGAAAGAAAACAGTCAGCACTATTTTAAAACATCTGGCAAAACTGGATATGGGAAACCATAACTGCCACTTCTATTCTGCTATAGGGCTGGCAGATATGTGGCATTTTCCCTGGACCCCATAGAGCTGGAAAGGAAGGTGAGTAAAGGAGAAGCTCTGCACTTGAACCTCCGAGGGTGGGGCTGGACTAGCTTCTTGAGGAGCAGTCTCTGAGTAAGGGACAGGTGGTGCTCTCAGCCCTGAGCTACTATTCTCCCTTTTAATCCCCTAATCAGGTTCTCCATCAAGGCTATGGGTATTCCCAATAAAGGAATAATTTATCATGCTGGCTTATACTATCATTTCCATGAGATTCCAGTCTTCCAAGCTTTGTATGTTCCAAAAGGACCACTCACTCACATGGTAACTCACAGTACATTTAGTGGATGGAGTCCTAAGTAAACATAATATGAACACCCTCCAGTGGCTGACCCAGCTGCTTTTAGAAGGGCCCCAAATCTCAATTTTCCATCATCTATCTCCTCTCCTGTTCGAATTGGCTTTCTCAACTTCACCAATGACTTGCTACACTTGTGGCTTCCATCTTCTCCCATCTCTTCTCTCATCTTCAGTCTCTCCTTATCTCTATTACACACTCAAGTGTGCCTCACTCTGAAACAAAGCTTCACTGGATGCCTCAAGCTATCTCTCTTTTCACTGTCAAATTTCTAGAATAAATTAGCTAAATCCAGGTGGTCTTAACTCCCTTACAGCCACCACCCTCCTCAGTTGCTTGAAATTTGGCCTCTTGCCTCACCTCTCAACAGGAAATTGCTTTATCTGAGGTTACTAATGATCTCTTTAAAAAACTTTTATTCTTATGTTTTCTTCATCGGCCAATATATCTCTTTCCCTTCTCCACTCAGAAAACAACCTCATAACAAAGTGTAAAATAAAGGAAAAACCAGTTTAGCAAAATTAACCTTAGAATCAAACATGTCTGAAAGTCGATCTAATGTTCCACAAACAGTTTCCCGCCTTCTCATAGCTTTTCTTTGGGGCTCATCTTGGCCACAATTTAGCAGAATTGAGCAGTTTTGATTGTTCCTTTCAATGACATCATTCCAATCATTATGTGCATTGCTTTCCTGGCTCTCTTTACTTCACTTTGCATCAGTTCTCACAAATCCTCCCATTTTTCACTGAGTTAAACATATTCATAATTTTTATAGCATTATAATATTCATTACATTTATATGCCACAATTTGTTTAGCCATTCCCCAGATTGATGCGCATCTACTTTGTTTATAATTCTTTGCTACTACAAAAGCATTGCCTTAAATACTTTGGTTTATAGGGGACCTTTCCACTTTTCATCACCGGCCTCCTTGAGGTCTATGCCTGGCAGCGGAATCACTGGATCAAAGGGTATGGAGCTTTTGTTCACTTCCTTTGAATAATTTCACATTGCTTTTTAGCATGATTGGACCAATTCACGACCCCACCCATGGTATAGTAGTATACCTGTTTTTCCGTAATGGACCACTAGGTGACACAATGGATGGAGCTCTGGTCCTGGAGTCAGGAAGACTCATCTTTATGAGTTCACATCTGGGAAAATCAATGTCAGTGTCAAACCAAAGGAGTAGAAAGTGTCCAGGAGAAGATGGTGATCAACAATATAAAAAAAACAGAGTGGACAAGGAAAATAAGGCCTAAGAAAAAGCCATCAAATTTATTAGTTAAGAAATTATTGGCTGCTAAGGGAAAATTGTTCAGTTGTTTCAGTCATGTCAGACTCTTCATGATCCCATTTGGGGTTTTCTTGGCAGAGATACTGGAGGGGTTTGCCATTTCCTTCTCCAGCTCATTTTACAGATGAGGAAACTGAGGCAAACAGGGTTAAGTGACTTGATCAGAGTCACACAGTCAGTAAGTGTCTGAGGCTGGATTTGAACTCAGCACTTCCTGATTCCAGGCCTGGCACTTTATCTATTGTGTCATCTAGCTGCCCTCTGTGAAGGGGAATAAAGTGTAATAAGCTCACAGAATTAAGAGAGAACCAGAGTATGAAGAGTTCCAAATGTCAAATGAGAGAGTTTTTATTTTATTGAGAGAGCCACTGGCAGTTTTTGATCAGGGTCAGCTTTGTGTTTGAGGAATATCACTTTGGTGGCTTTGGGTTGGAAAGCAGAGAGACTGGAAGCAGGGGGACCAAATCAGAGACTGTTGCAATATTCTGCATGTGAGGGGATGAGGGACTGAGGTCTGGCTGCGGCCGTGGAAGTGAAGAGAAGCGCGGGGCTGGGAGAAGTGTGAAAGCAGAATTGGTGAAACTTGGGGCGTGTCTGGGTGCCATGGGTGCGTGAGAGAAGAAAGAAAAGACTGATTCTGAGGTTGCCAGCCTGGGGGACTGGAAGGATGCTGGTGTGCTCTAGACAGAAATGACGAGGTTAATAAGAAGAGGGGGGTTTGTTGGTTTTGTTTTGGTAAAGAGAACACATTCTGTTTGAGGCAGGTTAAGTTTGAGATGTCCAGTTGGAAATATCTAATAGGCATTTGGGAGTGCAAGAATAGAGGCTTAGAGAGAGGTTAGATATAGGGCTTTGGACATCATCTGAATTGCAATGTTAACTGAACCCATGATGATTGTGGAATCACCTGGTTATATATAGAGGGAAGAGAAGAGGATCCAGGACACAGCCTTGGGGGACCCAGATGACAACCAAAGAGTAGCAGATAGGTAGAAGGAGGACCATGAGGGAGTGGTGTCAAGGAAACTCAGGGAGGAGTAAAGGTGGATGATCAACAGAGTCGAAGGCTTCAGAGAAGAGGAGAAGGAGGAGGTTTGAGAAAAGGACACTGGATTTGTCAAGAGATCATGGTAACTTTGGAGTGAGTAATTTCAGCGGGAAGAGTATGGCTCCTCAAGGTTTCTAAAGCACGTTTTCTTCAATAATCTTGTGAGGGAGGTGGTGTGAGTACAGTTTTTCCCTTTTCATGAATGAGGAAGTTCAGGCTCAGATAGTTTGATATAATCTAGTTAGGTTCCCTTTCCCCAAAGGGAAGAAATAACCAGAATGACTAAGGAAATCACATGTGAAACCACTGATACCAAGGGATTCTGCCAACCCTTGTGTTGGTTTTCATCTGACGCATCATGATGGGGATATTCTGAGGAAGATGGGGTGTGTCTGCTTACCCTGGATTGGCGCATCTGTCAATGGTTTTGGCTTCCATTGCCTATGTCAAATATCAACCCCCAGGCTCCTACTTTCCTGGGACACTCTGAAGTTCTGGATGGGAATGGTAGGCTGGAATCACCCTTTGTGCAGCTGCATCCCCAGAAGCAAAAGCAATAGGGAGACCCTGGATGGTGGAAGGAGGTGGTTGGGCATATATACCCTTCATGTATTTTCTGCAGTGATTCACAGGATCCCCAAATTTCAGATTTGAGATGGACCTTAGAGGTCACCTAGTATAATCCCAGCCACAGCACAGCTGAAAAGAGGCCATTTGGGTTTTCCTTGAAGATCTCAAATGACAGGGATCTCACTACCTGCCAAAGTAGCCCATTTCACTTTGAATCACCTCAACTAACTAGGAAATTTTTCCCAATATCAAGGGTAATCCTCACTTTCGGCCTTTATTTATAGTTAGTTCTACCCACTGGGACATTTATGTGGTGCAATGGATAGAGTTCTGGGTCTGGAGTCAGGAAGATTTGAGTTCATATCTGGCCTCAGACACTTACTAGATTTGTGACCCTGGGCAAGTCACTTAATCTCTGTCTGTCACGGTTTCCTCTTTGGTGAAATGGGGATGATAACAGTAGAGCCTATCTCTTAAGGTTGAGAATAAGATGAGATAATGTTTATGAAGTGCTGGACAAACCTTAAAGCATTAGATGAATGCTAAGTACTGTCATCCTTCACACAGTTTGTAGCCATCTCACTTGGTCTCTTCTGGACACTTGGCAGCTTACCAGTGTCCTCCCTAAGATGTGTTACCCAGAGTGAAACTTACTGCTCTTGACACAAATGGAGGATAACCCGATGACAACATCTTTTTTCTCATATATACTAACAGCAAACTTTCTAATTAGATCAGTTGATTGGGAGGCTCAGTTTTTGACCTTAAAAATCTAAGGCTGGACTGGCAAAGGTGAATTGATTTTCTCACTGTTCCACAACTTCCTGACATGTCCACCTCCCCCTTAGCCCTCCGTAGGGGCTCCAAAGACAGTCCTGGCCTGCTCTTTCACTCAGGTCTCTGGCGTCAAGTGGGAACCTTGAGACCCACAGAACTGTCCAACTTCATCCCAGAACTTCACAGGACAGAAAAAGTGATAGAGACATCTGGTGTGTGTGTGTCCAAACATCTTAGATCACGAGCTTGAAGATAGCTTTGGAAGAAAGAGGAGTAAGAGGCAGAGGCTGAGCAAGCTTTACCTTCTGGTCCTCAGGAGGCTTGGGAGGTAGGCAGGGACTAAAACTGGGTTGGTATGAGCCAGAGTCGGCCTTTGGCTGCCTGGTGAGAAGCTTCCTGGGAACTGGAATGTGTGGCACAAGGAGACTGCTTAGAGCCTCAGAAAAGAAGGACTTTTCTTTCTCTCTCCATCTCTGATCTGATCAGAATGAGAGACAGTCCAGGATCCACAAGGAGGGACCAGCTGCAGGCAATGGGAATACCAGTGTGAATGAGTCTGGAAACAGAGATGGACGGACTGTGATGAGAAGGAAAATCAGTGCAAAGGAGTGGAGGTGGGAACTCAGGTGAGGGGGGACCTACAATTTAGACATCTCAGTTCTGCAAAGATGCAATCAGTCCTCTCAGAATGAACTTTCCATGCCTGCTCTTTTGAACTCACACTTTCACTTGTCCCCTGAAGACCTGGAACTGACACCTGGATCAAGGTGGGAGAGTGACCAACTCAATGCATTTCTGAGTATCCTAGATTTAGAACTAGAAGAGGCTCAGCATTCCAGGTCAACCCTCTCATTTCACACACAAGGCAGCTGAGACTACGGTCTTTCCCCAAGATCACAGAGGTAATACATGGAACAGGAATGATTCGAATCCAGGTCCTCGGACCCAAGATCTAGGGCTCTTGTGACTCCTTCACATTTATTTCTTAAGTAATTGCTATGTTTCTGGCATTGTGCTGTTTGTTGGGGATAAAGACAAAAGCAAGAGTCCTGCCCTCCATGAGCTTCCATTCTACTGGGTGAAAGAACATGTACACAGATAAACCAGGGTAAAATAGATGCGCAATCTTGATTTATTTATTACGGGAAAGTATTAACTCAGGGCACCAGAAAACATCCTCCTACCATTGAAAGAAAGCAGGGTTGCTAAGGTAGGGAGAAAGAACATTCCAGGCAGGGGGCACAGCCAGTACAGATGCACAGATGGAAGGGGGAATGTCCACAGGGAATACAAAGTGGAGTTTGGCCTCATATATGCAGTGAGACATAAGGCACAAAGCCAAGCACGTGCTTCTCTTTGGCCTGCCACGTTCCTTTGGTCCTTGGAAGGAAGGAAAGAAGCATTTCTTAAACATCTACTATGTGCCAGGCACAGTGCTAGACATGTTACAAATATTATCTCATTCAACATTCAGAGCAACCCTGAGACGTGGGTGCTGTTATCACCCCCATTTCACAGTTGAGGAAACTGAGGCAGTCAGAGCTTGTGATTTGCTCAGGGTCACACAAGCTAGCAGTATTAAAGGTAGGATTTGAATTCAGGTCTTCCTGACTCCTTATTCACTGTGGCATCTACTTGCCCCCTTGGGCCAAGACAGGTAGGAGGAAGCAGGTGTGTCCGTCTGCCAGAAGGTAGGGAGGGTGTCATTTTGTCCTTATCTGCTTCCTGCTTAGGAAGCCTCTATATTTGGCCACTTCCTCCAAGTTCTGTGTCCCACAGGCCTCACTGACAGTGAGCCCAGAAGTAAGCTATAATTTAATTTAGGCCTATGCTTGAGCTCTCCAGGGCTCCCATTCTCTGCAAAGCATTTTTATTTTTTAAAAATTTAAAAATTTTATTTTCAGTTCCAAATTCTCTCCCTCCTTCCACCCCCTCCACCCACTCAGAAGGCAAGAAATATGATACCCATTATACATACATATTTCTGCATTATCCGTGTTCTGGAAAAAAGCAAGAAAAATAAAGGAAAAAATATGCTTCAGTCCTCACTCTGATCCATCAGCTCTCTGTCTGTCGGTGAATAGTCTTTTTCGTCATGAGTCCTTTGGAGTTGGGGTAGATGATTGCGTTGATCAGAGTTGTTAAGGCTTCTGTTGTTCATCATTGTTCTGATATTGCAGCCACTAAATACAGTGTTCTGGTTCTCCTCATTTCACTTTCTGCGAAGCATTTTTTAATTGATCGTAGATACTTTTAATAGTAAAAAAAAAAAATCATGTATCTGAGTAGAGCAAGTTGAAATGGGGCAGAAAACCTTTTGCAACTTCTTTTCTTTGTTCTTAAGGGATATTCACAAGATGTACTCGAGCCACTCCTAACCTTCCAGACTATTTCTCCTATTCTAATATGCTCCTGAGGGAAGCCCTTTATTAAGCCCTTTCCAACTTCCTTTTCTGTGTAGTCTTCCACTATTAAAATGGAAGGTCCTTGAGGGCAGCCTCTGTCTTTCCTTTTATTAGTATTTATGGACCCAGGAATTCACTCACAATCTGGTATATGCATGCTTAGAATGGAGGCTGGAGGCTTGGCAGCTAAAACCTGTGGGATCTGCTTAGCTCTCCATCCTGGAACTCAGACTTCTGGATGGCCGTCAGGGACCAATCACTATCTCCTTGCAGATGCTGTTCCTTCTGCAAAGCATTTTTAATGAGGATTTTAATGATCTTGCAACCACCTTTTGGCTTCTTCATCTGATAGATTTTTAACATTCCTTTTAGGGCCTACTTTCCAAGTTCCCACATGAATTAGCAGGCTGGGGTTTCCCAGAGGGTACCAGATTACTTTTCCCCTTAGAGTTCTAGAGAGAATCTTAAAGAATAGCGATTTCTAGTAGTTGCTCATGAGCCCCTACCAGTGTACTCTCTATTGATTATCAGTCAAAGTTAATTAGGTTTTAGAATGGGGATTTACTAAGTAGGTGTAATAGGGACAGCTGTTGGAGGCACAGTCTGTACTCTTCCCTTGCACACATAAGCTCCCTTTGGAGAGTAGATTAGCTCTTAAAGAGTATACTTGTTAAAGGGTAAATACCCAGCTCCTGGTCACTGGAAGTCCTTTCTCCCTTCATGAGTCCTCACAGGGTTCTCCTTAGGTGTAGCTCTTTGCTGGCCTTGGAGGATCAATGCCTTAGAGTGTTTTCAGCTGATCCTTTTCTTGCCCTCCTTCTCTGGTGGAGGGAGAAGTTGGTTTTTCTTCGGTGGGTCCAATTTGTCATATGCTGTTTCTCAGCTCTTAATGCAGACTCTGCCCTTAACTGGTGTCGATGCTCCTTGGGTGTTTGGGTTGTCTATGATCACGTTAACTGAGGGTGGGCGGGAACCCTTTGCTAGCCTGAGAACCATGGGCACATTTCATCTCTTTGAGACTCAGTTATCTCATCTGTATAATGGGAAGCATAATCCTTGTAGTGCCTGCCTCACAAGAGAGGTGTCAGGAAAGCGTGAACTCACTTCAGAAATGTGGGAATTATTATTGTTGTTTTTTATGGTGCTTTAAGTTTTCACACTACTTCACATATACACACCTACACATCTATCTATCATTCCCCTCTCACCTTCAGCTTTCCTAGATATAAAATGAAGTGGGCGTACTAGATGGTCTGATGGTGGGATTTGGAGCTCAAACAGACTTGATGACTTCCCAGCCCATCTCTTCTAGCTCTAGTAACCTTGGGCTTCTATATTGTTATTTAACTTGGGTTCGCAACAACTTTTGGTATCATACCCATCTTAGGGATGAATAAACAGGTTCAGAGAGGCTATTGGTCAGTCGATTAGCATTTGTTGAGCACTTGTTGTTTGCTGGGCATTCTACTAAGCCCAGGGGATACAAAGAAAGGCAAAGCAATTCCTTTCTCAAAGAGCTCACTTTCTAATGGGAGAGAAAAAAGCAAAACAGTGATGTATGTGGACATAAGTAGGGTAGAGAGAAATCAATTTCAGGGGGAGAACTCTAGCATTAAGGGATATTGGGAAGGCTCCTCACAGAAGGTGGGATTTTAGCTGGCGTGTGACGGAAGCCAAGGAAGCCGGGAAGTGGAGATGAGGAAGGAGAGTATGCTAGGCATGGGGGATGGCCAACGAAAATTCATGGAGTTGGGAGATGGAATGTACTGAATGAAGAATGGCAGGAAGGCTTGTGTCATTGGAGCATAGAGTTCCTGGAGGGAAGTAAGCCATGAGAATCCTAGAAAGGCAAGAAGAGCACAGTTTATGAATGGTTTGAAAAGACAAATAGAAAATTTTCTGTTTGATCTTGGAGGAAGTAGGGAGCCATTGGAATTGACTGAATAGGTGGGGTGACTTGACCAGACTTGAACTTCAGGAAGATTACTTTGACAGCTCCTTGGGAAAGGGAGAAACTTGAAGCAAGGAGACCAACCAGAAGGATATTGCAACAATCTAGACATGAGGTGATGGGAGCCTGGATCAGGGTGGTAGAAGTGTCAGAGGAGAGAAGGGGGCATATGAGAGAGGTGATGTGAATGTGGAAATGACAGGAATTGGCAACAAATTGGATATGGGGATTGAGATAAAGAGAGGAGCTAAGGATATCAACAAGGTTACAAGCCTGGGTGACTGGGAAGGTGGTGGTACCCTTGACAGTAGTAGGGAAGAGGGCAGAGTTTTGGAGAAAAAATAATGAGACCAGTTTGGACATGTTGATGTCTACAGGATACAGTCTGAAAAGTTTAATAGGCAGGTGAAGATGTGAGACTGGAGGGACAGACAGCAGGGAGAGAATCATCGGCACAGATAAGGGAATTGAGTCTGTAAAAGCTAATGAGGCCATTAGGTAAAATGTGGAGGAAATATAGAGGAACAACAGAAGAGAGTCCAGGACAGAGCCATAGTTGATGGGTATGATCTGGATGAAGATGCAGCAAAGGAGATTGAGAAGGAGCAGGGACACAGGGAGGAGGAGAACCAGGAAGTCACAAAAACCTAGAGAGGAGAGGGAATGAAGGAGAAGAGGGTGACTGACAGTGTCAAAGGTTGCAGAGAAGGGTGAGGATTGAGAAAAGGCCACTAGATTCATCAATAAAGATCATTAGTAACTTTAGAGAGAGCAGTTTCAAATAGCTGATGAGGCTGGAAGCCAGACTATAGAGACTCAAGAAGAATGAGAGGAAGGGAAGTGATGGTTCCTATTGTAGACAACTTTTTTAAGGAGTTTAGCCACAAAAGGGAGGAGAGATACAAGATGATAGTCAGCAGGGATGGAAGGGTCAAGGGAAGACTTTTTGGAAATGGGGGAGACATGGGCATGTTGGTAGTCAGTAGAGAGACTGAAGATAAGTTAGAGAGCAAGGATGATACAGAGGGAAATTTGATGGAGAGCACAGGATGAAATGGGATCCCTTGTACATGTAGAGGGTTGACCTTGGCAAGGGGAAGGGCCACTTCTTCAAGGGTGGGGGTGAAGGGGAAGATATTGGGAAAGGACATCTGAGTGATGCAAGATAAAGAAGAGGAGAGAAGAGGGATCTCTTGGAGATTGGCTTCAATTGTTTTCAGTGAAATATGAGGCAAGGTTCTCATCTGAGAGGGTGGTGGAGGGGAATGTGGGAGGATTGAGAAGAGATAAAAACAATTTGGAAGATCACTGAAGAGCGAGGTAGTGAGTTGATTAGAGAGATGTAAAAGGATTGCCTTGCAGTGGTGAGAGCCCAGTGGAGGTTATGTAACATAAATTTGTAATGGAATCAGACTGCATGGTTTTCTGATTTTCTCCACCTTCATTTAGCAGCGTGTGTGTAGGAGTGAGGACAGCAGATGATGGCAATGATTCAAGGCTGAGGTTTGTCAGGCAGGCCAAAATTGGTGATGTGATAAGGGGCCAAGGGATTCAAGAGAAGAGAATAGAGTGGAGTTGAAGTGGTTCAACAAGGGGACAAGATGGGAAATGGAGGAGAGTAGAATTAGGATGGGAGTGATGGCCAGGGAGAGAACTGAGACTTGTCATGGTGATTAGAAACAATGGAATTTGGGGTTGCAAGGCAGAGGAAGAGGTTGAATGACAGCAGATTGTAATCAGGTAAGGAAATTTCAGAGTACATATGCATGGAAGTGGAGCATATAGGGGTGATGGCAAAATCTATGGTTTGATGGTTGGACCATCTCTGTGTTTAGCTGAGGTGGGGCAGAGGAGTAGGTTATGGGGAATGAGTAGGTTGAGGAATTGTGAGGTTAGGGTATTTGAAGGGTAACAATATCTATACTGAAGTCCCCTAGTGTGAGGGAAGGAACTGGGGAGGAGAGAAATATGTGAGCCAAGCACTGAACTCACTGGTTCCATGCTGCCCAACTCCACTCATGTCTGTGAATCTTCCCACTTATGTAACTGCTGCTCTTTTAGGATCAGAGTGGCATCTTGTGAACCAAACTTCAGCCTCTACCGGTCGCTGGTCAGAGAACTTTACAGACAGTGGCCAAGAGGGTGTTATGTGAACCTATGAGAGCTTTGAAGTGTTCTCAGATCACATCAGAGTACCTGAGTGATGGGCTCCGTAGTTACAACACCAAAGGCCCCTTTGGAGTAACTTTCAGTGCTCTCTGCAGATTCTTGTTAGTTTGTTGAACCCTGGGAGATTTTCTAGGAAGTTTCATTTGAGTACAATTTATGGTTTCCTCAATCTAATTTAATCCTGATAAACATAAAAAGCTATCTCTTCATTTAAAGGACATACCACTGCTGACAATCTGCCAGCTGTGATGAATCTATCAAAGGCTGACCCCACTGGTTTTTTCACAAGGCTTTATGCAAATATTCTTAGAAAATGGAGAATAAGTTTGAGAACTCCCACCAGTAGCAAGGAAATTAAGCCTATTATTCACTATGAAGGGCAGCTGGGTGGTGCAGCCTCACTGGCCTTGAGATTAGGAAGACTCATCTTCCTGAGTTCAAATTTAGCCTCAGATGTTCACTAGCTATGTGACCCTGGGCAAGTCACTTAACCCAGTTTGCCTCAGTGTCCTTATCTGTAAAATAAGCTAGAGAAGGAAATGGCAAACTACTCCAATATCTTTGCCAAGAAAACCCCAAATGGGGTTATAGAGACTTGGACACAACTGAAACAAAATAATAATTCACCAAGAAATAAAAGTGCTTGACCAACAATGAAATCATTCCATCTAACAAATGTATGACTATTTATGCTTTCTCTACACAAGACAATTGCTTGGGTAAGGTCCCCCAAAGTTTCAAAATTGTCCTGCATCCCTCTCAATTTAGAGTGGTTCGATCTACCTCATCTCTTTAGTCTTTTTGTCACTATTCTGCAAAAGAATAAAGAAAAATATTACATTCTAAAAGCCATCACTGAAAAAAGGGAAAAAAAATATTTTCAGTGCATCTCAGGACAACACAGAGAAACTCCCACAACGGAGACTGGTTTTGTCAAGCACGTGTTAGAGACACGGTAAGGAGCAGAACATGTGTGCGAATTGTGGATGTTTGACAAAAATTATTTTAAAATATTATTGTTTTCAACATTTATTTTTAAAAATTTTGAATTCCAAATCCTATCCTTCCTTCCAGCCCCTCCCCTCTTCATTGAGAAGGCAAGCAACATGAAATCAAGTTTACATACGAAGTCAAGCAAAACATAGACTGAAAGTATTATTGCTACAACTTTTATTTTTGAAGCAAATCCAATGGAAATTATATAGGCCTCTGCACTGGACCCCTGCCCAGGACCTCCAGAATCCATGCCTTCTCTAGGGAAGGTAACATGATCATCTTTGGAATGACTATCCTCGGGACACCTATTTTAATTGGTGGTAAGTGATAACTGAACCTAGCCAGCTATATCTAGTTGGACTAGGACGCCCCAGGGGTGGGGACCCTGTGGCCCCGAGGCCAAATGTGGCCCTCTAGGTCCTCAGGTGAGGCCCTTTGCTTGAATCCAAACTTCATAGAAGAAATCCCCTCAGTGAAAGGATTTGTTCTGTAAAACTTGGACTCAGTCAAAAGGCCACACCCAAGGACCTAGAAGTCCACATGTGGCCTCAAGGCTGCAGGTTCCCCACCCCTGCCATGGACTATACTTTACCTTCACATTCCATTCACCCACCTGATTGTGCCATCTGTCTATAGCTTAGTGCATACTCCCCTCTTCTTCTCTACTCTTTTCCCACTTGCCTTCTCTTGCTGTAGGCACGGTAATCAAATCAATAGTATCATTTTTTCTAGAAAGGGCATGCCAAATAACTGCCTTATAGATCAAGTCCTCATTCCTGTGGCTCTCCAGACCAAGAATCCTTAGTTGTGATTCTCCTAGATGGGTCATCTTATGTAAACTCCGTGAGGGCAGGAACTATCTCACTTTTTGTCAGATCATCAGTCAATGAATATTTATTAAATACCTACTATGGGGTAGCAGAGTGTCAGGAAGATGAGTTCAAATGCAGCCTCAGATAATCTTTTTGTAGCATTTTATTTAAATTTTTTACATTTGATATTTATTAGGAAATTTCTCTGTTTTTGTTCTCTCTGGCTTAGGTATCAAAACCATATTTGTGTCATAAAAGGAATTTGGTAGAATTCCTTTACCTCTTTTTCTCAAGTAGTTTATATAGTATTAAGATGAATTGTTCCTTAAATCTTTGGTAGAATTCACTTGCTAATCCATCTGGTCCTGGGGATATCATTGTAGGGGGCTCATCTATGGCTTGTTCAATTTGATACTGGTAATTTGGTTTTCTTCTTTCTTTTTTTAAAATCAAATTAACCAGTTGTTTATCTGTCTCCTGCCCCTCCCCCATAAAACCAATAGGTTCAATAGGTTTTGTTTTACTTTCAATTTTATTAATCTCTCTTTTGATCTTCAGGATTTCCACTTTAGTGTTTAATTGGAGATTTTTATTTGTTCTTTTTCTAGGTTTTTTTTTTTAGTTGCATGGCTCATTTATTAATGTACTCTTTCTCTATTTTATTAATGTAAGTATTTAGAGATACAAAATTTCCCCTAAGTACCATCTTGATTTTATTCCACAAATTTTGGTATGCTGTCTCATTGTCATTATCTTTAATGAAATTATTAATTATTTCTATGATTTGTTCTTTGGCCCACTCATTTTTTAGGATTATTTAGTTTCCAATTAATTTTTAATCTATGCTTCCATGATGCTTTATTGAATGTATTTTTTATTGCATTATGGTCTGCAAAGGGTGTATTTAATATTTCTGCTTTTCTGCATTTGTTTGTGAGGTTTTTATGACATAATACATGGTCGATTTTTGTGAAGATGCAATGTACAACTGAGAAAAAGGCATACTCCTTTTTATTCCATTCAATTTTCTCTAAAGGTCTCCAGAGGTATCTAAAATTCTATTCATCTCTTTAACTTCTTTCTTATTTATTTTATGGTTGTATTTATCTTGTTCTGAGGGGGAAAGTCGAGGTCCCCTACTAGTATAGGTTTATTGTCTATTTCATCCTGTAATTTAACTTTTAAGCTTTTTGATGCTATTCTGGTTGGTGCATTTATGTTTATTCTTGATATTACTTTATTGTCTATGGAGCCTTTAAGCAAGATACTGTTTTGTTGCTTGTCTCTTTTAATCAGATCTATCTTTGTTTTAGCTTTGTTTGAGATCATGACTATTACCCTGCCTTCTTTTTTTTTTAAACTAAAACCTCCCGTTTTAACTCTGTGTGTGTGTCTCAGTTTCAAGTGTTTCTTATAAACAACATATTATTCTGGAACCCCCCCCCCCAACATACTGTTCTGGTTTCTAATCCATTCTTCTATCTGTTTCCATTTTATAGGTGGATTCATTTCATTCACATGCACATTTATGATTAAGTTTATATTTCCTTCCATTCTATTTTCTTCTGTTTATCTTTCTCTCTCTCTTTTTATCCTGTCCCTCCTCAAAAGTCTGTATTGCTTCTGACTCCTGCCTCCCTTAATCTTCCCTCCCTTTCATCACCATCTCCCACTTCTCTTATCTCCTTCCCGTTTTTTCCTTGTTGGGTAAGATATATTTCTGTATCTAATTGAATGTGTATATATTTTCTTCCCTATTTCAATCAATTTGGATGAGAGTGAGTTTCAAGCATTGTCTGTCTCCTCCACTGTAAAAGCTCTTCATTGTGTACCTCCTTTATGTGATAAAATTCTCCTCATTATTCCTCTCCCTTCATTCTACTCCTAGTATGTTCCTCTTTCTCACAATCCATTTTTTTGAGACCATCTCAAAATAAATGACTTAATCCTGTTCCCTCTACTTATGTAGAGTCCTTTTAATTGTCCTAATAATGATAAGGTTCTTAGGAGTTACATGTATACACTTTCCATATTGAAATGTAAACTCTTTGGCCTTTTTTAGTTCTTTATTTAACAAGGAGAAGGCAAACATGAGTTTCCCTTTTCATGCTTTTCTTGAGTTTTGTATCTGAAAACCAAATTTTCTATTCATCTCTGGCATTTTCATCAGAAATGCTTGAAAGTCCTCTATTTCATTAAATGTCCATCACCTCCCAACCCCCTCAAAGGATTATACTCAGTTTTTCTGGATAGGTTATTTTTGGTTGTGATCCCAGATCCTTTGCCTGCTGGAATATCATATTTCAAGTTCTCCACTCCTTTAATGTGGTAGTTATTAAATATTCTGCAATCCTGATTGTGGCTTGATGGTATCTGAATGGTTTTGTTTTGGCTGTTTGAAATATTTTCTCTTTGACTTGAAATTTGGCTTTAATATTGCTAGGAGTTTTCATTTTGGGATCTCTTTCAGGTAGTGATCAGTGGATTCTTTCAATTTCTATTTTACCTTCTTGTTTTAGGATATCAGGGCAATTTTCTTTTATAATTTGTTGAAACATGATGTCTAGGCTCTTTCTTTGATCATGGGTGTCAGGCAGTCCAATAATTCTTAAATTATCTCTTCTCAATATATTTTCCAGGTTAGCTGGAATATTTCACATTGTATTCTATTTTTTCATTCTTTTTTACTTTGTTTTATTGTTTCTTGATACGGAGTCATTAGTTTTCACATGCTCAATTCTAATTTTAAGGAATTATTTTCATCAGTTAGCTTTTGTACCTCTTTTTCAACATCACCAATCCTGACTTTTAAGAGGTTATTTTCATCAGTGAAATTTTGTACTTCTTTTACCATTTGGTCATTCTATTTTTAAAGATATTATCTTTTTCAGTTTTTTTGTGTGCCTCTTTTACTAAGCTGTCTTTATGTTGTTTTCTTGCATTATTCTCATTTCTTTTCCAAATTTTTCCCCTAGCATTCACTTTATTTTTAAAATAATTTTTTTAGCTCTTCCATGAATTCCTGTTGGGTTTGGATCTAATTAGCCTTTTTCTTTGAGATTTGTTTGTAGCTATTTTGACATTTTTGTCTTCTGATTTATGTCTTGATCTTCCCTGTCACCATAGTAGTTTTTTTTATAGTCATGTTGTTTTTTGGTGTTGTAAAATTAATTAAGTTGGGACTTTTTCATGTTTTAGAAGGATAAATTAAGTCTCTTTGATTGAGTCTAACTAAGTGCTAAACCCCAGGCCCAAACTACTAATTACTAGGTGTTAAGCTGATGTGGGCATGAAGCCCTCAGGGTCCTAAGAAGAATTGCTAAGACCAGAGCCAATAGTAGGCGCCTAAGTTCTGGTCACTCAGATGATGACCAAAGACTGTATAAAAAGAGAGAACAGAGCTATTTGCTTGGGGTTCTCACTCTTGGAGGAGCATTGATATTGAGACTCTGGGCAGCTGTAGTTAAGAGCCCTCCAGCTTGTGAACCCAGATGTTGATGCCTTCTTGGTAACTATGAATTGTATTTGGTCTGTTTATAATATATCTTTGTAATTTGTTTGTATTTGCTCTGAAGTTCAGGCTTCTGGCTTTTCCCTCTGAACTAAGTGAATGATATGTGTATATGTTGGTTTGAAATAAGATTGTTAACCCCCTAACGCTACTTTCCTTAGTAAAGCAGATCAAAAGAACCTGCGCTGGCAGCGTCTTTGTTGTCGAGCTTGTGTTGGTCTTTCACCCCCACAACAGCTGCTAGCCGAATTGTTGCAACAGGTGTTTGCCAATTTTTCTAGCCTTTGAACTTTATGTTAAAGTTGGACTCTGTTCCAGGGGTGGGGAAACTGTCCCAAGCTTCAGGCTTTTGCACACTGCTATTTTTTGAGCTAGTTCTGGGAGTTTGGAAGTTCTTGGTACTTCCACAGTGGTGCGATCCAGGGAGAGGTGTGATCTCTGTTTTCTGATGCTACTCTTCAGGGCCCCTGCTCCCTTGGAACAGCACATGTGTCTCTCTGCCCTGGAACTGTGACCCAGAAGTGGGGAAGACCCAGGGAGCTGCCAAATAGCACCCTGTCCTGCATCCAATGCTAGCACAGGGGCTCCTGTAGTCTCTTTCTCTTGCTCGGTTCAGTTGTTTTTCAGGTCGTCTTCGGCTCTTTGTGCTCTCATTTGGGGTTTTCTTGGCAGAGGTACTGGAGTGGTTTGCCATTTTCTTTTCTCATTCATTTTACAGACGAGGCAACTGAGGCAAAGAGGGCGAAATGACTTACCCAGGGTCACACAGCCGGTAAGTGTCTGAGGTCAGATTTGAGCTCAGGAAGATGAGTCTTCCTGACTCCAGGCCTGGTGATCTAGCCATTGCACCATCGACCTGTCTCTTTCTGACCAGTTGCCAAGTCTCTTTACTGTCTCTGGCTTGAGAGCTACTAAAACTACTGCTGCTGCTGTTGCTACCTTCAAGGCCTACAGCTGATGTTTCTGTCTTTTGGGCTCTGGGCCAGTCCCCACCCCAGTTTCAGAGACCTGTCCTTCCAACCTCTTTAAGTTGTCTGGGGCTGGAAGATTGTCTTATCCCAATCTTTTGTTGTCTACAATGCTCCAAAATTCAATCTGAGGCCTTATCTTAAAGTTGTTTGGAGAGGAATATTGGGAAAGACCATCTGCTTCCTCTATTCCACCATCTTGGCTTTGCCCTGAGAAGTCCCCATAATGGTCAGTTCTTGCCCAGAAACTAATCAAATGCCTTTCTTGCCACATGGTAAGTGGAACAACTCTTACAGAATACCTGTTTGTGCTTCACAATCAATGTCGGGATTGCATCAACCTGAGCATGTTATGCCAGCTTGGAAGAATTGGACTCTCACTGGCCAGTCCTCTATGGCACAGAGTTTGAAAGCTCACTAGAGCAGACATATTCATGACTAATGCCTAGGGAATGGCATGGGTTTTGTGGCTACCCAAATGTATATTTTGTTTGCTCACAAGAAGCAAACTTTAGAATAGATATGTAAAGTCAGCTTTGTTTTTCCTCTTTCTAAGTTTTAGAAATAAAATATTGTTTAACATGTTTTTTTAAAGGACTGTACAATTGGAGCTAATAAATTAATTTGAGCCTCTTTCTGAAGAGGAAGAAATGGGCTGCCCTGAGGAAGAAGCAGCTGTTTGTCCTCCAAAGAGTGAAATAATAGAAATTATCAAATGAGTCAAGAAGTGAAGAAGCGAGACAAGAAGTTTGAATGGCTTCAAACTCCAAACAAATAGCCAAGACGACTGTTTGTTCACCTGATGACAATAATAACAAGGTCCACTGTTTTCTCAGAAAAGGAAGCTAAGGCATTACACCTGATACGTAAAAAGACCATCACTGCCCTCTTCTGGTGATTCGCGGGGGCCACAAACGAAACTCCTGCAGGGAACTTAAAAACTATGGCCACGGATGGAGAAGTCTTGAACGGGAAACTGACGACTAGAAGGGCATAGGTTATGTTTGCTTTGCTGTAAGGGATTCAGAAGAGAGAATATCTGGGAAGTAAATAGCTGGAAAAGAGGATGGGATTTGGAATTCTGGGCTTTGGCTTAAAATAAAGGCACAGTAGAATATTTACCAGTGATGGAGGGCACCCAATGAAAGATGGTAAGAATATAGGTAGGGAGGTTGGCCCTTGATTCCCTCCCCATCTAGGAAACCCAGAATGTAATCACTAGGTGTTAAATTAGCTGGAAGGGGGCAGCTAGGTGGTGCAGTGGGTAGAGCCCTGGAGTCAGAAGGACCTGAGTTCAGATCCGACCTCAGACACTTGACACATTTTACTAGCTGTGTGACCTTGGGCAAGTCACTTAACCCCAATTGTCCTGCCTTCCCCCCTCAAAAAAGAAGAAACAACCATAGATTAGCTGGAAGGGTGTGGTCATGCCTGGAGTTCTTTTATGAGGTGTGCGTAAATTCCTTGCCTTAATAAAAAGGTCATCTGGCCACTGGACAGGTGAAGACTGTGCATGCTTCTGGAGGCCTTTAAATAACTGTCAGCCCTCTGTCAGTTGGCACAGTTGGTCAGTTTGAATGAACTGCTCTGGGCACACATGTTCCCCATGTGTGTACCCCACTACCATTGCATTCTTAGTTGGTGCCCACTCTTTGCACACATGCTGTGTGTACCTGTGGAAGAGTGCACCTCAATTTTATGAGGAGGGATGTTTCATAGTTGCTGTTGAGTGGCTGCATTCAAAGGGTACACATTAGTGGCAGCTTCATAGGAGGTGTCTAGTGTAGTGTCCCAGGGATCAGTGCTAGTCCCTGTGCTATTTAATATTTTTATTAATGTCTTAGATGAAGGTTTGGATGGCATACATATCAAGTTATCAGATGACCAAAAGCTGGAAGGCCTAGCCAATATGGTGGATGACAGTCAGGATCCATGAGGCTTCTGACAGGTGAAGGGTATTAGACTGAATCTAAGGATACAAAACTTTATAGTGGTAAATGTAAATTCTTATGCTTGGTTTTTTAAAATGGCATGGCTAGGCAGCAATTTTCTGAAAAAAAATCTGGGAGTTTTAGTGGATTAAAACCTTAATGGGAATCAATAAGAAATTATGATAGACAACTCCCCCCACAACCCCCCAAACCCTAACATGACCTTGAAACCAGCCTCACTTTCTCCTCCAGAGCCATCTGGGTCCAGTGACCTGATAATCATCTGGATGACTGGAGATGGCCCAGGATGCAATGGGAGACCCTGGCCATTTTAGGCTAAGGCCTTCTCATGTACTCATTTAGAGTGAGGTAATAACCATTTAGTGAATGGGCCTCTTTAAGAAGTGAGTTAAAGGATATGAAGGTTGGTTGAATGAATGGGGAGTGTTCTTCTAGGAGAAGAGAAAGCTCATGGGGGAACATAATGACTGAGTTCTAGTATTAGAAGGACTACTATGTGGAAGATGAATTATTCTTGACCAGAAGGCAGAACCAGGAGTAATGACTGAGTAGCAAAGAGGCCAACTTAGGCTGGACATCAGGAGGAAGGTCCCACCATTTAGAGCTTTCCAGAATCAGACTGGGTTGCCTTTGGAGTTAGTCAGTTGCTTATCCATGGAGGTCTTTAAGGAGAGGTAGATGTTGGGCACGTTAGAGTGGGGATTCCATTGGTACATGAGTCAGATTAGATTGCCACTGAGATCTCTTTCACACTCTCAAATTCTATGACTCTGTGTAAAGATTTCAACCATGGCACTCCGGAACCCAAGTTTTGGCACTGATTCCAAGACTCCCAAAGGATTGCTACTATTCTAGAAGTCCAGAATATGCCCTGCTTTCTCCCCTTTCTGCTCTGCACTCTTGAGACCACGTGTGCATCATCCTAGGAAGGGTGGGAGGTTCTTAAGAACGGAACTCTGAAGATTCCAAAGGAGGGAGAGCTATTTAGAAGCTGATGTAATGAATAGAAAACTCCTCGGTCAACTTAGATTTTTTAAAGACGGGTGCTGTCAATGGAGAAAAGGGAAAGTGGTAAATGACCTCAACAATTACATGGAATGGTAATGTAGGGCTACTATCAGAAGTGCTAAAGCTCAGAATGAGCCGTGGCTGGATAGAAATGCTAAGGACAACAAAAAGGATTCTTGTAAAGCTGGGCTGTAGAAAAGAAGGAAAGAAAACAGCACTCTGTGCTAGGCACTTTACAAATATTACCTCATTTGATCCTAACAACAACCTTGTAATACAGGTACTATTATTATCCTTACTTACAGATAGGGAAACTGAGGCAGACAGAGGTTAAGTGACTTGCCAAAAGTCACACAGCTAGGAAGTGTCTGAAGCTGGATTCGAACTCAGATCTTCCTGACTCCATGCCCAGCACTGCATCTACTCTCCCCTTTTGTATATTGCCTCTTACAAAAAAAGGAAGAAAGAAAACAATAAAGATGGAAAAGGAGCACTGTTTTGTGTGGACAGGACAATAAAAATGAATGATGGAGAGAAGGCAGACCTACAGTTGGCATTTCAGTTCTGTTTTCACAGTCCAGAAAACCCTCTATGTTTTGGGGTATAGCTTTTCCTGAAATAAATCTGTCTCTGTTCTAGATGTGTTTCCTCTGCTCTGGAGGTACCTACCTCTTCTCTGCCCCTCCTTATCTGGAAGCTGCCAAATGCCAACTCAACTTAAATAAGAGTTCCTTTTATAAAACACTGGACAAGTAACAACTTAACCTTTGCTTGAAGACTTCCACTTAGGACACTGTGGGGAAACCCACTATTTCCCAAGCTATGTGTTCAGTCGCTCACTCATTTACTCATTCAAAATGCATTTGTTATTCACTATGTGTCAGACACTGTATTAGGTGCAGAAAGGACCACATGGTTGGAGACTTTTGGAGAGCTCTGATGGAAATCCTAAGCTGGAAATCTACAAATACTGAGGATCCTAAGAAGGAAGTGGGAGAGTTTGAGTCAGGAGTGAGAGATCCAGAGGAACGTCATAGAAATGAGAGTCAAATAAGCCTACACGGGCGTTTGCTCCAACGCGTTAATTACCTGATCCCCTATTCATGCACTGGAATCATTCCGGATTGCTGGAAAGACACAATAAGGATATACCCTCATTCAATGACCCTGGGATCATGAACGTCTATAGAGGCATAAAACAGGAAGATGTATAGTCTTACTACAGAAATGGGAGCTTCATAGTCATTGGCTGAGAATCTTGGATGAGAAGGCTGGATAAGAAAACCAGAGAGCATATCAGTGATTGGATGAGAAACCTGATTGAGAGCTCTAAGCAGCTTGCCAGCTACTGAATGATAGCTGAGTATATTGATAGCCTTCCCTACAGGTAAAGGCTTCCTAATCATAGCACCAACGGTAATTAGAAGACCAAATTGAAGCAGATTCTGAAGATTGTGCTTACTCCTAGGATGACAGTTGAGGCATAGCAAGAGGCTAAAGGAGCAGCCTGAAACTGTTGTCTGTCAGAACAAAGAAAGGCTTATTAACCAAGTGAATACTGGAGGTGACTGAAGGAGTTTGTGAATGATCCGTGACTACAGAATCAATGGTGAATATTATAGAGGGCATTAGGTTATCTTGCAATGAGCTGGTGATGATGACCAGCTTGAGTGGAAAGGGATGCCTACTGGGGGCAATGGAACACAACTCTGAATGCAGAGCACGAGTGTGACATGATGATATGAGTAGATGACACTCGTATCTTTTCAGTATCAGAAGCATGGAGTGGTTCTTTTTGTCTGTGCCCCAGTCACATGAGCTCCCCGTGTGTGCATCACCCCATGCATGGTTTCCAGTCTCCGTGTGTAGACTACCAACAGACACATGTGTTTTTTGGAGAGCAAGTTCAAGGTTTATGAGGATGAGAACAAGGTTCTATGACAACCAAGTGGTATAGTGGATAGATCCCAGAGTCAGGAAACTCTGGATTCAAATCTGGCCTTAACTTCTTACTAGCTTGACTTGTCGGCCTCAGTTTACTCATCTGTAATATGGAGATAATAATAGCACCTAACCACAGGGTTGGTGTGAGGATCAATTAAATAACTTTTGTAAAGTGCTTTGTAAATTGTAAAGTACAATGTAAATGCTAATTATGGTTATTATTATATCTTATTTACAACACCACTTAATCAAAACATGTCATGAACTAGGGATGTCTTGTGGTGGACCAGTAAAAACAAAACTTATCCAAGGGTTTATGACTCTGGTGCAGTACTGGAGCACTGGACCCGGAGCCAGGAAGACTTGAGCTCAAATCCAGTCTCAGGCATTTAGAAGCTGTGGAGAAGGTTTGGAAAAGTGTCTGACCAATAAAATACTTAAAACTTTGGGCAGCTAATTTGGGACCCAAAATGAGATGGGGCTTGCAGGCTACATATGAACAAGAATCAGAAATGAAAGGTGAAAAAGGGGACAAACCAGGTTCCTCATGTCATTTGGAGATTGCTGAGCTAGAGAAATGTGAGGAAGCGCCTAAGGATTTGGGCAACTGCCTCACAAATATACCAACGCTGACTTTTGTGAATTTAAGTAAGCCCTTTTGATTATGCAAAGCTAGAAGGTCTGGCGCCAGGAGCCTGATGACCATCAAAAGCCCATTTCATTTGCATGGAGACAACTTCCTAATACAGTCAGACTAATATAGTTCTTTCCACAAATTGGATTCTCGCCTTGAATGTGGGCTGTTGTGGCTCAGTTCCACGTATAGATGGATAACAATCCATTGACGTTCCGATAAATGTCCAATTGGATACCACCATCTGAAGAGTACAGCGTTGTTTCAGGGCCGAGTTCAGGGCCTGGAGCACAGTAGGTGCTTAGTAAGTATTTGTTGCTTGTTTGATGAACAACCTGTATTTCTGAGTACTTTCTTCCCTTGACTTCCATAACTTGTCCTCTTACCTGTCTGCCCATTCCTTTTCATTTTCTCTAGGTGATGCAGTGGTTAGAGCTCTAGACCTGGAGTCAGGAAGACCTGAGTTCAAATCAGACCTCAGATGCTTACTAGCTGTGTGAACCTGGGCGAGTTACCTAACCTCTTTGCCTCAGTTTCCGCAAATGTAAGGTGGGGATAATAATGGCACCTACTCCTCAGGGTTGTTGTGAGGATCAAGCAAAATAATATTTATAAAGTGCTTAGTACAGTGCCTGGCACATAGTAAGTATAGAAATTTAGCTATTATTATGGTTATGATTTAAACATACATACATATATATATATACATATATATATATATATATATATATATATATATATATATATATATATATATATAATATGTACATATACCACGAAAGGTCTCCAATCCCTCTCCTAAACTCCATTACCAAATTACTGCTTACTCAACATTTCTTGCATTTCTTGTCAATATCTCAAATTCGACATGCTGAAAATGGAATTCATTCTATTTTTCTTAAAACCCACCCCTCCTCCACATATCTCCATCTCTGTGGATGGCACCAAACTCATGTTCGTAGCCTAGTCACGACCGGGCTAGAAGTGCTGCTTGGCAAGCCATTTATTCACCTTTGGTACAAATAGAGAAGGGATATATTCCTGCATAATGACCATCCCAAAGCTTTGCTGGTCCTCAGGCCAACAGGCCCATCATTGACACTCTCACTCAAAGCAGATGGTCTCAGTTCCTGTTCTCTAGAGGGTGGAGTCATAAGTCACGAGATCCTTCAACTTCTCTTTTTTCATGTCTTCACTCATTGCTTCCTCTATCATTTCTGTGTCCAAAGGGAAGGAGGGGCCAGAACTTCTGAATTCCTTTCCAAGGCTAATTCCTTCATTCTCTAGTAGTGTCCTTCACCACACCGCCCCTACCATCTTTTACGAGACCTATTAATGGATAATTGATTATAGCAAGTTAAAAAAGCAACTTGACCATTCCCATTGTTAAGCCTTAAGGTAAAAATATCTCGTATGAAGAAAGGAAATTAGCATTTATTAAGCACCTACTATGTGCCAGGCAACGTGCTACGTGCTTTATAAATCTCATAACAAGTCTCATAGGTTGGTATAATTATGATCTCCATTTTATAGTTGTGGAAACTGAGGAGGACAGAAGTTAAATGACTTCTCTAGAGTCACACAGCTGTTAAATGTGAGGCTGTATTTGAACTCAAGTCTTCCTGACTCCAAGTTCAGTGCTCCAACCACTGCACCACCTGGCTTTCCCATAGTCCTTCAGGATAGCAATACCTCGTCTACCCATAGACCCTTCTTTGCAGTAGCGTTAATCTTCTGGAGATGTTGAGACTCAGGAGGCTCAGAATTCTGATCCCACAGTTTGTTTTCTATTAATTTATTTGTGTATGTGTTGCATATCAAAGTAAACTCCTGGGAGGGGTGATTTTGAAGTGTTTGGTAAGCTTTTGTGGAATCGAATGGAAGTGAATTGAGAGGAAGTTACGGGAAGGTGTATATCAGTGCGACCCAAGGAAATTCTGCTACCAGGAGAGCTGCCCAACGGCTGAATTATTAGGGAAGGTCTCCCAACAGATTCTGGGTGATCTTACTGGGTAAGTCATGAATGCCTGTGTCGGCTTGTACTGAGTGGCCTCTTAGATTCCTTTCAGGGCTAGTATTCAAATCTCTGAAGATGGTGAAGTCTTTTCTCCTTCACATGGAATGATCTTAAGCCTTTTCATCATCCTGATTGTCCTTCTCAGGACTAGGTCCAGCTTTTTGGTGGTCCTTCCTAAAGTGTGGTACTCCCTACGTGGTCTGACTAGGAGAGAGGAAAGTTAGATGATCACCTCCCAAATGCTGGTCACTATTACTCTTTAAATTTGTTTCAATTGAATTAACATTTTTATTTATCGTTCCATCTATGCTTTTATCCAAGTCATTTATAAAATGTTGGTGCAGAGCCAAGCACAGATCCCTGGGGCACTCCACTATGGACTATCTTTTGTATGAAGTATTTCAGCTGTACAGACTTCCTAGAATACACATATGCCCTAGAGAACATAGTAACACTGCTAGTCAGCCTGGGACCTCTACAATTTATGGTCTAGGAAAGCAGGACTATAATTCTCATGAGGACTATGATAAACTCATACCATTAACGAGAGCTGGTATAGGGGCCAATAGGGCACCAGGATCACCAAAGGGCAAGCATCGTCTGACCAATGACCAGACTAACTGAAAAGAGACCAGGTGAGACTGGTGACATAGGTAGCTAGATGACAATGCTAATGTTTATGTGCAATATGAGTCTTGCACGTATCTCCTCGTATATTCATCGATTCATTCATATCATCGCATTTTCGATGTACTTATATTTTACAGTTTTTCTCTGTTTACTTGGTTTGTATTAGCATCATCGTGTACTTGTATGTAGCAAATGTGTATTGTACAGTTTGTTGACTAACTGTAGTTAATGTTATGCACACAAGGTGGATGTTTTATCTAATCTAATGATGTTATCGTTCCTTTGGTTTTGTCTGCTATTATGCATATTTAATGGAATTTAAGTCAGATTATTGTTGTAGCAATTCCAGTGGCTCAGTGCCCTTGGTTAAGAAAATTCCTAAAATCTATGACATTCAGATAGAGGTTTGGCTCTCAGTTCTGATTTCAATTTCTATCCCTAGTCCCTGGTCTCTTTATTTTTGAGACAAAAATCAGGATACAGGAGACATTTAAATAAAAGAAGTGAGCAGACTGTATTTATTTTAGGATCTGTTACTGGACAGGCATGGGGAGAAGAATTTGGGGAAAGAGCAGAGTTTTTCTGGGGAGGAACTTCTCTCACTCCTTGAAAAGGGGGAGTATAACCAGTAACTTCAGCCCATTTCTTCTGCTCTGAGATACCTTGGGGGCCAGTGGCTCACCTTGATTTTTCCCTTTTTGGTCATAACTCAACTCTCCATTCAGTCTTTCTTTTTGGTTTCTCTTTTTGCCAGGTGCTCCTGTACCACTGATTCTTTTTAGCTTACTTCATCAAATCTGGGGTGGGATGGTGGTAGTGGCAAGGAGGAGGAGGAAGAGGAGGAAGACTACTACTGCATATGTAAAAGGTTAATTCATTATGTAAATGTTAGTTCATAGGGTAGCACCTGTATGTGGTGCAGTGAAAGGCACTTAATTCTAGCAGCTTCTCCCTTCCGAAAGGGGTCATAGCTGAATCTCATCAAAGCCTCACCAGTGTTTCTCCTCCCCAACACCCTCCCCCATTTCTCACACCAGAGGCTGAAGAACTAATTGCTCACACCTTATATGACAGCTTTCAGCCCAGAAACTACATAATGATCATTTCCACATGATTGTCTTCTTTCATTTATATCAGAGGAAAAGTTATTGATAGAATCTTAATAGCTCAGAGCCCCCAGTTGGGAAAATTCCTAACATCCAGGCAGAGGTTTGGTCATATGATCCAACTAAAATATTTCTGAGTCTCCTGGTAACCCCTGGCCTCATTATAATTGAGGCAAAATAAGGATACAAGAGATGTTTTTATAAAAAAGAGTAAAATATGTTTCAGTTTCTATTAATAGGCATAGGGAGGAGAGTTTGGGGAAAGAGCTGACTTGTTTTGGGAAATATCCTTTGGTCAGTGAAAAGGGAAGTAAAATTGATAGCTTAGGAGTGTGTTATGCTTTCAAAATTACTTCACATGGATGGATATCTCAGACAGAAGGCAGCAGAAATTAGTGAAACCACTAAGTCAGTCGGTCATTAAACAGAGTGAGTATAAATAGCAATTGTTTCTATTTTGTCCAGAAACCCTGAGAGTCTTCCCCTCCCAGGTTGATTTTTTTGACTAGGTAAAAGAGGTCTTTCTTTGCCTCACTTTTTTTTTTTTACCTAACCTTAATCATAGATTGGGTGTTGCCTCAGACAAACTGAGACCTGGGAAAGACCTTAGCTTAAAAAGCTGAGGCCTCCTACTGCATCTGGGGCCATCTCCAGTCATCCTGATCTATATCTTGCCATCAGAGCTAGATGGCTCCAGAGGAGAGAGTGAGGCTGGTGACTTTGCATATCCCTTCCTCGCTTAAATCCAGTTCACTTGCAAGTCATAACATCTGCTTCCTGATGTCACGGTCCTCTTCAAGAATGAAGGACAAACAACAAGTTACTTACTATGTTCCAGGCACTGTTTTAAACACTAAGAATACAAAAAAGAGGCAAAAGACAGTCCTCGCCCTCAAGGAGCTTACAATCTGTTGGAGGAGGCAATACTCAAATATGTACAAATAAGCTGTATACAGGATATGGACTAGGAAATGAAGAAGAGAGGGAAAGCACTGAAATTAAGCGGGGTTGGGAAAGGCTTCCTCTAGAAGACGAGGCTTTATTTGGGACATCAAGGAAGCCAGGGAGCAGAGGAGGGAGAGCATTCCAAGCATGAGGGACAGCCAAAGAGAAGGCCTAGAGCTGAGAGCTGATGAAATGAGAAGAAAAGAGATTAATTTTGTCTTTGTGTCTCTGAGGCCTAGTGCAATATCCTAGAATAAATCCTAGACCCAGATTAAATATTTAGAGCTTGACCTTACAGGTCAATTGAGTCCAACCCTCTCATCTCACCAGTGTGGCAACTGAGGCACAGAGAGAGTAAGTGACCTGTCTGGGCTTTTATATGTCTAAGGCATCATTAGAACTCATGTCTTCTTGACTCCAAGTCTGGCGTTCTATCCACTGTGCCATCCCAATGAGATTCAGAGTAGGAAGATTTCCCTGGTGGAATGAACATGGGAACCAAAGGGAGAAGTCAGGTGAGATCCTCAGGAAGGACACCTCGCTATCTGGGCAAGGCTTGGGGAGATACTGTTTGTTTTCCTGGAGGGAAGGGAAAGAGGAAGGGTGAAACAAAGCACGGAGCTTATCCTTATTCCTATATTTTTCCTCCTCCTTTCTTTCCATTTCTCCTGCCTCTTTATCTTTACTCTTTTTTCTTCTTCTGTCTTGCTTAAAGGAAGTAGGCGTGTGGACTGAGTGCTGAACTTTGAGTCAGGAAGACCCCAGTTCAAATCTCACTTTGCCAGATAATGGCTGAAGTCCCTCTCTCCCATGGCTGTTGTGAGGATCTAATCAAAAATACATTTTAAGGGCTGCACAGATTCAGTGCTTATTATTATCCCCTCCTTCTGTCGTTGGATCACAAAGCTCAGAGCAAACAGGGACCTTGGAGATCATCTCTTTCATTAGAACGTGAGTTTCTTGAAAGTAGGGACTGTCGGCTCAGATTCAGTCTAGCCCAGTAGATTGAATCTGGCCCGCTTGTGAAAACAGGCGTCACAAAGGGTGGGATGTCTTAAGACAACCCATTATGGTGAATCCTTAATAAACTTTCTCTTTTCCCTCGGTTGAGAAGGCTTGAGTCGAATTCTTTCGGCAGGACCCGGCATGTTGGTATTTTGGGGTCACGAGCACCCCTAGAAATATATGGTTCCCTACCTACCATCATTTTGCTTAGACCTCTTCATAAGGAGTTAGTAATGGAGCTCACAGAAGAATAAAGGAGAGGAGGAAGGGATTATTGTCTCTCATGAATAAACTGCCAGACCCTTGAGTATCATGGGTCCTGACTGTGGCATAACTAGGGCACTCTGCAAATTTAATGGGCTTGTTATAGGCCCAAAAGGTGTGACTGATTTGAATCATACAGATTCATAGATTTATTTGTAAGGGAGTTACTATTTAGTGATCCTCAAGCACTCTCGTGATAGCCGAAACAATTAATGAGCACTTCCTATAATGCAGATCACTGCCCCCAAAGACCTAGCAATAGCAGAAGTTTGTGGGTAAATAGGTCAGAACCCAGTCAATCAATCCATATTTGTTTAGCATCTCCTATGTTGTTGGGTGCTGTGTAAAACTGGGGATACAAAAGCAAAATTAGAAACAATAGCTCCCTTTGAGGAATTTATATTCAATCAGGGATGCACATATACATATATTTGATTTTTATATATACATACATGCATACGTGTATACATATACATACATGAATATGTATATGGATATATAAGTATTAAAAATAAAAGGTAATTTTTGGAGAGGAGGAAGTACTAATTGATGTGGGCCGCAAGAACTATATCATGGAGAAGGGGGCATTTGAATTGAGACTTGAAGAGCCAGGCATGAATCTTGGGCATGGAGGACAACCCTTGCAAAAGGCTAGAGAGAGGAGATGAAAATATGTCATCTGGGAGGAGCAATGGCCATTTTTAGCTGAACAATAAAGTATTTGGGGAGGTTTAATGTGTAACAAGACTGGAAGAATTAGGTTAGGGGCAGGCTATAAAGACTTTCAATGCCAAAAAGGGGAGTTTGTATTTGGTAACAGGGAGCCACTGACACTTCTAAGTAGACAAGTAACATGAACTGAGGTGAATTTTAGATTTAAAAAATGGTGTCAGCTATATGGAAAACAGATTAGAAAAGAGAGAGAGAGGGAGATTTGAGCCAGAGAAATAGAAGAGGAGATTATTGCTATTCCAGGCAAGAAGGGATGGGGTCTGAATTGGGTCAGTGGCTGGTAAGTAGAGAGGAGGGAATTCATGAAAGAAAAATAGAAAGGAGATTTGGGAGTTGATTGGGTATATGACATGAGGAGCAGTGAAGAGGCAAGGACAATACAAAGATAGTGAAACTGGGTGACTAAAAGGATGATGATAACCTTGGAAGAAACAGGGAAGGATAAAAGAGGGGTGGGCTTGAGGAGAAAAGATTATCAGTCTATTTGAATCATATTGGCTGGCCATCATGTTCTGCTCAATGTACACTCTAACAGAGAGTATCCTGCTAGTAATATGTATGTGTATATGTGTGTGTATATATATGTGTGTGTATATGTATATGCAAACATATAAGTATATGTGTATAAACTTATGCCTTCATATTACTGCGTGTATACACATACAAATATTATTTAGCTATGGATGCCACCTTTATTTTTAAGAATAAAACAAGCATAAAAAAAGAAAGTAGGGACTGTCTTTTGCTTTTATTTGTATCCCCAGGGCTCAGCACGGTGTCTGGCACTGAGTGTGTGCTTACAAAATGTCAATCGAATGACTAATAGGTCAAACGCTTCATGTTGTAGCTGAGAACATTGGGCCCCCAATGGTGGACTAGCTGGTGCCAAGGGCACCCTGGCAGGACGTAGCTGGCTCGAGGTCCTGACTCTCAATCCAGCATTCTTTCCATTGGCACCTTGTTCCCTCCTTCTCCTGAACAAGAGCTTTGCTCTCACCCAAGCCACTCCAAACTTCAGCATCCTGACCGATCACAAGCTGCATATGGGTTTGTGCTCTGACATATCTCCTTTCCATTCATCATTCTGAATGGTGCCTTTGACTCTCAATGTGTAGCAAGCTGCTCCTTGCTAGGAAAAGGTGGAAGCCCGTGGGAGCCTGGAGTTTAGGTCACAAACTTCCTACTTTCATGACTGGACTGTTTCCTCACCCCATAGTCCTGCTCCTGTAAGAACTTCTGAATACCGAACTGGGAGGGCTTAAGGTTCTTGCCTCATCCCCCAAACATTTAGCATCAAATATTTACTCAGTGAGTATCCCTTCACCAGCCACACCAGGGAATGAAAGAGGACCCTAATACAAAACTTATTAATCTGAAGAAAAATTAATGGAAACCTATTTGGGGTTGTAGTCTACAGGTCTTTGTTCCCAAATGAACTGAATGAAGACATGGGATGCTGATCACTTCCCGTTGGGCATGTTACCATAGATGCTCAGGGAGTCTCTGACTTGGAGCTCATTGCTGCTCTCAAAGGGGTAAGTGCCAACAGCTAGGATGTGAGTCCTAGAAGTTTGCAGCAGCCCAAAGATGGGACTTTGGTCCTTCTTTAGGTACATGAAGGAGTCTTGTTTCCTTGCAGTGGTTATCATACCTGTCGGTGTTCCAAGATCTGTATCGTGCTCTCAGAGGCCACATTTAGCAACTGCTGGGCCAGATTCCTACTGGCTCAGGTGCTGGATGGAAAGGGGTATGTTGAGATGGATGTTTGTGCTGTGAACTCAGAGCTTTGTGTCTGTTACCCAATGGGGTGAGCCCCTGGGACCACATTGATCTAAAGAATTTCTGGTCAACAATCGACTAAGAGTCACTAAGGCACACTACTCTAAAAGCAGAATCCAAGTCAAAATGCATAGGTGCCTATTTCCAATACTGCTCTGACTTAAATCATTCAGATAATCAAGAGCTTTATTTCCACTCACTGCGCCCCCCCCCATTTCCTTGGTATAGCACTTAGCTGGTACGGTGTAAAGATCACTAGAAGGGGAGTCACAAGAGCTTAGTTTGAATTCCAGCCCTAAGATTTTTAATTTACTTTTATTAACTGCTTCTAAAGCATATCTCTAAGAAAGAGAATCCCGTGCTGTGGTTTTTCTTTTCCCCCTCTGCTCTCATAGAAATGACCTTCAGAGAGAAAAGGAAAGTCCATATCCCCAGACCTTGAGAATCCTTCCCACTTCCCGGACCCTCTTGGTTACAAGCCCCGTGCCCTCTTTGACATCGATGACTACTCCGTGGGAGTGTGGCCTCTCACCTCTCTCTGTCCGTGAAACATTCCCGGCTCCGAACCTCTTTCTCTAGTCAAACCACAGAGATAAACATTGAAAAGGGAGGATAGTCTGGACTAAGGTGAGCTCCCCCAACAGCTGACGCAGGTCAAGGTTCCTTCTTCCCAGGGATTATTTGTAGGGAAGTCCTGATTGGATCAGTTGCCATGCCAACAATTCTGGAGAAACCTCTGTGGGTAAAATTGTCAGTGCTGGAACATATCAGAACCATATCAGAACCAGAACTAGACACTTAGGAACCCATGAAGGTTTATTGAGTTTGCTAGCAAGAGAGTCCCACCTACATGATCTGGAGACTCCCTGAAGGAACAAAAGGACAAGGCTTATATAGGCTCAATTTGCCAGGAGGTAAATTGGGTAGCCACAGCACACACAATGCCTGACCTGGAGTCAGGAAGACTCATCTTCCTGGGTTCAAATCTGGCCTCAGACGCTTCTAGCTGTGTGACTCTGGGCAAGTCACTTAATGCTGTTTACCCTAGTTTCCACACCTGTAAAATGAGCTGGAGAAGGGAATGGCAAACCACTGCAGTATCTCTGCCAAGAAAACCCCAAGTGGGGTCACAAAGAGTCAGATATGACCAAAAATGACTGGACAACAACAAAAATTGGGTAGTGGCCACCTCTGGATTGGATAAGGCTTGTTAGTGGGGTCTTACATATCCCATATCTTGGGACACGTAATGGGAAAGGCAAATGTTTGGATTGTTTCTCTTACCCCTTCTCTAATAGATAGGACCACTCTGGATACCTGCTCTTTCAGCAGAAAGGAAGGTCGAAAGCTAGGGCAGGGGCTGCAATAGAGACAGGGTCAGAGACAACATGGAGAAACTACAGACGAAGTAGAAATTGCTTCAGTTTTCTTGGCATTGCGGCAAATTCAATCTGTTATCAAGTTCTGTGGGTTTTCCTTTTGTAACATTTCTGATCTTCATCTCCTTCCCTCCAACACTGGCCCCGCTCTTGGGCTGGTGCTCATCGCCTCACGGCTGGGCTCCTGTGACAGCTTGCTAGTGAGTCTGCCTGCCACCAGTCTCTCCTCATCCCAGTCCATCTTCCACTGATTTATCCAAGTAATTTTCCTAAAGCAGAGGTCTGACCCTATCACTTCTCTAGCCAATAAACTCCACAGGTTCCCTATTGCTTCCAGGCTGAAATGCAAAATCCTCTATTTGTCTTTGAAAGCCTTTCAGATCTGACCTCCTACTACCTTTTCAAGTCTTCTTATAGCATGTTTTCCCCTTCCCCCTCTCCCACTTACTGTATGACCCTTTGATGCTGGCCTCTCTGCTGCCCTTGGCATAAGATGCTCTAGACTTATGCAGTGTCTGTGTAAGTCAGGAAACCTCACCTAATAATGGTGTGTGCGTGCTGACTGCTCCACTGACCAGCCATTCCCCCATCTTTCTCCCTCTCCTTGGGCCTCCCTGTTCCCTGAGACACAATAATATTGAAGAATATTATGTAAACTTCATTGATGAAGCAGTGGTGGGGTTTGAGCAGATTGACTCCAATTTTGAAAGAAGTTCCGCGGTGGGTAAAATGCCATCGCACAGCATCAGATGCTACGGAGAAATCTTTCATGAAAGGAAGAGTCAATCCAAGTGGCAAATTTCATGTTGTTTTATTAAGAAATTGCCACCCCAACCTTCAGCAGCCACCACCCCGATCAGTCAGCATCCATCAAC
This sequence comes from Trichosurus vulpecula, assembly GCF_011100635.1. NCBI lineage: Eukaryota > Metazoa > Chordata > Mammalia > Diprotodontia > Phalangeridae > Trichosurus > Trichosurus vulpecula. The sequence continues at coordinate 431,977,723 of NC_050575.1, read as the reverse complement.
ACTGAGGCAAGACCCTCACCAGCAGAAGGAATATGATTCACAAAAGGCTCGGATGATGGTTAGCAATTTTTAGCAATAAAGTATTTTTAAATTTAGGCATGTATATTGTTTCTTAAAGATATAATACTATCACACACTTAGCAGACTACAGTATAAACATACCTTTTATATGCATTGGGAAGACATAAGATTTGTGTGACTCACTTTGTGTGCTATTTGCTTTATTGTGGTGGGTCTGGAAACTGCAATATCTCTGATGTATGCTTGCATTGCACTGCCCACCCTGACCTGGGCCCTTGACTCTGACCCTTCTTACCCTGCCAGCCCTTTCAGGTCTCTATTTCTAGGCTCTTCTGTGGAGGTGTCCAAGATGCCTTCAGTCTATCACTCCTCCTGACTGTCCCTCAGAGAAAAGAAGGACAAAGGAAGTCTTCATCCTGAGCCACCAGGCATGTCTGTCGTACTCTGGCTCCCAGCGAGCTTTTTACCAGGCAGGTCTGTCTCACCTGTCTTACTCTGACACAGCTTTGGTACCTGTTTTCTTCTTAGGTATCTTGGGGGACCCTGCATAGTTCCTGATTCTCTCTGTTACCATCCTTCCTCCCATTTCTTTAAGGAATCTTAAGCAGATCTATCCAGAGAACTGAGTTTTCTACAGCAACAATCTCTACTACTTTTCCAGTAACAAAAATTCCTATATGAGGCTGAATGTTTCTGCAGCTCTCTTGCTTCCCACTTCACTGGAAGAGCAATCAGAGTTGTCCTCAGGAGTCCTAAAGATGGGAAGCAGAGATGTCAGTAAATTGTGCCCCCACAGGCAGCTTGCTGGCCCTCTCTGCTAGGCTGGCCTTAGATTCCAGGGACAGAGACAGAGGCTTCCCTTCAGCTAAGGGGTTTCTTGAGTGTTTTCATAATGAGTTGCTGAATTAGGGTCAGTCACTGAAGCTGAATGAGAGCTCACTCTATGTGAATTTTAGGAGGTTAAAATGAAAAAGGGATTTGATGAGTTTCTACTATGTTCTTCGATGCCCATAATTGGTGGCATGGGCTTTTCAAATGAGCGATTATATGGTAAATGGGCATCTAAAATGTAAGACATAGGCAAATGAGATTTATTAAAAGATATTCTGTAGTGCCTGTAAGGTCTTGAGAGGGACAAGAGAGGGGTGATGTGGTACTTCAAGTGTGCGTACAGATAGGGTCATGGCATGACAGCTGCTTCTCCTTTTGTGCAAGGGAATGCACCAGATGCATTACCCTTCATATCCTTGGCTTTACTTCTGAGAAACTTACACCAATATGGTGGTCCCAAGCTCATCCCAAGAACAAATGTGGCATCATTTGCTCTTCTCTTGAGCTTTTTATTTAAGTGGCCCAAGAAGGTTGTGGTCTGGGGGTGGAGGGAGGGAGTGGAGGTTGATGCTGAGGGAGATGAAGTCGCTCTGGAGTTCCTTACAGATGCAACAATTCAGAGTTGGCAGGACCAGCAAGTTTGGTGGTCCTTCCACAGAGTTTGGAGACTTTCCAGTATTGCATTACTAGATGGTTGGGGAATCAGTTCATCAAGATGTTACAAAATGATTGTGGTTCCTATTTTGCCTTCCTTCCCTCCAGACTCACAAAGTGTTAAAATAAGGAGCTGGAGCACAATCTATTATAGTTTAGCTGAACTCAAAAAATCAGGAGTAGCAATCATGGTCATGGACATTGCTACAGCAAAAATAGGCTAAAAATTGAATTAAAAATGATAAAGAGGGAAACTGCATTATGCCGAAAGACACTATAGACAATGAATCACTTTCAGTAGTTAACACGAGTGCAAGGAATGGCATAGCATCTAAATACTTAAAGGAAAAACTAAATGGATTGAAATGAGAAATAGAAAATGTAACTGTAAGAGTAGAGGCCCTCACTATGCCATTTTCAGACATAGACAATGCTTATGAAAAAATAAACAAGAAAGAAGTTAAAGAACAGAAAATAATTTTTAGAAAAGTTAGATATGATAGACCTCTAGTGACTATTGAATGGGAATAGAAAGACTTGTAAATATTTCTCTTAGTTGTATGTGGCACTTTATAATAATTGAACATTTATTAGGATACAAAATACCATAAAATGCAGAAAAGAAGAAATATTAAGCTCTTCCTTAATTGGTAATAACATTATATTCTGTAAATATAAATTCAAGAAAAAATTAATAATAGATTGGAGACTAAGTAATTTAATCCTGAAGAATTGGTTGATCAAAGAAGAAATCATAGAAACAACTGACAATTTCATTAAGGATAAAGACAGTAATGAGACAATATACCAATGTTTGGGGACCAGATGGATCTGGAAGTGAATTCTGTTAAAAAATAAAAGAAAAATGAATTTCAATATGATAACAAACTCTTTCCAAAGTAGATAAAGAAGGGATCCTACCAAATTCCTTTTATGATTCAAATATGGTTATGATATGTGGACTAGACAGAATCAAAACAGAGGGGGGAAAGCTGTAGACCAATGTCCCTAATGAATTTTGATACAAAAATTTTAAATAAAATATTCAGAAGAAGCTTATATATAGCAACATATAAAGAGAGAGAACCAAGTTAACTTTAAACTAGGAGTATAGTGTTGGTTCAATATTAGGATATTGATATAAGCATATATAGGCATAACTGACCACACTAATAAAAGACATAACAAAAATCATAAGATTCTATCAATAGATGCAGAAAAGGTTTTTGAAAAAATACATTTCCCATTTTTAAAAAAAACACTTGAAACCATAGGAATAAATGGATATTTCATTAATATGATAAGTAGAATTCATCTAAAACTGAGAGCCAAAATTGACTGGCGTGGATGTGATTATAGCTAAGATAGTCTATGAAGGATAAGTCAGGAAGCTGCTAGAATGAATGGAAATAGGGCTAAATGAGGCCTTTACAACAAGATCACAGATAAAGCAAGGATGTCTATCATCACCATTAACAACCCTTTTATTTGATATAGTGATAGAAATGCTAGCTATATTAATAAGATAAGAAAAACAAGAAATCAAAGGAAAAAGCTATGCAAAGAAGAATGAGAATTACTTTTTCACACAGATGGTTTGCTTAGAGAACACCAGAGTGTTAATTAAAAATTGAAATAATTAATAATCAGCAAAAGTTGTAAGATATAAAATAAATCCATATAAATCATCAGCATTTCAGTACATTATCAATTACAAATTTCAATGTATTATCAACATATCAGTATATTATTCTATGGAAAGATATAGAAAGAAAAGCTCTAACTAAAGAATGTACAAAATAGTTGGGAATCTATCTATAGAGACACACAAAATGTGTCTTGACTAGTATTTGCATTAGTTGCCACCTCACTGTACAAAATGGTGTAAACTTTGGAGCTGAGCTTCACTGCTCAGCTCCTGGGAATTATATGGATTTCTTACATACACATGGATACACTTATAGATTTGTTGTTTTTGTTATTCAACTGCTTTTCAGTTCTATCCAACTCTTCATGACCCCACTTGGGGTTTTCTTGGCAGAGATACTGGAGGGGTTGGCCATTTCCTTCTCCAGCTCATTTTGCAGATGAGGAAACTGAGGCAAACAAGGTTAAGTGATTTGACCAGGGTCACCCAGCTAGGAGGTGTCTGAGCATGGGTATGAACCTAGGAAGATGAATCTTTCTGACTCCAGGCACTCTACATACTGTGGCTACCCAATTTACCTCCCACCAAATTGAGCCTATATAAGCCTTGTCCTTTTGTTCCTTTAGGGAATCTCCACCTATATGGGTGGGACGTTCTTGCTAGCAAACTCAATAAACCTTTGCGGATTCCTAAATTTCTAGTCTGGTTCTGGCTCCGACATGTTCCAGCACTGACAATTTTGTTATCCACTGCACCCCCTAGCGACTCATACTTATAAATGCATACACCTAATTCACATACACACAGACCTATATGAACAGAGATGCAAGAACATGGAAAGGACCCTAGATCTGGAATTAGAGAGACTAGGTTGGAACCTGTGATCTTGGAAAATGCGTTTAGCCCCCAGGAGACACCAGACCAGACTACGTAAATCTTCGAGGAGGAAAGCAGGATTGGATGACGCTCTGGATTTTTTATAGAGACCCACGTTTGAGCAGTAGCTTCCTCAGCCCTGTCTAAGAGTAAATGAGCTGAGCAGAAAGAATCAGTAGCATAGGGACAATGGGAGAAAAGAGAAAGAAAAGTGGGATTGAGAAGGGAGAAATAAAGGAGGACCACTGGACCTAGAGGTATCTCAGGGCAAAAGAACCAGTTGTAGCCACCTTTTCCAGAACTGAGGCAAGTTCCAAGAAAAGGTCTTCTCTTTCCCCAGATTTCCCTCCAAGTGCCTCTCCATTATAAATATTCTGTTTGCTTCTTTGCTCAAATGTTTTTGGTAACCTGAATTTTATTTTTACCCTAAAGAGGCCAGTCAATTTAAGAAATAGTTATAAAGCACCTACTATGTGCCAGTGCTGTGTGCTGGGAATACAGATAAGAAAAAGAAAGATAGACCCTTCCCCTCAAGGAGCTTACAATCTAATAGAGGAAGAAAATACAAAAAAGGAAGCTGAAAAGGGGAGGCCTCGGGGCATTTCTTTTTTGTTCAATCATGTCTGACTCTTTATGATCCCATGGAACATAGCACTCAAGGCCCTTCCATCCTCCCCTATCTCCATGTTCATATTCATTGTTTCCAAGACACTGTCTCTTCATCTCATCCTCTGCCATCCCCTTCTTCTTCTGCCTTCAATCTTTCCCAGCATTAGTCTCTTCCAATGAGTCCTGTCTTCTCATTGTGGGGGCCAAAATATTTAAGCTTTAACTTCAGTATTTGACTTTCCAATGAATAGCCTGAAGTGATTTCTTTAAATATTGACTGATTTGATCTCCTTGCTGTCCAAGGGATTCTCCAAAGTCTTCTCCAGAACCACAATTCCAAAGCATCCATTCTTTGGTGCTCAGCTTTCCTTATAGTCTAACTCTCACAGCCATACATCGCTACTGGAAAAACATACTTTTGACTATATAGATCTTTGTCAGCAAGGAATGCCTCTGCTTTTTAGTATGCTGTCCAGATTTACCATAGCTTTCCTTCCAAGGAGCAAGTGTCTTTTAATTTCATGGCTGCAGTCTCCATCTGCAGTGATCTTTGAGCCTAATAAAATAAAATCTGACACTACTTCCATTTCTTCTCCCTCTATTTGCCAGGAAGTGATGGGACCAATTGCCAAGATTTTAATTTTTTTTTGATGTTAATCTTCAAGCCAGCTTTTACACTCTCCTCTTTTACCCACATCAAGAGGTTTCTTAACTCCTCTCCACTCTGCCATCAGAGTGGCATCATCTACGTATCTGAGATTGTTGGTATCTCTTTCAGCAACCTTAATTCCAGTTTTTGATTCATCCAGCCTGGCATTTTGCATGATGTACTCTGCATATAAGTTAAACAAATAAGGTGAATAAATACAGCCTTGTCAAATTTCTTTTCTAATGTCAAACCAATCAGTTGTTCCTTGTTTGGTTCTAACTGTTGCTTCTTGGTCCACATACAGGTTCCTCAGGAGCACACCATTTGGTGGAATCTAAACCAAGTAGAGCTACTGAAGGAAAATGGAGAATTACCTGCAAAGTTTTGAGTCTTCTATAAAGGAAGGCTTTGGGAAGAGTTTAGTACTTTACTTCCAGCCCTCCACTCTAATTGAGGTGTTGAATATCAAAAACTGAATCCATTGTATGGCGATGAGATTTCAGGTGATCAGCCCGTCCTGGAGAAGGCAGGATGTTCATGGAATTGAATCTAAGAAGAGCCACTGATGGAAAACAGAGAATTAGCGAAGGGTTAGTTAGAGATGCACCCGAATTTAAATTAAGGCAGAGGGGCAAGCCTCTGCCTAAATGTTAGAAATTTTCTTAACTGAGGGTTCTGAGCAGTTGTTATTGGACTCCCAGCTTTTTGCAGCAGAAGAATGGACCCTGTGGTCCAGAGGGAACATTATATAGCCTCAAGATTAAGCTCTTTTTTGTAACAGAATGGCCAGTTAAGCCTCCAGAGACAAGGCGGGGTATGAAGGATGGAGGTGTGGTTGTCAGCAGAGAGAAGCGTATCTACTAGCATGGCACCGATTCTTGCTTTTGGGTCATCGATGCAGGGCAAACAGCTAAATGCTAGGGGACGATAACCAGCGTGAACTCTGAAACACACCCAATGTTCTGTGATACCCTAATAAACAAGCCTTATTCAGTGGTATTGATGTGGATATGGATGGTGCCCTAAGGGTTAAAAAGAGTATTAAGGGTTGCTTTTCCAATACTTCGTGAAGCTTATTCTGTAACCTGAAGGCATCCTAAAGTCCTTTCCCCCTTGTCTTGAAACTGAACCAAAAGAATTGCATTTGTGTCCCTTATCCTGTGTTCCCCTGTCTTTTAATTTTCTTTTTTTTTTGAGGGGGGAAGACAGGGCAATTGGGGTTAAGGGATCCTTTAATTTTCAACCTGTGTCCTCCTGCCCTGTCCTAAAATCCTTAAACCATAAAGAATTCTTTTTGTCTCCTTCATTCCATGTTATAAAATCCCTTCTTGTCCTGTCTTTAATCTTTAACCTCTATAAAACCTCCCAAACTATATCATCATTCTGCAACCTCTATATCGGGGTCTCACTGCCTTTCTTGCTAAGAAGATCCATGTTGCTTCACTTAATAAAGCTCCCAGTGGTTACAGAGAAGGTCTAGGTGAATTTTTTCACACTTCACGCTCCCAAAATCTGACCTCAATATTATCATACTGACAAAAACAGATTAAGTAAAAAATGCAAACGGATTAAAGAAGCAATGTTTCTTCTTCCCTTCTAACTAAAAAACACGGACCTGGAAATGTTGACTAGTATAAAACACATTTTTCTGTTTTCCAAATGAGTTGTCTAGGGGTCTGCCACCATTATCTGGGGGTGGCTATGATACTTCCTCCCACCTAGTATGCTAAATAAAACTCTCTCCTGCCCTTTGTAGATTTTCTATAGAACTTGTGGCCTAAAATACCATCTTCATTGTGAAGCTCCTTTATGTCTTGTCACCATCATCTTTCAAATGCCTTATTAGTTCAGTTTCATAAGATTATATATTTGCCCTCTCCCTCCATACCCCCTTCAATGCAGCATTTGTGCATGCTCTCTCTTAAAATGAAAATGAAATTCATGAAAGAGTCGGACCAAGCTGAGTCCAGCTTTAAATCTATGATCCTAGGGGTTAAATTACTTCCCTCTCCCTCCCAAAAGACCCCCAGGGGTTCTCTCCTTCTGATCCTATGGCTCTTTGGTTGCAGATTTTTGGCATAAAAATGAATGCCAGAGGTCAGATAGCAGATGTGCAAAGTGCATTTTGAGGGGTTCAATGCCTTCAAGACAAACCTGAGGCTGAAAATCAATGCGTATTGCACCAGTTACCATGACTGGCACCCTTGATCCTAACCCTCAACCCACCAACCCTTCCAGGTCTCTGTTTCTAGGCTCCCCTTCAGAGGTGTCCAAGATGCCTGCAATCTATCACTTCTCCTGACTGTCCCTCAGAGAGAAGAACAAGGAAAGTCCCTCCATCTTGAGCTACCAGGCACCCTCCCTGTCTGTCCCACCCTGGCTCCCAGAGAGCTTCTCTCCAGGCAGGCATAGATGGACCCTTCTCAATCTCATCTAGCTTTGGTCCCCTCTTCTTCCCAGTTCTCAGGGGCTCAGAAGGCAGGTCTCTGCCCTTGTCCTCCTCATTCTTTATCCTCCCCCTCCCCACCCATATCCTCATGAAGAGATATCTAGAGAATTGGGTTTTTTACAGCAGAAAACACTTTTACCAGTAACAAAAAGTCCTGGGAAGAGGCTGAGCAGTTTTGTACGTCCCTCATCCCCACCCCAAACTCCATGATGTCATTGAAGGGGCAGGTCAGTGTTGTCCTTAGGGTCTCTAAAGGTGGGGAAGTAAATGTGCATCCTTCGGAAAGTCCCTTTCGCTCTCTGCCAGACTGGCCTTGGATTCCAGGGAACAGAGACAGAGGCTCCCCTTTAGTGGAAAGGTTTGTTGGTTGTTTTCATAATGAGTTGTTGAATTAGGGCTACCCACAGTAGCAAGTTGGATGAAGGCTCATTCTGTGTGAGTTCTAGGAGTTTAAAATGAGATGGAGACTTAGCCCTAATGGAAGATAAGGTCTTCGAAGGCAGTAGCTAAAAGCATTGGGGCCCTTGAGTTCACCCCTGCACTGATAGAACTTGGTGTTCAGAGAAAACACTGATAATAATTAATAATAATAGTCATTTGTATAGTGCTTTAAGGTTTGCAAAGCACTTCATATATCATCTCTTTAGATTCTCACAATGTCCCTCAGGTGGGTGCTATTATCACCCCCATTTTACAGGTGAAGAAACTGAGGCAGACTAAAGATAAGCAATTTGCCCAGGGTCACACAGCTAATGTCTGTGGCTGGATTTGAACTCAGCTCCTTCTGACTCCAGATTTACTTTCTAGCTACCTCCTAGTTGGACTCCCTGATGACCAGGAGGAAAGAAGCAAGGTCGAGTTGGGAAGTGGGGGCCAAGGAGGGCCCTACCACTAGGGGCAGTTGGGTTGTTGGGGCCAGGAGGTGGCCTGTGCGGAGAGGAGTCAGATCAAGATGTAGTGGGGAAGAGGAAACTGCACATTGGTAACCTTTTGAGTGGTGGAGAAACCTGTGGAGACCAGCTCAGCCTGCAGGGAACTGCCTAGATTGGGGTGGGGGGGATTTTTAATGGAGGAATGTCCCTCTCTTTCTTACTACTTCAACTATAGAGGTCGCAAGGGAATGGGGCAGCAAGCTATGGAAAATACCAGTGGGGAACCTTGTACATTAACAAACAGCGATAATGATTGACACTTGACATTACAGCTAGTTGAGATTCCATAGACCCTTTGCCACGGTTTTTGTTGTTCGGACATTTCAGTCACATGCTACTCTTTGTGACTCCCTTTGGGGTTTTCTTGACAAAGATACTGGAGTGGCTTGCCAGTTCCTCCTGCAGCTCATTTTATGGATGAGGAAACTGAGGCAAACAGGGTTGAGTGACTTGTGCAGAATCACACAGCTAGAAAGTGTCTGAGGCTGGATTTGAACTCAGGTCTCCATGACTCCAGGCCCAGTACTCTATTCTCTGGACCACCTAGCTGCCCTGGTTTTCACAGGTCCTTAAAATATTTCCCCCCATTGAGTGGGAGCACACTTTCTGGAAAGAGGACCATTGAGACATCCTCAGGTACCAGGTTCCTTTACAAGTTGACACACTTTGTGGGAGAGAAGGCACTGGAAGTCAAGAGATAGGGATTTTAGTTTCTGGCTTATATCGTTCCTTCTTGACCCCAGGCATTGTTATTGTACCTCTGGGGTCTTCGGTCTCTTCATCTGTAAAGTTAGAGGTCCAGGGCTGGACTAGATAGACGGTCTTAATAATCCCTTTGAGCGCTAACACCGCATGTTTCTGAGGAGGGCTTAGTGTGGGCTGGAGTGGCCGGGGAAGCTTCCTGGAGGAGGATGGACTTTATGGAGAGGAGAAGGAAGGGTGTCCCAGGCAGGGGAAGAGCAAAAACAGAGATGCAGAGGTCTGCATCTTGGGGCGCACAATCTTTGCTCACACACCAAAGAGACAGACTCTACTGGGGTTTTAGGCAGGGTGGGGGATGAGGATGCAGGTGGTGTAGGAGGAGAAGGTGTTTCCGTAATTTATAGGTCAGTTGCTTAAAATGTCTACTTGACACTTCAAACCATATTTCTCAGGAACTCACTGTAACAAAGGGCAAAAAAAAGAAACTAGAAAAGATTTGCATAAAGGACCAAAAGGGACCACGAGCAACCAAGGTGAAGGAGGAAGACAAAAGAAAAACAAGTAATTCTCACGGCATCTGGCAACTAGCCCACTCCGCCCCACAACCAGTCTCCCAGAGGCCAGCAATGTGTTCTTACACAGAACCCCTGGACGTAGAGCTGGAGGGAACTTTGACAGCATCGATGCCAGGGACTGCTAAGCTCCCTTGTGTCTCTGACCCCTTGGGCAGCAGTCTGGTGAAGGCCATGGACACCTCCTCAGGAGAATGTTATCAAATGCATGAAATGACAGATGTATGATTACCGAGGAAACCATTATATTGAAATACAGTTATCAATTAAAAATATTCATGTACTCCAGATTAAGAACCTTTGGTATAATCTGACCTCCTCATTTTAAAGCAGGAGAATCTGAGGCTGAGAATTGGCTTGTCCCAGATCTGAACCACTAGGAAATGTCAAAGCCAAGGCACAAACCTACATCTTGTGTGTCTTTGGATACATGCCCCTCATGCTTTCTCCAAAAGAAAAGGGAAATGTGAAGAAAGGAAAGGGTGATGGATGGATGAGAAAGTGATCAAGAGAAGAGAACATAGAGATTCTGGTGAGAGGAAGGATGAAGGGGAGAGTCCCAGTCATGGCATCAGACTTTGGGTTACCACTTCAGGCGGTAATCATATAATAGTAATATAAGATTGGTCAATCAAGGAAATCCCTTCATTAGAGTCTTCTGAATACTTTGTGGTTTCTGACTCTGTTTATGGGCTACTTTGAGTTTTTTTGCATTTTATGAATTTTCTGTGGGGTAAAATCAAGGCTGTCCCATATACTTTTTAACCTTAGTGCTTCTGTGGCATCTGGGGACCCCTTTCATTTACATCTGTAATAACCTAGAATGAAATATTTTACCAGAGTAAACTCCATTTGGGGGCAACAGGCCAAAGAGAATAATGCTTTTGGGCCAGCTCCTGACCTTGGAGTCAATCCACATGAACCAGGAATCTTGGCATAGTAGTGGAGGGGGTAGAGTTTAGGGATGGAGCATAGGACACTAAAAACAATAAAAAACAATCAGATTTCTATAGGACTTTAAGGTTTTCAAAGTGTATTCCTCACAACAGCTGTGTGATGTGGCTCAATGGAAACATTGTGATGTCCATTTTATTGACAGTGAAGCCAAGGCTCTGAGAGTCAAAGTGTTTTGTCTCTGATGACACAGCTTTTAAATGTTTAAAGTCTTGACCTCTGCCCATTGTAGAATTGATTTTTTCCCTCAGTCACGGGGTTGGGGAATAATTTTTCTGATCTGAACAAGAAATGTCCAATATAACTGCTGTGGTGTAGATATGGTTAGGAAAGCATTTGCTTTTGTTTATGTTTGAATATTCTGTGGATCTGTGACAGTTGACTTGGGTGGACCTATGTAGACCACAGCCCCCAAATGTTGGTAGTTGGCCTTTGAAAGTTTCTGTGGCCAACCTGGCCTAAGCCTCTGGTCCATGGGGAGAGAGGACAAACAGCCTGTTGCTGGACCCAGATTTCATGGAAGCCTTTCCCATCTTGGGAGGGGCATAGAGCCTGTGTCCCTGGGTGGGACTACAAGAATCCAGGGCTTCCATTGAGACATCTGAAGAGGACTTCAGCATGGACATTCATTACAATGTCATAAAATTTTTACCCTGGCCTAAAATCCCCATCATGAGGTCATTTCTCTGAGTTAGACAAAAGGGTAGAGTATTATTTCTGTAAAGCCCCCTCTGAGATGCGCATCCTAGGACCATAGATCTGACATGTAAAGGGACCACAGAGGCCACCTTGTCTAATAGCTTTATTTTACAGATGAGGAAAACAAAGTTCACCTGGGGTTTGGCCACTGCTGCAAACATCTTGTAGCTTCCCACCTTAATCACTTATTCTGATAACTAGGTCCCAAGTCCAGCTGTGTTTGTATTGCTTTTTATGAGGGATGCCAAAGCTCTCTACAATTTGGTTTCGTGGGACACAGCCTCTGCTGTTTCACCCTAGTTCTAGCCATTGTCGAACATGGGCTGAGACATGCTTTACTTCTTGTTTCCTGAGTGCTCAAGGCCTCACATGGACTCTTCCACAGGATGGGTGTGGGCTCACTGAGGTCCTTGGCTATTTTGAACAAATTGCCTCCTCTGGTCTCAGAAGCTGAAGCATCATAAATGTCCCAGAGCCATAGTTCTATAAGGCCTCCCCTGAACCTGAACAGCTCTGTCCCTGGGGACCCCACCAGAGACATCTATGCTCCAGTGACCATGCTTTGTAGCTGGCCCCTCTAGGTCTAAGATTCACTTACTGCTGTTCTGGCTGGGCGCCAATGAGAAGAAAGGGCAATGAGCAGGGTTTATAGACGTGCCACCTGCCTCAGAACCCAGTACCTCAGGAGAGAGCGCGCAAGATGAACATTGATGACTATGAGAACGTCAGCCTAGGGAAGCCGTCACCTTGGCCACTTGGTGAGTTTCTCCCAGATCCTACTTTTCCCGTGGGTCTTTTTTTCTTTCCCTTATCTTCCAACTCTTCCGAGGAACTTGTGGACTCAGGGAGCCATTCTATGCTCTAAGCTGGGGTCTCTGGGAGCATTTGTGGGAAGGATTTGGGGAGGGGATCAGCCTTTGAGGATGACCCCTTTGGGAATCTGAGCATCTGCTTTTCCTGCAGGAAATATTTGGTTCATCTTAGCTCCTATCCAAGATGGGGCTGCTCGAAGTAGTGGGTGTCTATGCACAGAGAGGGATGAACTGATCCTCTCTGGACTGTTTGGATGGGACCTAGGGGTCAGGTCAGCTCTTGCAGGTACATGGGGCGAGCTCAGCACAAGGAAGTTGTAAATACCACTGGCTCTTTCAGAAAATCTCCCATCTGCCCTGTACCTTTCTCATTTGTACGTAGTGGTTTGTATTTCATCTCTCTCGTTAGAACATGAGCTCCTTGAGGGCAGACACCATTTTTTTTTGGTTTCTTTGTTTGCCTTTCCAGCACTTGCCACAGTGCCTGGCACATAGTAGGTGCTTCATAGATGCTTGTTGACTGGATTTGATGGTGAACTCTCTCCCTCCCAGGACAGTTTCTCAGGGTAGAGCCACATCCAACCCACAGGACTGCACGGATGGCCCAGGTGGCCCTGGTTCTCCTGACTCTGGCCTTGTTGGCCTCCCTCGCTGCTATCATCATTCTTTGTAAGTTCCTGGGTGGTCTTTGGCTTCACATCTGTGCTGCGTTCTCACCCTTGCCATGCACTGGGGTCATTATTGCTTCGTTGAGTTCTAAGACATCTGGAATAATTCTCTTGGCCCATCTCCCTGTCTCCAGAAAAGACTCTATAGAAACCATTCTAGATGAGAAAAACGGATAATAATGATACAGGCGGGCCCCAATTAGTGCAAACAAGGAAGCCCACCTGGCTGCCTGGCCATTTAAGGTTAGCAAAGTGCTTTGCATACATTATCAGAACAGTGTGGAGGGTGCTATAATTATGCTCCATTGACAGCTGAGAGAGTTTACATGACTTTTCCAGGGTGACACCATTAACAGACATACTAAGTGTCTGAGGCTGGATTTGAACTCAGGTCTTCCTGTCTCAAAATATAGTGTTCTCACTCCAACTCTATCTTGCTTCTTCTATGTGTCTAGAACAGTGCCTGGTACTAACTGGCACTTAATAAATGCTGATTGATCAAAGAGTGCTGGGTTTGGAGTCAGAAGACTTGGCTTTACTAATTACTACCTGTAGGATTTTGGGCAAAGGCATGTATCCTCTCTGGGTCTTATTTTCCTTATTCATAAAATGAGAGGTTTGAGTTAGATAAAAGAATGATGAGGCATTTATAGGGCAGCTAGGTGGCATCATAATGTATAGAGTACTGGGTTTGGAGTCAGGAAGACTCATCTTCCTGGGTTCAAATCCAGCCTTAGACACTTACCAGCTGTGTGACCCTGGGCAAGTCACTTCACCCTGTTTACCTCAGTTTCTTCATTTGCAAAATGAGCTGGAAAAGGAAATGGCCAACCACTCCAGTATCTTTGCCAAGAGAACCCCATATGGGGTCACAAGTTAGACATGACTGAAATGACTCAATATCAACAAAAGACATTTATCAAGTCCTTACCTTGTATAAAGCACTGTGCTAATACCTTTGGGGATACAAATATATAAGCAAAGACAGCCCCTGTTCTCAAGAAGCTTAAATTCTAATAGGTAGTGATCATGTGTATAGGGGAATGACAGCCAGGGAGGCAAGTGTAGGCTTGGAAGTCATAGGGATGACCTTTGATGTAGTTTCTACTCTAAATTTATGGTTCTAAACAGAATATTTCATAGTTTTGAAGATTTGGTTGCCAGGCAACCCATTCCAGTGGGTTTTATCCTCTGTACTCTACTCCCATTACTTTTATACTGTTTTCAGAAAGAATCGTTGTTTTTGGTGGGGGTGGGGAGAGGAGGCAGGAACTGGAGCTGTGCTTTCATCAGGGTGAGAACTCCCAGTGTGGAAACTTCTTCCACTAGTGCAGCCTGTAACAGTTTTTGAGGGTAGTCTGGCAAGCTGAGAAGCTAAGTGAGCTGCCCAGGGTCACACAGCCTGTATGTGTCAGATGTGGAACCCTTGCCCAAGACATCCTGCCTTCAAGGCTGACTCTCTATCCACTCTGCTATGCTGTCTTTCTATTAGGTTGGGCTAGGCAATTTCCTTTTGTGAAGAGAATGAAGAGAAAAAAGGAAGCCAACATATCCAGGTCAAGCAGGCCATAAGTAGAAAATCTGGTTTCAATAACCGTCTCTCCTCCTTTGGGGTCAGACTCTTTTCACCTGCTAAAGTCTAGACCTTGGCAGACTTGTTCAGGAAGGACATGCAGTGATGCGGCCCAATCACTCCCATGCCCAATTTTCAGGATTTCAGTGTTTTTTTGTTTCCTCTTAGGCAACCTGGCCTGGAAAGTGGCTATTGACTCGGCAGACTTAGCTTTGGCATCATTATACCTCATTGGTACAGATCTGATCTTGGAGGTTTTTATGAGCCAGGGCTACAGGACAGAAAACAGAAAATCAGAACTGGGGACTGAAGAGAGTAGAGACAGGGCAAGGGACCCAACCAAGGTCTCTTGGCTTAAAGCTTTCCTTCTTTTATCAGGGAGGATGAGGCATGGCCCCTCCCAACTAAAGTAACCAAAGGGCTCCTGAGTGAGCCAAATACCCCAAGATTCCCAATGGTCTCTCTAATTATATTTGTGTCTCCTTGAAATCTGACACGACCCAGCCTTAACTTTTCAATCTATTAGATTTCCAGGTAGAGGCATGCACAGGAAGTGAGAAGGCCCAGCGGAAGGCCTACCTGGATAATATTACCACCTTGACTTCAGAGATGCAGATGTTAAGAAGTCATTTGGAAAACCCTAGGGTTCAGGTGTTAGAGACCAAGAAGACTAGGAGTGGCTTGGAAGATGTCACAGCATCTAGTGCTGTCACAGAAGGGCTAAGAGGTTATTTGGAGACCATTACTGTCCTCCCTGTCAGCACCCATCAGGTACAGACCAGGGCCTCTGGAGTGACCCCTGGGACACCAGAAGGCCACGTGGAGGAGGACCTAAAGCTCGGGAGGGTCACCGAACCACCTGGAGGTCCCATCAAGGAAGCCCTGGAATTGGGAGGAATCCCTGAGACACCCGGCATCCATGTGGAGAAGGTCTTAGCAAGTGCTGACATTCTAGCAGATGTGAAAATGTTAAAAGACCTTCTAGAGACTGTTAATGCCTCCTACATGGCCGTGAGAGATGAGTATAGTATGTTCGTGGGGTCCTGGGGGATTGGGGAGGTTTTTTCTACATTTTCAGCATTTCAGCTCATAACAACAGCTGATATTTCATAATGGTTAAAGGCTCACAAAGGGCTTTTAAAAAGTCATCTTACTTTCGTAAACCTTAATAGGCATGACTAATATGAGAATCATAGATTTCAAGCTGTAAAGGACCATGGAAGCCACCTAGTCATGGGCAGAGTGCTGGGTTTGCTGTCAGGGAGACTCCTGAGTTCGAATCTTGCCTCAGATACTTTCAAGCTGGGTGATTCTGGGCTAGTCACTTAACTAGCTCAGGCTTAGCTTCCTCATTTATATGATGGGAATAATAATAAGATCTCCCTGAAGGATTATTGTGAAGTTCAGATGAGATAACATGCCAAATGCTTCGTAAACTTTAGAGTGCAATAGAAACTATCACCACCACCACGACCACCATCGCCACCACCACCACCACCACCACCATCATCATCACAATTACCACCACCATCATCACCACCACCATCATCATCATCATCACCAGCACCACCACCACCACCATCACCACTACCACCACCACCATCGTCATCACCACCACCACCACCACCATCACCACCACCACCACCACCACCACCACCACCATCACCACCACCACCATCACCACCACCAGCATCACCAGCACCACCACCACCACCATCACCACCACCACCACCACCACCATCGTCATCACCACCTCTACCACCATCATTACCAGCACCACCACCACCATCATCATAATCATCACCACCACCACCACCATCATCATCACCACCACCACCACCTAGGAGTGAATCAAGGCTAATAGAGTGCAGTGACTTTTCCAAGATCATGCAATCAGCAGTCAATATTTAAACTCAGGTCCTTTATAGATCATTCAACAGAAACTACTCACTCCAAAGTGACCAATGATGTCTTAATTGCCAAATCTAATGGCCTTTTAAAAACAATCCTCCTCCTTCCTGACTTCTCTTTGACACTGCTGATCACCCTCTTCTCTTGGATACTCTCTTCTCTCTAGGTTTCTGTGACACTGCTTTTTTGAGATTCTCCTCCTACCTGTCTGATTGTGCCTTCCCAGTCTCCTCTGCTCTATCTTCATCCAGATCATGCCCACTAACTGTAGATGTGTCCCCCAAGGCTCTGTCTTGGGCTCTGTTCTCTCCTCCCTCTGGTAATCGCTGGTATCTCCCTTGATCGACTCATCCACTCCCATGGATTCCATTAACATCTCTATTCAGGAGATGATCAGATCTGTTGATCCTGTCCAAGTCTCTATCCTGACCTCCATTCTCACATTTTTAAACTGCCTATTGAACAACTGAAACTGGATTCTTGAGCCATAGACATGTTAAACTCTGTCTGTCCAAAACCAAATTCATCGTCCATGTATCCTCCATGCCTGGCATGGTGATTGGCATGTGTAAAATTGAAAATTGACTTTAATTCCTTTTTTTAGACTTAATCAAGCTGGCATGGGTTTAATATTCTCCCACTCTGTGTAAGCCCAAACTCTTTACTTTTGTAAGCTCACACTACAGAGAAACCTGCGCAAAGGCCAAACTTTTGTCTTTTGTTCAGTGTTGTAGTCTTGTCTGACTCTTCTTAACCCCATTTGGGGTTTTCTTGGCAAAGATACTGGAGTGGTTCATCATTTCCTTCTCCAGCTCATTTTGCAGATGAGAAAACTGAAACAAACAGGATGAAGTGACTTGCCCAGGGCTTACCCACCCAGCAAGTGTCTGAGGCTGCATTTGAACTCAGGAAGATGAGTCTCCCTAATTCCAAATCCAGCACTCTATCCACTGTGCCATCCACCACAGACTTAACTCAAATTCAAATTGATTCGATCAAAGCCTTTGCAGACTATACTCATGTCAGCAGACCAATCCTGTCACCTGAGGATTATTTCCACCTCTCAGCAAGGATGAAATGGGGAGTAGTTGAGATGATACTTAAGCTACCTCCTCATTTAAATGCCCATGGATTGAGATTGTCCTGATGTAATGTCAGGTTAATCAGAGAAAGACACACAGTGCTTGAGATTGTGCTTTGTTGTCTTGTTAATTGTTATAAAAGACCCTGTTGGCCTTCACTCAGGGTCTTTGGTCACTGAGAAAGGTAGGTCATTGATCCAATTTATTGGTTATTGCTAGCCTAATAAATTAATCATGCTCAGAACCTTGTCTCTCAGTTTACCTTGATTTCACTTGTGACACACATCCTAGGTGCTTAATAAATATTTGGTTGATTGACATGATAGAGATCATAAGGTATATGGAAGGCTGTCATAGGGAAGAGGGATTAGACTCGTTCAGCCCTACTATGTGCCAAGCACTGTGCTAAGAGCTGAAGGTATAAAGAAAGGCAGTTCAAAATCCAGGGGAGGAGACAATATGCAAACAACTATGATACTTATGGCTAAATGGGAGATAATCAACAAAGGAAAAACATTAACATTACAGAGCTTATAATTCAATTGGGGCGGAGGAACAGAAAAATTTAGAGCTACTGTTAGGCTCTAATTTGAATCCAGGTTCCTCCCAATGTTAAGTCTGTTGCTCTCACCATCACACTACCCTGCCTCATCATTAGGGGAAAGGTCTGGAACGTGGCACCCTTACTGGTTTGTTACTGCTAAAAACTTGACCTCCTTTCTAGAGAAATACATAGTTTTTTTCTGCAGGAACCACTGAGCCCAAGAGTTTGTGGATCTAGCTGAGCCTACCCCTTTTAGCAACATTTATTAAATGCTTATTATGTGCCAGGCATTACGTTAAGCTACTTTTCCCTATCACTTCCCTGCCAGAGATCTCGCTTGTCTCCTACTGTAACCAAATCTCATCCAATGGATAGTGCAACATCCATATTCCTGGGGATGTGTAGGGCCAGCGAAGGCAAGGCTAGCACCCTTCTCCACCACTGGTGGTCATGTTCTTCTAGGTCTTTGATTTCTCTGCTCTTTCTTCTCCACAGGAACCATACTAACCCTCCTCTCCAAGGGCTGGAAGTTCTACAATGGAAACCTCTATTATTTTTCCCAAAAGAGTACATCCTGGAATGAGGCTGAAAAGTTCTGTGTATCATGGGGGTCTCATCTGACATCCGTGGCCTCAGAGGAAGAACAGGTTGGTGCTTCTAACCCCAATTCACAGCAAAGCTTGGGAGAATGGGGGTTGGGGAGGAGGAATCATACTTCCCTATTGGGGCAGGGCTTGCCTAATGCTAGGGGAGGGCAACTCAAACAGTGAAGATCCTTGAGCCATATGAGAATTTGTTGGAGGAACTGGTCATGCTTAGTCTGGAGAAGAGAGGAGTTGGTGGGGGATTGCCCAGTCTGACTCTCATGCCTAGAATGCATTCTCTCATCTCTGCTTCCAAAAACCCTTGATTTCCTTCAAAACTCAGCTCAAGAACCTCCTTGTACTCGAAACCATTCATGTTCTCTATCTGCTCACGTCCCCCTCAAAATAATCTTGGATTGATTTCTTTTATACTTATAGGAATACTTGTTGCTTCCCCCAACAGGGTATAAACTCCTCAAAGAGTTATTGCCCTTTGCATCTCCAGTGCCTAGCACATGCCTGGCACATAGTAGGGGCTTGTTCATTGACTGATCGATAGGTATGATCACTCTCTTCAGATATTTGAAAGGCTCCTTGTGGAAGAGGCATCAGCCTTGTTCTTCTTGGCCCCAGAAGGCAGAACTAGAGCCAGTGGGTGGAAGGTGTAGACAGGCCAATCTATGCTAGATGTCCAGGATAACCTCCCAACAATTGGAGCTGCCCCAGAGTGAAGAGGGCTGTCCCTGCTTAATGCCAAATGAGACAAGACATGTCAAGTCCTTTGCAAATGTTAACATACTATATACATGCTAGTTGTGGTGTTGTTGGTGTGGTTTTCCTCACTGGAGACCTTGATATTGAGGTTGGATGACCACTCATCAGTAAAGTCAGAGAGGATTCTTGGGTTGGACTGGATGGTCACCAAACCCTGAGATGTTGCGTCTCTGACATTTACTGAGGGAAGGGCTCAACGTTATTTTGAAGGGGCTTCCTCTATGATAAAGACGTGATGCGGCCAGAGAGACCACCAGGAAGCCCCTCATCCTGAAGGAAGTCTATGGTTGTTTAATATAGTCCATATCCCACACCTGTTCTGCTTCCCTAGAGAAGTGGTCTCCAAAGCTTTTTTGGTTGTGTACTCTTATCAGTAAGACACTATTGATTGTGTATCCTCAGTGAACACATATTTATTTACATATCAATTCCAGATTCTTACCAGTAAGTACACAGTGAGTAGGCTGAAGTAATTAAGTGGTGCAATGGATAGAACACCAGGTCTGGAGTCGGGTAGATCTGAGTTCAAGTGCAGTATCTGATACTTCCTAGCTGTGTGACCCTGGGCAAGTCACTTAACCCCTACCTGCCTTACTTTCTTCATCTGTAAAGTGGGGATCACAATAACACCCACCTCCTAAGGTTGTTGTGAGGATCAAATGAAATATTTGTTAAGCTCTTAGTATAGTGCCTAGCACATAGTAGGCACTTCATGAATGCTTTTCCTTTTCTCATTATATTATTATTACTTATATATTACATATATGATGAAGCATGCACAGAAAGAGAAGTTTTAAAGGAATGTAAGCAAGGAGAAATAAGTATTTTAAGCAAATTTTGTTTATGAATAAAGCACAGTTCTCAGTGGATGCTGGCAGTGGAACTAGAGCAGCAGAGTGTTTAAGAAGCATGAATGAATGAATGGATTCCATTATTTTCATTCATTCATTCATTCATTCACTCACTCATTCATTCATTCATTTGCTCATTCACTCACTCAAGGAGAGTGGAAGAGCCCAAGTACCCCAAACAGCTGGCTGT
The DNA here is from genome assembly GCF_011100635.1 of Trichosurus vulpecula. Classification (NCBI taxonomy): domain Eukaryota; kingdom Metazoa; phylum Chordata; class Mammalia; order Diprotodontia; family Phalangeridae; genus Trichosurus; species Trichosurus vulpecula. The sequence goes on along the minus strand of NC_050575.1, from coordinate 431,957,138 downwards.
ACTATTTTACTCAGTTCTAACCTTTTGATGTTTGTATCCCATTTTTGTGCACTCACTGGGGTACATGCATGCCACCTTGGAGACCATTGCCCACCCCGTAGGTGACTCCATATGCCTCTGCCCTGTCCCCAGCATCAACCCCCATCAGTGATGTCTGCCTTCACCTCCTTTGTGGTCATTGTGTTCTAGGAGTTCCTTATCAGGAGAGCCAAGGGCATGCCATATTGGATTGGCCTGACCAGCCTGGGTACTCAAGGCAGCTGGCATTGGGTTGATGGGACTCCCTACAAGACTGACAGCAGAAGGTGAGTCCATAGCTGCCATTCTTCTGGACACATCCTTGCCTACACAAGCTCGGAGAGATCTCGAAAGCTTTCCTTGGGGTAAAGCCTGAAGAAAGATGAGGCTTACCTGACACATTCTCCTCTCAGACTCATTGTCTCTGCAGCCTCCTGGAGCATTCACGCGCTCTCTTACCTCTTCCTCAGCCATCAGATATGAACATGACCCTCTCCCTCGAGGTTGTGGCTTTGCTTGCCTCCCACAGATCTCTGGCATTGCCACAAATCCCATGCTCCTGTTGCCTTCTCTTCTCTCTATTCACGGAGCCACTGCCCTTGTATGGGCTCTCCTCACCTCTCACCTGGTCCTCATAGGTCTTCCTGACTCCACTTTCTCCCCATCTATTCTTTAGGAGGTTGCCAAATGAAGTAAGTACAATGCTTTAAAAAGTAAGAACATTTGCCTATTTTTCTGTGGTGAATACAGCCCCCTTGAGGGCAGAGAGCAATTTTATTAATCCTAAATTACAGTTCTATCCACCAACACCTGATAATGGGGGACCTGAACCCATCAGGGGCAGGCAGGTACTTACTTATCTTGGGGGTCAAACTCCAATCAGCCAACTTCATTCCATCTTTTCAGATCCCTCTCCTTAGCTGAGAAAAACAGAAGGAAAATCTAAATTGAGCAGATCTGTCTTCTTGCCTCAACTGTCACTGGTTTGTCTACCCCACACAGTTCCCCTCTCCTTCCCAATATAGCTAAAGACCCCTTTTGATTGTCCAAGCTTCCCTTCACTCCAAGATTTAGCACCCCCTGACAGTCTCCTTCATAGACCATGCCTGGCCTTTGTAGTGACTCTTACCTGCCCTTGTTCCTATCGCCTGCATTTTAAAAAATCTAAGTTGCTTGGGGAATTCCCTGAGCATCCACATTTGTTCCTTCAGACCACATTCATCTTCCCCTCTCATGAGAGCTATTCCACTTGGTGGCTTCGCTTGACTTTTGAGAGTTTCCCGTCTCTCCTTGATTGATATCCCCTGTCATATTTTGCTCCATGGGAAGAAGCCACATGTGGGTCTGAGCATAAGGATAGCTGACTTCAAGGGTCTGAAAGTCTCTTGTGGATTCAGTTAGTTCTGTCTGGCCTCAGAGGGTAGAACAAGGAGAAGGCGAATTTCAGGTTGATGTCAGAAACAATTCCTTAATCGTTAGAATGAGTGTAATGGACTGCCTTGGGAGAGGGTGGATCCCTCTGTATTATAGGGCTTTGGGCAAGAGCTGAATGAGAAGCTGTTGGGTGTAGTATAGAGAGGGATTTTTTGCAGGCACAAGTCAGATTGAAAGCTCCTGTGGAACCCCTGGCTCTGAAAGTCTGTGGGAAAGAGAATAAGTATTTATCGAGTACTTTTTTGTACTGAGCTAAGCAGTTTCAAATATCATCTTGTTTCATCCTCACAATGACCCTGGAAAGTATCCCCACTTTACATTTGAGGAAGCTGAGGCAGGCAGCACTAAAGTGACTTGCCCAGGGTCTCACAGCTAGTAAGTGTCTGAGGCTGGATTTGAACTCAGGTCATCCTGACTCCAGGCCCAGGGCTCTGTCCACTGTACCATTAGCTGCCTAGGCACCTAGCTGGGCTGAGCAGACGAAAGATGAGGCTGAGATAGTCTGAAGGCCGTGGGCAAGTTATGGGGGAAGAACACAATGGGGAAGGCAGGCAGAGGGAAGATGGGAGGCCAAGTCCCCCACTGTTGTTCTGGGCCTCTTCCATGACCTCCTCTGCCCCCACCCCTGTCATTTCAAACATAGTTGATGTTGCCCAGCTCTATTTCATGAAGTTTTTCATTCATTTTTCTCTTATTCAGTTTTATGATCAGACAATTCCATTCTGTCTCTAAGTGGTATTTTTATTTGGGGCTGGTTCCTAGGTTTTTTTTAATTTCCCAACTCAATAACCTTTAAATGATTGAATTGGTGACACAATGCACCAGCTTCACCGCCTACCCTAACCATTCAGCGCTGGTGCACGCTGTGACCAGACATGCTTCCTTTATGCCTCAATTGAAAGCATTTACAAGATCTGATTATCTGCACCAGCAGAGGAGCCCCTGTTCGTTCTGGAACAGAAAGGGACGTTGCCATGGTAACGAGCTTCCCCATTGCCTGCCTTCCCTCCTGGGTCCTCCATTGCTTCCTTGGCCAGACTCCTTTATTTCTTTAATACTTGGGCATCTAATGGCCGTAAGTCCCTGACCACCGGGCCTTGTCTACCCGGCTGTCCCCCAGTCAGCCATCTGGTCTACAAGCCCTCTTTGCTGTATCACGATGGCTAAGACCTGTCCTCTGAACATCAGCCCCTCTGCCGGATGGAGAGTGAAGAGCAGAAGATTGGGGCTGGAGGAGGACAAAGGAAATGAGACATCGAGGCTCCCTGAAGCATCAACTTAATTCCGTTCAATCCAACAACATTTATTAAGCTCCTACTGTGTGCCAGGAACTAGGCAAACAAAGACAAAGTGAAAGAATAGTGCCCCCAAGAAATCTACATTCTACTAGGGGAAGCAACATGTCTGCAGATAAATGAATATGCTACATTATTTTATATTTTTAATAGATAGTTGCGGCTTAGGGGCTAGAGAATCAGCCTTGAAGCCAGGAGGATCTGGGTTCAAGGTGTGCCTCTAACCTTTCAGTACTCTAGAGACAGCTGGAGGTGCAGTGGATAGAGCGCTGGAGTCAGGAAGACCTGAGTTCAAATCCGGCTTCAGATACTCACCAGCTGTTTGACCCTGGGCAAGTCACTTAACCTTTGTCAACCTGTTTCCTCAACTGTAAATGGGATAAAAATAGCACCGACCTCCCAGGGTGGTTTTGAAGATCAAATGAAATGATAATTATAAAGTGCTTAGCTCAATGCCTGGCACATAGTAGATGTTCTATCGATGTTTCCCTTCCTTCTTCCCGCAGGCAGTGTGTGTCAGAGACGGGACAAGTTTCCTGATCTGAGGCCAACTCTACATTCACCATGCCTTTCTTTTACTCTGCCTCGTACGTGTTGTTCAGTCGTTTTCAGTCATTTCTAACTCGTTGTGACCCTCTCTGGGTTTTCTTGGTACAGATACTAGACTAATTTGCCATTTCCTTCTCTTGCTCAGATGAGGAAACTGAGGCAAACAGCGTTGAGTGACTTGCCCAGGGTCACACAGTTAGGAAGTGTCTGAGGCCGGATTTGAACTCATGAAGTTGAGTTTTCCTGACTTCAGGCCCAGCACTCTATGCACTATGGCGCCACCTAGTGGCCACACAGGAGCTTAATGAAAGTTGTTTTGGATTGGTCTTCTTGTCTCTATTCTATTTACCAGCAATTGCCTTAGGCCTTCTGACTTTATTCATAGTAAGAACATCAGTATCCACACGGCCAATTCATCCACCAACCTCTTGTGACCAGAACCTCCCGTTTAGAGTCCCAATAGTTAAATTAGTGTTTGTGGATGGTCTAAACGGTGGGAGGTTGTCAGCACCGTCTGCCTCTCTCCCCATCTATCAGGGGTGGAAGCATGGAAGGGTCTCCATCGAATCTGAGATCGTTTTCAGATTTTTCTTCATTCCTCGGGTGACCACAACCAAAAAATTCATGTCCAAGTAGCTTCCCAGTGACCTCAGGTTTAGAGCTTTAAGGGGACTTGGGGGCGGCCTAGTTCCAACTCCTCACTTAAAGTAAAGTAATGGAGGCTCAGAGAGAGGCTGAATAACTTGGGCACAGCCAGTAGGCGACTCCTCTGACTCCCAGTCTAGCAAACTTCCCAGCGTACCATGGCGATGGATCCTTGCACTGCAGACATGGTCTAGGCCAGGGGTGGGGAACCTGGGGCCTTGAGGTCACATGTGGCCCTCTAGGTCCTCAAGTATGGTCCTTTGATATTCATGGATGCACTTGAGGACCTAGAGGGCCATGCATGGCCTCAAGGCTGAAGGTTCCTCAGACCCCTGGTCTAGGCTTTGTCAAACCTGCCAGAGGTCACCTCTGCAGGTATAACTTTGAAGAACACAGAGTCACCTCTGGGCCATGTTGAGGGATCAGAGCACTCTTTACAGCTCAGGTCATCAGAATGACTTTGTCCATTTAAAAAGTTTATTTTCTTCTCCAGGTTCTGGATGGGAGGTCAACCACAACCCTGGAATGTGAGAGGCAAGTGTGTGGAGATGCGGGTCAAGGCCCTGAAGTCATGGAAGGATAGGGATTGTCAAGCTCATCTCCAGGGTCTCTGTAAAAAAGCTCTGGAGAGGTTTGAAGAAGATCCGGATGTGAGTTGGAGGACAGAACTTGACTAGCATGTCAGCGGCCCATCCTCAGAAGGGGAGAACAAAGTGGGCCACACCTTCTCTCCCCACCTTGGAAGAAACCAAGACACTGCGGCCGGAAGACCATGTTCATGGTCCCTTCTGACTCGGTGTGGGGCTTTGATATTGTCGCTTCCCAAGGACACGTAACACCTGGTTTCTTCACATTTCTTTGGTAGTCTATATCTCCCCCTCTGGGGCACAACTATTAAAGAGGCGGGGCTTTAGAACGTCTGAAAACACCCTGAAATGGAACTTGGCCTCGAGGAGAATGAGATGATCTCTGATTTCTGCTCAGTCTTTCAGAAGCTTGGGTGGGAGGGGAAATTTATGTGGAAAGGCAGAAATTGGAGAATTATCTTTATTTCCAGGTTACTCTGAAACTCTGGGAGGAAGCAAGACAAAGAATAAATTTAGAGAATGTTCAGGGGAACGTGTACGTTTGAAGCAGGACTTATCGTCGTGAATCCTACAGTCTAACAGAGAGACAGTGGTAGTAGTAGCAGCGGCAGCAGCAGTAGTAGGAGTAGTAGCAGTAAGACTAGTAATAGTAGTAGTGATAGTAGTAGTAGTGATAGTAGTGGTAGTGATAGTAGTGGTAGTGATAGTAGTAGTAGTAGTAGTGATAGTAGTAGTAGTGATAGTAGTAGTAGTAGTAGTGATAGTAGTGGTAGTGATAGTAGTGGTAGTAGTAGTAGTGATAGTAGTAGTAGTGATAGTAGTAGTAGTAGTAGTGATAGTAGTAGTAGTAGTAGTAGTAGTAGTAGTAGTAGTAGTGATAGTAGTGGTAGTGATAGTAGTAGTAGTAGTAGTAGTAGTGATAGTAGTGGTAGTGATAGTAGTAGTAGTAGTAGTAGTAGTGATAGTAGTAGTAGTAGTCAAAACAGATCCGCAGCGCTTGCCGTATGGGCCAGGCACCGCGCTAAGTGATTTATAATTATTGTCTCATTTTATCCTCACAGCAATGATGGGAGGAAGGTGCTATGGTTGTCTCCCTTTTACAGGTGAGGAAACTGAGGCAAATAGAGGTTAAGTGACTCGCCCAGGGTCATACAGCTAGTAAGCTTTGGAGGCAGCCAGCCCTGGTAAGCAGATCGCACCACCTTACCTGCCAAATGCATTATAGGCACCAATGCACAACCAGCCAAGTTGGGGGAGGGTCTGAGGTTAGTATCCCGGTGGGAGAGGAGGGCTTTTCCGGGAAGCTCCACGGCAGACTTAGGCTTCAGGAGGAAGAGCTTTTCCTGACAATGCGAGCTAACCAAGGGTGGACTGGGCTGCCTGGGGAGGGAGCGATCAGCCTCTCACTGGAGGACTTTAAGCCAAGCCTGGGTGGCCGCTTGTCGGGGATGGTTTTTGCAGTAGAGACGCTGGCCCTAGTGCGCGTTGTTGTAGATGTCCTCTGAGGTCCCGTCCAGCTCTGGAATCTTATAACTAACTCTGGGAATGTACTTTCTCAGTGAGTAGACGGACAAGTCTAACATCCAGGGTGCTGACTTTCCAGAACAAGATACATGGGAAATTCAATGCGATTTTTAGTTCAAGGAAAGACTCGAATTAGGGGGAATATCAAAGAATTCTCGGAGTTGAACGGGTTAATTCCATCTAACGTTCTTCTTGAAAAGGCTCCGAGAAAACACCCTCGGAGCGAAGGGCGCTGGGACGTAGTCGAGGGCGCTCAGCTTATCTGAGAGGGAATTGAAACTCGGAGGGGTTCAGCGATTTTTCCAGGGTTATGTGGCTGGTAAAACATCGGAGGTAGCCTTCGAAGCGGGGCTTTCTAACTCCAGATCCAGCGATCGTTCTATCTTCTGCATCATACCTCCTCTTGAAATGCTGCGTACATCTTTTTATTCCTCCTAATGCAGCAGTTTAATGGCGTATCGTGTGGGTCATCTCGAAAGAATTCAGACTCGGACCGTCGCGAGTTCAAGGAAAGGCGTTTATTGGGAGTGACGCCTCTCAGAAGCAGGCTGGGCTCCACAGCGACTTCAATAAGACAAGACAGGCAATTTTATAATGTGATGTGTTGATTACACGGCAGAAATTATGAATATTAAAAAGCAGGAGGGGTTTGTCAAGGGATTAGGTAATAGGGAAGGGGTCCCAGCCTTGGTGGAACGTACATGTGATTACCCACAATGCATATAGAAAAACTCACTCAGGGGGCATGTATGTAAGATAATGATATTACAATAAGCTTCTCTACGTCGTAAGTTCGCCCGAAGGACAGCTTTTGCTATTACTGCGCAGGTGCCCACTCAGGGGAAGCCCCTTCTGTTGTTTTGGGGTCCACATCCTGCTCGGGCATCCCGGTGGTTTCTGATTGGCTGGCTGTTGTGATCCAGTCTGAGATTAGATGGATGTGGTTGTGGTTGAGTGCATAGACGCTCCTGTTGTTTCTGTGAGAAATGAGGAGTGGGTCGGGGGCAGTGGCTGAGATCCCCTCACGTGGACATGTGTGCTCTTCTAGCGGGGCGTGAGCTCACAGATGCCCCTGCTGTTCTAGTAAGGCAGTGAGGCGTATACGAGGAAGTTAGGATATTGAGTTGAGGGGACTAATGGATAGATTGAGGCTGGGGGCAATGGCTAGGTAGGGGCAGTGGACCTGCCGTTCAGTGAGGCCTACGGTTGAGTCTGAGGGCAGTGGTGTGGTTAAAGCCAGATTGTGTGGTTAAATCAGGACATGTCTGCTGTTCAGTGAGGCCCATAAGGAAGTTAGAATATTGGAGATGAGGGCCGCTTTATTAGGATTCCCTCATGAAGATCTCCAACCCAATGGCCTTTACAAATTTATTTGCTTATTATATCACACTATAGATTCATTGGCTCTTGTGGCAGTCCACTAAGACCCACAGATCATCTTTTATATCAATTGTTTTCAAACCATGCCTTCCCCATACAATATTTCTGTGGCTGATTTTTGGAACCTGACTTCAGGGAATTCTTACTCAGGTACAAGTTGGACTAGGTCCTTTCTAACTCTTTGATTCTGATTCCATGACTTTATTTTTTTCCCGAGGTTCCTTTCAGCCTCTTGATTCTTTAAATTCATTTCACCTCAGTTCAAGAAGCATTGATTAAGAAGAACATGGTGATAGGGAAGATTCAAAGATTAAATAAGAAACAATCCCCGCTTTCATGGAACTCACCGTTTTGTAGGGGGTTCACTTCAACAATTATTAAGTGCCTACTATGTGCCAGGCACTGGGCTGGGCACAAAATTATAACTTAGTACAAAGGAGAGATGCACACTAATTTTCTGTTGATCTTCCTTAGAATTAGAGAGATGGAAAGGAACCTCTAATAGGTGGGTCTGGTAGACTTCAAAAGATCCAGGACTCAATTGGTATGGGGAAACGTAAGGTCCCCCAGGAGAATGTAAATTCCTTGAAGGCAAGAATTCTTTTAGTTTCTGTCACTGTTTCCCTAACACCTAGCACGTAGTAGGTCCTTAATGAATGATTATGGACATGAATTGTGATTTGAGTAATCTTTTCCCTGTAAAGTTTGCAGTTTTCCTGATCCCCCTGTGCCGGTGTTCTTTCTCCCTTCAAACTGCGGATGAATAAATGCATGAAGGAATGAATGAAAATGATTTATTAAGCACCGTGTAAAGTGCTACGAAAGTGAGATAACTCCTTGTCCTTTAGGTGCCTCCCTCCTACTTGAGGCAGAATACAGATAGGGAGTGGAGGTCAGGGAAGGGTGTTCTGGCTTGGCAAGTTACTGGAATGGGGAGCGGAGCCATAGGACGGTAGATCAACACACCCTTCCCAGTAGCGACGGTGATAGTGACAGGATTATGGCTCCAGAATTGGAAAGTAGCTGGGAGGAGGGGAGTGACAAGGCGACTGGCGTGATTATCCGGCGTAGCGTTAGCCATTTCCTTGTTGCATTCTCATCCTCTTCGCCAGTAGCATATAAGTTCCTTAAGGACTATTGAGTTATTCTGCCTCTGTATCCCTAACCTAGCATAGTGCCCAGAATATAGTTGCCACTTTATAACTGTTGAATTGGATTTAGCCCCTCTACTCTTCAGTAGTTGGTTTCGAAAATCCATCACCCGGAAGTCATTATGTACTCCAACCTTCACTTGGCTGATCCTTGTAGAGACCATTTTTTCCAAGCCAGAAGGAGAGCCTGAAGGATCATGGGAGAGGCAGAAACCTCTGATAACAGGGGAAGTTGGGAACTTTTGCTGTTCCCAGAGAACGCACGAGGGCGGGGTAGCTACAGAGCAGTAGTGAACTGATGGCAAGGAAGGATGTGGCTGAACAGAATCATGAGCGGTTGGAACCTGATCTGGCTCATTGACCCAGTTAAGACGTAGCCTGACTGCACAGAATTTGCTGTTGACCCGGTTGTTCCTGGTTTTCTGTGGGATATAGTGAAGTTATTCCCTCTTCAACTCTCTCTCTGTCTCTCTCTCTCTGTCTCTCTCTCTCTGTCTCTGTCTCTTTCTCTCTCTGTCTCTTTCTTTGTCTCTCCTCATTATTGGTCAGCCAGCTGGCACTGATGACCTTGAGAGTTTGCCGCTCTATGTGGAACTTGTTTATTTGTTATCCGTACTTATATATGGTGTTTTTTCTCCAGATAAATACAAATTGATTTATGCTACATTCTGAGTCAATGTTTGCTATAAAAGAGTGAACCACAAAGGAAGGAAGATCAAAAGGGTTAATTTGTTGAGACCAATCACCATGAACCTGTATTAAAATAGATATCTTAATTGGTACCCCCACACTCCAGCTCAGGTTCTGCAAGCATAGCCTTAAAAACCAACCAGATTGCCTCCACCCCCCAAGGAGGCATTTGAGGAGGGAACCATTAGAGGCAAAATTCTACATACATTCTTAAATGTTCCTTTTGCCCCTTGGTTAATGCCCTCATATGACACAGGATGAACATATAACAACACTATCTCCCATGGGATTTCCATGGTTTACTTCCACTAGAGAACTTACTTCCCACTGAACATACCCAAAGCACCCTAAGGTCCCAGCCTACCAATCAAGCTTGTGTATTCCCCAATTTTTCCCTAGTGCCCCAGGTTCCATGTTTCAAATCTTGGGGTATATATAAGCTCCTCAAAATCATCCATCATTGTTTTGGCTTGTGATTCCTCAATCTTATTTTCTTTCTCAGTGCACTCCAAAGAACTTACATACATTTAGCGTATGTGTGTATACACACATAACTAACATATACATGTATATATAAATATATATACATGCACAATACATACGCAAGTGTATTATATGAAATGCGAATGAATGGAATGTTTAGTCATTTTCAGTCATGTCCAACTCTTTGTGACCCCATTTAGGGTTTTCCTGGCAGATGGTGGAGTGGTTTGTCATTTCCTTCCCCAGATCATTTTATAGATGGGGAACTGAGGCAAACAAGGTTAAGTGACTTGCCCAGGCTGAGGCTGGATTTGAACTCATGAAGATGAGTCTTCCTGATTCCAAGACCGGTGTACCACCTAACTGCACAATATGTTTTTTATATGTATGTATGTGTGTGTATGTATGTATGTATATATGTGTAATATTTATTACAGTGGCAGCAACAGTAAACATGGAGAAGCTAAGGCAATCATTCCTGGCTCCCCTCTCCCCCATCCCCATCTCCTGCATTTTCTCTCTCCTCATTTTAATTATGGGAACAGTTATGCCCAAAGCCCATTTGTACAGGAGGAGAGTTAATAAGCATTCTTGGTTTCAATGATCAAAGGGCAAAGTGGAATTCTGGGCTCACCACTGTCACTCACACTGGTGTGAGCAGGCTTGCAGCCAGCTGAGGCTGGCTGGCAGATGTGTTAGCAGGCTGATCCTTGGAAATCACTCTAGGGCCATCCATGTAACCAGCTTCTTTCACCATGCTTGGAATTGAGAAGCAGATACACCAAGAAGTGGGAGAATCAGCAAAAAGTCGAGTCTAGTTACAGAGTAGGATCAGATCATGACCTTGGACAGCTACCTTTTATGTAGGTCCCTACTACTCCAGTTATGCACTTTCTGGATCCCTTAATGTTGGTGGCTTCCCTCTGGGATTGTCTCCAATTTACCCAACCTTTACCTAGTTCCTAGGAGCCTGGGTGGGTTGTTGGCCAAAGGGAGGGCACCCCTACGTTGGTAAGCTTCCTGCAGCCAGTCATATCAGATGGAGTGGAAGAGAGCTGACAGGAGTCTTGGGAGACAGGAGGAAAGAACAAAGATAAACAAGCTACTTCTGCTGACTACCTAAGAACTGCTCTTTGGATAGGCTTTGGATATTCAGTAGGACAAAAGGGAGGGGGTGTGGAGAAAGAAGATATGACCATTGCATAGATGTGGGAAGAAGGGAGCCTTTTGGGGGCTTCTCTACCAAGAGAATTTCTATGGATGTATGTGCTCAGAGATGTAACTAGCAAAGGGCAAATGAAACCTTGCTCCAGGGTGCTGGCATGGGAATGATGTGAGGGGCTGGGTTAGATGGCCTCTGATATCACTTCCAGCTTCAAAATCTTAAGTCTATGAAGTGAGCACACTAGGGATGGTGGGGGAGACATGTTACTGTCCCATCATCCCCTGTATGGGGAATCAAGATGGGCTCTTAGCACTTATTCAACCAAGTGCCCTTGAAGAGTTTGGCCTTTGTTTCCCTGATTAAATTAGGAGTCTTTGATGACCTCCTTGCCTCAAGGGAAAGCCTAGTTTACATGGGTTTGAGTGACATATTTGTGATATCAGAGACTTTTAGACCATGTGGATTTAAGCCGAATTTTTGTGATGCTTTTAGGTCACGTGGTTGAGTTGCATGTGTGTGACTCACGTTTGACCCCGGACAAGATATATAAACCCAGAGGTTGGCTTTCTCCTTTGGAGCTCTGAGTCACAGCAGGAGTGGCTTGTGACTCTGGGCCAGCCATTGTTATGACCTCCTCAGCTTTGATGTTGGTGCTTTTCTGGTAACTGTATATTGTGATTTTGTCAGACAGAAATCTGTCTGTTGATTTGTGTTTATTTGTTCTGTTTGTATTTGCTTTGAAGTTCAGGATGCTGGCTTTTTCCCCTGAACTAAGTGAATGATATTTGTATGCTGGATTAAAGTAATATTGTTAACCCCTTAATGTTGCTTTCCTTAGTAAAGCAGGTCAAAAGAACCTGGGCTTGCAGCGTTCTGTGAGCTGGTTGTTGTTGGTTTTACACAGTCACAGTAGCTGCTAGCAGATTGTTGAAACATGCCCATACTGCATCTCCAGTTCTTTTGGAGGCCTGGGCCACACCTTTTCCCATGAGACTCTCTGTCAGCTCTCCTCCACTCCATCTGAGGTAACGATGTTGTCATTTTGCATAATTGTTTTAATTTGAAAGAGCTCTCCTTGGGTGGGGACAATCTAGAAATGTTTGTAACACACACACACACACACACAAAAACATGTCACTAAAACTTTTTTAAAAATGAAAACAATTCAAAAGGAAAGAAAAGGATTTTCGAGCCACTCAAGAAGGGACCCTGGTGGTTATTTAGGATCATGAGTGGAGGGCTGGGAGGGGTCTTCAAGTGCATCTGGTTCAATGTCCTCATTTTGAAGAAGAAGAAACTGACGTCCAGAAGGGTCTCATTTGGGTCCCATTTGAGCCTCGTGACAACTCTAAAGGAGGTGCTCTGGGTGGTTTTTCTTTTGGTCTGGATCTAGGCTCTCATCAGTGTAGGATGCACCAAGCAAGGAAACCGAATGAAGGTGGATAAGCCTCTAGAGGTTATGGTCTCAGAGAGTTTTCTGGAACACGGGAAGGTGAGGACTTGTCCAAAGAGACACAGATAACTTGAGTAAAAAGTAGGACTTGAACCCAGGTCTTCCTAATTTGGACCCAGGACCTCCACATTAGTGGTGCCATATGCACAGAGCACCGGGTCTGGAGTCAGGAAGAACTGAGCTCAAATTCAGCCTTAGACATTTACTGGCTGTGTGACCCTGGGCAAGTCACTTAATCTTTTAGCCTCAGTTTCCTCATCTGTCAAATGAGCTGGAGAAGGAAATGGCAAACCACTCCAGTGTCTCTGCTAAGAAAACCCCAAATGGGGTCCTGGAGAGTCAGATAGGAGTGACAAACAAGTGGACAACAACTTCCTAATTTGGAGGCCAGTTCTCCTACCATGCCATGCTGCTTTTTCATAAAGATGCCAACTCACCCCTTTCCCATCCTGCATGCTCAGCAGTTTATAAACTAGTATGGCCAAAAATAAATTATAAATAAATAAATTAATTAAAATAAAGCGGCTCACAGAACTGGATGAGAGCCCAGAGTCACTTCCATGGCCGGGGGTGGGGCAGGATGGCTCTGTAGGTCTAGGTCTCTTTCTGGTGGGGAGGGGGCCAGTGACCAGGCTCCTTTCTTTACCTTCTTTCATTGGGCCCCAATAGAGGTGTGGAAGATTTTGGGCCTTTCAAGGTTCTGCCAGCCTAGTGCCTAAGTTCTGCTAGGTCCTACCAACCTCTGAAGATGGCCTCAGGGATGGACTGTGTGTCTATAATCCAAGGACCAACCCAGCTAAACTTGGAGGGGCTGACCCACAGGTAAATATTTGGTGAAGAATGGCATTTTCTCTGTCTTTTGGGTGATCCTTATCCATGTCTTGGGCTGGCATCGTCTTCAGCTCTGTAGAGTCTTGGCTAATCTATTCTAGAGTCTCCAGAGTCAGGGATTTCCTGCCTTTTTTAAAACAGGGATGCTGCTGCAGAATCCCATCCTCAGATTCCTGTTCTCATTCTGCCCTTCTTTTCTCCCTCAGCCCTTCGTATGGGGGTTTGACAACCCAAGGCATGATTACCTCTCTGTAGGTGCAATGAGCTGCCAATGTCTTTTGCCTACCTTTCCTCTTTGCCTATTTTTTTCTTTTCCTTTTCACCAGGTTAATAGGGATGTGGCAGTTTTTTGGAAGGCACCTCACTGAGAAGGATGATATTTTACATGGGGCTATCCATGGTCATTCCAGTATGACCATGTGTAATCTACGACAACAGCCATGGTTATTGTCAGGTAATATAGTTCCCTGAACAATTCCATCGATTTCTTCTCTTGACCATAAGGTGTACGGATGAAAGAACTTACTTTAAATCTAGAAATGATTTATAATATTTGTAAAGTCCTTAGCACAGTGCCTGGCAAATAGGAGATGCCTGATAAATGCTTATTCCCTTCCTCTTCTCTTCCATGTAGGAGGGCAAAAGTTGCCTGTTCCTTTGATCAGCAAAGAAAAGGTCAAATCTGCTAAAAGGCGCCCATTAGTTTCAAGGCATTCCTATTCATATCTGAATGTTGAGTAGGAGGTGACCTGGGCAATGCTTTTAATGCCATTCTGGCTCGAAAGCTGCTTACACAATTGTTTTTCTGTCTGTTCTGAAGTCAAACTGGGTTCATCCTAGGGAAATACGCAAACTTCCATTGAGTCAGGTCTAAAACCCTTTAGTGAAGGTACTCTGTTGGCTTTTTTATTTTTTATTGCCTGGAATTTTCCATAACGTCACCATCAAAAGCACAGTTGCATTGTCATTCCAAAGCTGTTCATTAGCAGTTAAGCCTTTGTTGCTTTTCTAACCAGCCAAGGCTCCTGCTTCTTTTGGGCTGAGTGGCCATATCCCTCCTTCCTGTGGCTCTCAGAACCATACAGCTGTTGTATTTCATCTTTTATTTGCTTGGGGTTGTCTGGAGATATTTCAGCATAGAGGATAGAGTGGGGAGGGTCTGGGGTCCAAATCCTGTCTCAGACCCTAGCTGTGTGACCCTGGGCAAGTGACTTAACCTCCTGAGCCTCAGACAACCCCCTAGGACTTAGCAGTATCTAAGTCATCACCACCCATAGCTAGGACTTCCCACTTCTTTCCTACTCAAGGCTTCCTGAACTCAACTATTTCTTGTCTCTGTAGCTGGTTGGGCTGGGCTTCCTGCTCACCATGGCATGTTCTCTTGGGGGCCTCGTCATGGCTGTCTGGGTGCTAGCCTGGACAGGAGGGATAACTCTGGAAGTTTCAGGGTCGTACCCACTCTCAGCTCAAGTGTTTGAATATCTGAGGAGAAAAAACTCTGACATCACTGCCTGTTACCTGGTTATAATAACCCACTCGCAGCTCTCAGGCCTCACCTGCTTCTTAGGTGTACTCCCCATGGCCTTGGCCCTCTCTTCAGGCTGCTGACTGACTCACTTTCACATGCTGCTCTCTTCTCTCCCTAGATGCTCTTTCTGGGAAACAATGTGCCTTTCCCAGAATTTGTTCAAAGTCCTCTAGATTCACAGGTCAAAAAGCACAGCTGTTAACACTGCCCTGTCAAATGGCCCACTCCTGGGGTTCATAGGGTTTAATGTTGGAAGGGATCATTTAATGTGACCCTTTCCTTTTGGACAGGAGGGAACAGAGAGCCTTTGGTCTTCAGCAACCATTTAGCCTCCTGTCAGCAATAAAGTGGGAGGTACGCATGTACATATATGCGTATGTATATACATACATGTGCATATATGTGCATGTATATTTGTGTATGTATGTATATGTGTGTACGTGTGTATACGCATTGTGTGTGTATGTTGTGTATATATATGTGGATTTATGTATCTGTGTGCATGTGCATGTGCATTGCATGTCTGTGTGCATGTGTGTGTATGTGTGTGTGCGTGTGTATGTGCATTATGTGTCTGTGTGTATATGTGTGTATGTGTGTGCATGTGTATGTGCATTACATGTTTGTGTGTATGTGTGTGTGCATGTGTATGTGCATTATGTGTCTGTGTGTATGTGTGTGTATTTGTGTATGTGTATGTATGAGTGTGTACATGTGTGTATGTGTGGGGAGAAGGGGGGTCTTGACTCTTAACAATTTTTTTTTTTTGTTCTGGATGTTGCCGCCAGTCTGGTGAAGCCCACGGACCCCTCCTCAGAACGATGTTTTAAAATGCATGCAATAAATACGGCGGATTAAAAGGAAGCCAATTTGAGTGAAGTAGTTTTGGATATATGTACATCTACATACATGTTTATATTATGCATGCATGCACACATAGGTTCACAGACTAAGGACTCTCTTTAGGGGTAATGCAGAATTCCCATTCTCAAAGATTTATTCATTAACACGTTCCAATGAACTAAATAAAAGGTGTCATCACCCCCAGCCAGCTATGAATAGATCCCGCTTCATCCAGCAGGGGTTCTGGAATGAAAACCTCACCATGCCTGGTAACCCCCGGGGGCCTGGGTTCAAATCCTGGTTTTGCCACTAAACAACTGTGTAACTCTAGGCAAGTTATTCACTGTCCCTGAGCCTTCATTTCTGCTTTTTTTTTTTTATAACCAGGAGGGGTGGACTAG
This sequence comes from Trichosurus vulpecula, assembly GCF_011100635.1. Lineage (NCBI taxonomy): Eukaryota > Metazoa > Chordata > Mammalia > Diprotodontia > Phalangeridae > Trichosurus > Trichosurus vulpecula. Next base: position 431,941,161 of record NC_050575.1, on the reverse strand, counting down.
GTCATTGCTCTGACATTCTATGCTTGGCTGGCAACTCAGGGTAGTGGAGAGAGCCCAGACTTGGAGACTAGAGAAACTGAGCTCAGATCCCATCTCTTCTACTTAATATCTGTGTGACCTTGGCAAAGTATTTTACCTTTTCCTAATGAATAAATGAAGCTGCATCTATTAAGGGCCTACTATGTGCCAAGAATGAAGTTAAGTGCTAGGGACACAAATCCCAAAGCAAACTCAGCTCCTGACCTCAATAGGAGGAGACAACTCATATAGAAGAGTGGTGCCCAGGAGAAATATTGACTTTGGAAATTACAAGGATGGCAAGTGCAGCCAGAAGAGAGCCAACCAACTTGCCATTTCTAATAGCAACGGTGGTCTTGATTAGGCTCTGTAACTGGAATGTGTGGGGAGGGGAGCGTTGGGTATGCCCTCAGCTAAGATGTTGGCTGGAAAGCAAAGTGAGGCATGGCTGAGGCTGACCCAGATTTAGTGGGCCAGATGAGGCAATCTCCAATTATAACAGCGAGGACGCAGGATGAGAGTTTTAGTACTGAAAGGTTCAAGTCTTCCAGGCCATGATCTTTGGTGACATTTTGGCTGCAAGGTGGCCAGAGAGGGAAAACATGGCCAGGGAGTTAAATGAAAGGAGTGGACTAAAAGCTCTAAGATCTCTTTCCACCTTGGAATTCTATGATTTTAGGTTCATTCACCCAGACAAATGCACAATTTACAGCTGCCAATGGAAGGGCAGAGAGAGTGTGGAGGAAGAAAGCATTTATTAAGCACCTACTATGTGCCACTGTAATGGCAAGCAAATTGGGACTTTTCACTGTTTTTTCTTTTGGAATGCTTCTCAGCACTAAGGCAATCAAGTGCCTTTGATTGAGTCTTGCCTTTGTTTCAATCAAGAGTCTTTGATTGAATCAAGAGTCTTTGGTGACCTGCTTAAGTCTCAAGAAAGCCTAAGTCACATGAGTTTGATTCACATGATGGTGATGCCCTTTGACCCTGAAGAAGTGTACACATTCTGAGGTTAGCATTTTGCGTTGGGGGCTCACTCATTGGAAGAGAGCGTTCCTGTGATTTCACCAGATGAGACTCTGGGCAGCCGTTAAGGAGCCCCCCAGCTTTGAAAACCCAGATGTTGGTGTGTCTCTCTCTGGTAACTATGTGTGGATTGCTATGGACAGACAGAAGCCTTATCTACCGATTTGTGCTATTTG